>NC_044976.1:194233550-194555228 GCF_008728515.1 Papio anubis
TGACTAAGACAACTATCTACCTCTTCCTTCTTTTCTGTATAAGCAGGAAAGGAGAATACCTGGATTCCTTGAGTGTCTGAAGTTCATCATGCTACATTTCACAGTGTGAAGTAAGTGTTTACGCACCCCACATTCTCTTTTCTGGTCCTATACCTTTCACTTCCTGTTCTCAGGGATGGCCAGGATGTTTGTGCTTCCTTATCTCATGTGAAGGAGAACATGTGACTTGGGCAGAGTCCTTTCTTTGCATCTCAGCTTCAGACCAAAGCAGCCTTCTCTAACATGGTTATCAGAAACCCTGCATTTTGGGAGTTGGTTGTTCTTTGGTGAGCTCCCATTTAACTCGTAGCCTTTATGTATATACAGCATTGGTCATGGAAGAATAGGACTGTGTCACTCAAAATATATATAATTTTTACATTAGATTATATGACTTTTAAAATACATTTTCTTAAAAAAAACTTACTAATTGCTTCCAAACAACCAATATCTCACATTCCTCTGATTACTGATTACCCATGATATTAAACTTTCTTTCCATTCCAGAATTTAATACAGGAATTCGACAAAATATTGAAAATGTTTTAGCAAATTTAGAGCAACAGATTCTGGAGTGGGGAGACTCCATTTATTAAGAGATGTTCCCTCAAAAGAAATGAACAACAGGCCTCCATGAAGAGAACTTGGAGAGTGCTCATTGTTCCATGGTGATTCTTGAGATATAAATAACTCTATCACATGGAGGTGGATTTTCACAGTGATCCAAACTCAGGTTACTCACAGTAGGCCGTGGGGAATTTTCTAAAGGAAACCTCTTCTCCAGACACTTGAGGGCTCTTGTGTACATTTTCAGTGCTTCAGAGAGAAACGTCTTCAAGAACTGGCAAACAGCTGTTCATCACAGCAAATATATTTCTCATTCTAAGGAACTCATCAACACATTTTTTTTTTCTCTCTTTCTCTCAAGGAAGTTCAGAACTAAATGGAATGATTTAAATTCTTGACTTAAGGAGACCAGCAGCTTTGATAATGCTGCCAAATTATCCTCACAGTATCAGAAAGAAAAATTTGACCTAAAGACTTGCGCTGTAAGAATTGTAAGTGGTGAAAGGGAGCTACTTAACCCTGGTTTTTGGTAGAGGGCAGTCTGGCAGTGGGCAGTGCTGACCTGCACAGAGGACAGGAGAAATGGGCACTGGGCTGCATGCCATGGAGGCCCTGAACTGATGGGTGGCTGGGCCCCCTAGGTCCAGGCAAAACACTAGCGCATCACACAGTTCATTTGTGAGGGTGAGCCTGAGGATACACCTGAACTCTCACATACAGCCACGTCATATCTTGATAAGGACTCTCAGTCACGAAATTCCAGACCTCCAAATGTTTCCTAAGCAGAAAACTCAAATAGCAAGTGGTTCCGTTGAAATTAAGATACCTGGCAAGACTGACTTTGCCACTTTCTGCTTAAAACCCTTCTGGCTCTCCATAGTCTTTTTCACATAGTGTCAGGTGCCTTAGAACACGCAAAGCTCTTTATGATCCCACCCCTTTCTGCCATCACAGCTTCATTGCCAGTCTCTATCTCAACTTCTCTTCTTTTCTACTTTTTTGCTGTGCTGTAATATGCAGAAACATTTGTAGAGCTTGACTACACTGTGTTGTTCTGTGCCTCTGTTCCTTTATTCCAGAATACCTTCCTCCCCCTCTCTGAGCGCTTTCTTACATACATTTTAAGATTCAGCTTGGATGTTGCATCTTTTAGGAAGCCCCACTCCCACCAGGCTGAGCTAAGAGCCCTAGGTCCATGCTTCCTCTGCAGTGTTCGCCCTGTCACCATGTTCAATGCATGAACACAAAATGATCTGTTTTTGTGTCTGGTTACCCGCTGGAATGCAAGTTCTTTGAAAGTATTTTTTTTTTTTTTTTTTTGGTATCCGTCATACCACTGTGGTATGTGGCACACAGTCGGTCTTGTAGTGTGAGCTTAACTGAACCAAAATGAGATCATTTGATGATATCCTGAGAGCTCTGACCTCAGGAAGGCTGCAGAGCAGGCACTCCCGTGCAGGTTGAATAAGTGCAAACACTTCTACATCCAGGTCACATCTTGGCCAGTACAAATGATCTCAGTCACTTTAAGGCTTTCAGCTTAGCCATCCCCTAGAACAGAGGTTTGAAAACTTTTCAAAGGGACTTGCCAAAAAACTGTTTCCTTTCACGTAAAAACCTGGAGGAGTGAGGAAGGCAGGCGATGAGGATTGTTTTCACTTGTAAGCCATGGGCAAAAGCGATTCTGAGATAGTACGGCCACAGATTTTGGAAGTAGAAACACCAGAGGCCCTCTATTAGTTTCCAGCCTTGGGTGCTCACTCCAAATGATGATTTATTTGTAGCTCTAGAGGTTCTAAATGATGCTGTGGCTGGGACATGAAGGAGGCAACCAGTTCAAAAGCTGTTTGTGTGTGTTTTTATCAGCACACACAATTACTATTCCCAAGCTCTAGAGAACCATAAAAAAGTATAAGCTATGTAAGCTATGTTTATAAGTTAGAGACATCAGGGTTGGACAACTCAGGGGGGCCTGGAAAACATCCTGTCGAGGTAGAGGGGAGGGTAAGTCACTGAACTACTAGAGAAAGCTACTTAATCTCGGGTAGACCCTGGGTGTGCTCCCTCTCCACCATATCTGAGCCTCAGTTTCATTTAGTTTAAAAGGTAACAGATCAGTGTGACAGGTAGAAAATGTAAATGTTATGAGCACTCCTCAAACTCTTCCTCCTTCAGTGCACATCAAATGCTGAACAGCTGGCTCAGCTTCTGCAATGTTGTGGTATTAAACGATATAATGGGTTCACAAGGAAAGAATCCAGTGGAACCTGGCTCAGCTCAATTGATTTACATGGAACCAGCTGATCATGGGAGAGAAGAAGATAAAAGAGATCATGGCCAGGATGGGCTAGGAGAGTTTGGAGAAGAAAAAAAGTAGATTTTGGGTATAGCCAGTATTTATATGAGATTTTGAGAGAGAGATAAAAGGAAGCTTTTAAAGTTTTTAAATTTTTATTACGAATACAATCCCCTTTGGGATTTTTGAGAGACTTTAGTATGTGCAATATAGGGCCATAGGTTACCGTGGTTATAACAATATTTAAAAGTCTCCCTTCTGAGTAAGGCCTTTATCTTGTTACCTAGCACAAAGGGATTTTTTCTTTTGCAGTTTTTTTGAGGAGGTGTCTCCATGCTTGGCATGAAAACCAGGGGAAGAAAATACAAGATGCCCTACTGTGTACAATGAAGCGGGATTTTGGAAGATGTGCTCCAGAGAACGGCCTCTGGACCCCACAATCTCCCCAGGTTGCACAGACTCTCTCTGACTCCTGTGATCTGGCCCTGGCTGTCCTGGAATACTACCCTCTACTCCAACAGAATTTTAAATTGTTCCACAGCATATTTATGTACATTGTTATCTGATCCTCTGAGTAAAGCAAAACAGGCATGATTTTCTCTATTTTACAAAGGGAATAGTTAAGACCACAAAGAAGAGAATGACTTCTCAAGGTGGTTTAGAAAACAACAAACAGCAGTGGAATTGGAGCTACCATCCAGATCTCCTGAATCCTTGTTCATTATTCCCCATGGCACTCAGTTATCGCTTTGTAAACAACTATGGAGATTGTAGAAGCTCATATGAAAAGGGGGTGCAATGAACAGGAAGTATGGATTAAAGAAGTGTGGGACTCTGAGTGTTAATTGATACAGTGCAAACAATGTGGCTGCCTGCTTACTAACATGCAGTGGTGAGAAGGGCCTGCAGATCCACTGGCAGAGGGCAGGTTCAGAGTCACACCCAAGAGAGATCTATAGACCAGGGCAATGGGCCAGATCTGACAAGATGAAATGAGAAGGGATAAATGCAAAATCTCACATTTTGATCTGAAAGATAATTGCACAAGGACAAGATAGGGAGACATTGCTTAGGATACTCTTATCCTTTTATTCAACTTATTTTTCAAAGTATTTGTTGGGCGCTAATCATGTCTATACAATGGTTTGGCACTGAGCTTACAGCAGTGAATAAGATTAAGACAAATAAGATCGCCTACCCTTATGGAGCTCAAACTCCAGCGAGGGAGACAGGCAATACACAAATAATCAAATGATTTCATAAAATGATCAGTGTTGAAAATAACTCAGGATCACGGACATTGATTGTTAAGAGGAGGAAAATATTAGAAGGGTGGTCAGAGAAGGCCTCTCAAAGGATGGGACATTTTCAAACTGTTACTTGAAGGATAAGAAAAAAACCGAGACTGAGAGGACCATCGGGCAGAGTTCCAAGGAAAGGGAGAACAAGTGAACAGTGCTTGAGGTAGGCATGATTTCAGAATGTTTGAGGAACAGAAGGAAAGCCATCGTGGTTCAAAATCAGTGAACAAGGAAGGACGTAGGAGCTGTTGTGTGAGAGGCTACAGGGGCCCCCAACATCATCTAGATCATTTAGGCTGAGAAGGCCATTATAAAGATGCCAGACTGCTAGGCATCCTCCCCAAATCTCTTCTCTTTTTCATCCTTGGAAAAAGACTCTTATCTGGATAGCTAACCAGAGACTAAATTTCCCTGCCTTCCTTATTGTGAATTGTGGCCATGTGACTAGAGTTCTTGCCAAAGGAATGTGAACAGAAGAGATATGTGCAACACCCACCTTACTTGACTGCAGGGAAATTACTTGCCTTTAACTTCCTTCCCTTGAGTGCCCAACCATGCAAATAAGGACAAAGTACTGGCCTTAGGCATGGTAGAGCAACAAGATGGGAGGAACCTGGCTCCCAGATGAGCTCATGAAGAACTGGCCTGCCTGGCTGGACTAAGTGAAGGAGAAATATACTTCTCTCTTATTTAAGCCACTCTATTTTGAGATCTTTATTATAGCGATATAGTCTTTACTGTAATTAAATCAATGAGAAACGTGGACTTTTTTCTAAGTTGGAAACCACTAGAAAGTTTCAAACAGATGAATGATGTGACCTACGTTCGAAAAAGATCATTCTGACTTCTGTGTGGAGAACAGATTACAGGAAGATGAGAGTGCAAGAAATGAGAACTGTTGGAGGGCGAATGCAGATTTTATGTGAGGGACAGTGGAATAAGACGATGGCAGTGGAGAAGGATATACAGGATAGATTATGAATGTGTTTTGGAGGTAGAGCAAATAGGCTGGTTGATTTATTCAATTTTGGAGACAGTGAATGAAAAGGAAAAAAAATATGATTCCTAGGTCTCTGACTTGAATAACTAATGAAACAGCAGTGGAATTTCCTGAGGTGGACAAAACTGAAGTGCAGGGTAGGATAGGATGCTTTGACTACAAAACAAACAAACAAACCTCAGAAAACTTGACATAAACTGGCAAAAACAATAAGGACATTTATTAGCCTACAAAATGTGGAACAGGCTGCAATAATTGGTTGTTCCAAAATTTAAATATGTTACCAACATCTTCTTTTTAACTCTACTCTTTGCCATTCAAGTTTAAGCTTCATTCTAAAGCTGGTTCCTCTTGTGATTGGTGACTGAGACAACGTGTTTCCTCACTCACCTCCAACAAGGAAGAGAGAAGTCATTTCTCTTATTATATAATACAAGTCTTTGTAGCCCAAACTTTCTGACTTAGCTTGTCATGTTCTGATTGGCTTAGATGAATAGGGAATAGACTTGGAGTTACTGCCCTCTGATTGGCTTAGATGAATAAGGAATAGGCTTGGAGTTACTGCTCTCTGAGTCATAGCTGATGCATAGAGGACAGTATATGACACCCAGGCAAAGTCAGGTTCTGTTGGGAAGGACTGGAAGAAGGATTGATTCGGAGTTTACGTTATGCACTTTAGTTCTTTGTTTCTTCTTCCTAATCTGTAAAGTGGGGAGAGAGATATGTGCAGCCTTGGCAGACAGAGGAGGTCCAGGATCTCACAGAAAAAGAGAGATTTTTGCATCTGTCAAAAGAAAGAAACTGGCTGGACCTGGTGGCTCATGCCTGTAATCCCAGCATTTTGGGAGGCCAAGGCAGGTGAATCACCTGAGGTCGGGAGTTTGAGACCGGCCTAACCAACATGGAGAAACCTCATATCTACTAAAAATAAAAAATTGGCTGGGTGTGGTGGCACATGACTGTAATCCCTGCTACTTGGGAGGCTGAGGCGGGAGAATTGCCTGAACCTGGGAGGCAGAGGTTGCAGTGAGCTGAGATCACGCCACTGCACTCCCACTAAAATCTCTCTGGCAGCAAGGGGGAAGGTCACTCCTAATATCAAAGGGATCCATATGACAAAACGGCTGCATGGATGAGGTAATGTGAATGTCAGTGGCTGTATTTTGTTAACACAGATAACTCACTGCAACCAATGAGTCTAAGCAGCCCTGTGGGGAACTGGGGAAGAAGGCAGCAAAATAAAACCCTGCTGGCCCTGGTTTTTGTGTTTTAGAAATCCAGTCTTTTGGCCTGTGTCAGAGTGATCACAGAGGATTCTAAAACTGTCTCCCTTTTATAAGTCACGTCTATACCATTTGAGAAATCAGGCCTTGAATATAGTACAAATTGGGGCAGTGCCGTTGAGGGCAAAAGGAGCCTTGGTTCAGGATGAGGGAGGGAAGAGGAGAGGACCAGCAAGAATAATGCCTAGGTGTCAAAGCCTCACCTGCTCTCCAGGCAGACAGATTCTCTGGTTGGGAGGCTTTCTTGGTTGTCATTCTATGAATAAGAAACTTGTTCAAAAGCTGTTCATAGTTGGCCATGGAGACGAGCTGTAGGAGAAGTTCTTAGTTAACATTTGTAATAACCCTGAGGCACCCAGTGATTCTAAGGTTGATGTGGATCCGGCCATGTGTTTTCCCCCAAGAGGAAGGGAGCAGAGTTTATTTTCAATCATCGGTGTTGCTGCCAAGAACCTGAGAAACTCGGGGAACGTGGAGCATTTGGGGCACTGCTCAATTAGTTTGCGTTAGATATACAGAGTATGAGCCCCTTGTAGCCCCAGACTGTACTTCCAGGCCACCAACTGATTGCTAAAAATAGAAGGTGACCAAAGAGACCAGACAAGGCTATAAAGCTATTGGGGCTCTGCTGCTGCTTTTGAGTGTGCTTTTGGTGTGCTCCACCAATCATCTCGTATTCCTTCAGGAAGAGCTTGGTCTAGGGATTTTAAACATCACAGTAAATAGTTACAAAAGTAGAATGAAGAAGGTGGGAAAATCCAAAGCAAGCAATTTTTCATTTAACCTTAGAAATAAACTGGAGTTTTAACCTAAAAGTAACAGTAACTTTGAACTACCCATACCACCCCACAAAACAAAAGGTCCACCCTTTCATCTATTTTTTTCTACTTCTGTTGGTGGCCTCATCAACTGCAGTTAATTAATACAAGTCCTAGGAATCATTACAGACTTCTCTTACTTTCTCACCCAGTACAGGAGTCAAATGTCCCGGTCCCAGGGTCAGACCGCCTGAATTCAAATCCCATCTTTGCCACTTTCCGGGTCTGTGAATTAAACAAGTTATGTAACCTTTCTGAGCTGTAGTTTACCCATCTTTGAATATGGATAACAACCATATCTGCTTCATAGAAAGAAACAAATATTAGAGGATATTATAATTATCCAAGCACTTACTGAGTCCTGTTGATTTTACCTTTTCAATATCTGTTGTATTTGTTATCTATGGCAATCTCAAAGTGTGTGCAATGAGATGAAAGGTTTTATATGTGGGGGCAGGATGCTTGGAGAAAAGAAATCAGAGAGCAAGAGAATAGTGGGAAATGGAAAAGGGGCAGACATTAGCAACTCAGAGTTTTTGAAGAGGATTATGGGTGAGGCAGCCCTGGGGTGAAGGGCATGAAAGATGGCAATAGAGAGAAGGAGGCTGCCATGGTGGGCATGAAAGGAGAGCAACAGAGAGAAGGAGGCTGCCACGGGGAGCATGAAAGGGTAGCAATAGAGAGAAGAGAGGCTGGGAGGCTGACCTGAGTGTGGAACTTTGGAGAGAGATATATACTGACATTCGAAAGACCTGGGTGTCTTACTGAAAATGCAAATTAGGATTCAGCACAATTTGGGTGAGGCCTGAGATTCTGCATTTCTAACAGCCTCCCAGATGATGTCAATTGTACTGGATTTTAAATGATTCAAAGTATCAAGAGAGTAGAGCCAATCCTTGCATTGTCCTTTGACCTATGTAGCCATCTTTGGAACTCTCACAGATCTGTTTGCATTCTGCTCTCATGGAGCTTGCCCCAGAATAATTCTCCATCTTCCCCTACCCTCTTGTGGATGTTCATATAAGTACCAGAGCAAGGAGAAGAGCGGCTGTATTGAAAAAAGCTAATATATACATATTTTGAAATGATTTTAAAAGCAGATCTAAATGCTTGAATGTTTGATGTCAACTTAGCTGTAAAACATGAAATATTTGATATTCTGAAATCCAGCTTTTTCTATGAACAAGTTCTTGAGAGGACAGCAAAAAGGTCCATGGCTCATCTTGAATCTGCTAACTCCTGTCAGCTTGTAAAGTGAAATAGGTTAGCTCTCAATTACAACTTACACAATCACATAATCAAAAGAATTTGGTTAGCATGTGCATGTTCAAATTCCCCCAGACTGTAAACTCCTTGAGGACAGCAATCATATCTTTTTCTTTTTCTTTTCTTTTTTCTTTCTTTTCTTTTTTTTTTTTTTTTTTTTTTTGAGATGGAGTCTCATTCTGTCACCCAGGCTGAAGTGCAGTGGCATGATCTTGGCTCACTGCAACCTCTGCCTCCCAGATTCAATCAATTCTCCTGTCTCAGCCTCCTGAGTAGCTGGGACTACAGGTGCCCGCCACCATGCCCGGCCAATTTTTGTATTTTTAGTACAGATGAGGTTTCACCATATTGGTCAGACTGGTCTCGAACTCCTAGACCTCAGGTGATCTGCCTGCCTCGGCCTCCCAAAGTGCTGAGATTACAGGTGTGAGCCATTGCACCCAGCCAATCATGTCTTTTTCATCTTTTTGTTATTATCATAATTATTGGTTTTTTGAGACAGGGTCTTGCTCTGTCATCCAGGCTGAAATGCAGTGGGGCAATCATGGCTCACTGCAGACTTGACCTCCTAGGCTCAAGGGATTCTCCCACCTCAGCCTCCCAAGTTGTTGGGACTACAGGTATGTGCCCCCATGTCTGGCTAATTTTTTTTTTTTTTTAAATGGGATCTCCCTATGTTGTACAGGCTGGTCTTTGAGCTCCTGGCTTCAAGCAATCTACCTGCCTTGGCCTCCCAAAGTGCTGAGATTACAGGTGTCAGCTACTGCATCTGGCCTCCTTTTTGTCTTTGTATCCTTAACACTAAGTACATACTAGGGACCCAAATATTTGTTAGGAAAAAAAAATGAATGTCTTTGACTTTAGGAAAAGTAAATGATCTCATTATGTTATATCATGTACACGTGATAAGAGAAATAGCATGCAAAGTTTCAGAGTGTGTCCTCCTTATCCAGAAGATGTGGAAAGATTGTCAGATGAAAAACTGGTGGGAGCAGAAGATACATTACACACCAGGTGGGAGGGTGTGCTTTGAGTCACCTGGTTATCCAGCCATTCTGGACCTTTGGCTGGACACAGGCTGGAAGAGTTCTGGGAGCTACTTTGGGCCAGGGTAGGAAGACCACGAAGAGAAAAGAATAGCTTTGGGGTGGAGTTTTGGTAGAAAAGACAAAGACACAGAATGATCTGCAGAGTCGGAGGAAAGTGGATGTGGGGATCTAGGGGCTTTAGGGAACCCTGAGGCAGAAATATTTCTATTTCAACATCCTGTATATGGAACACTTCTAAATCTTTGTCTCCAGCCTGGACTCTCTCCTGAATTCCACCTGCACTGCTTTCTAGACATCTCAATCCTGAAGACAATAGACTCTTCAAAGTCAACAGGCATAACACCAAATTCATGCCCCAACTAGACTTCATGTCCTATGGGTGTCTTATACTGTTTAATCTAGAAACTATGGAGTCATTGTTAACTTGTTTTCTTTCATTGTGCACTGCAACCCTGATGCTAGCTACCCAGAATGAGTTCAAATGTCACAGGTTAAGGGCACATTCCACCACAAGACTACCCTTACCTCAGATGCCAGCTGCAAGCTCAAGGGTTCCCAGGCCACCTGCACTTTTGACCAACTGGCTACAAATTTTGGAGTTTCCCATGATGACTTCAGGTTTGATACTTTACTAGAACAACTTATGGAACTCAGGAAAACATTATGCTTCCAATTACAATTTTATTATCAAGGTACAAATCAGGGCTAGCCAAAAGAAAGATGCACAGGACAAAGTCTGAGGAGGTCCCAAATGTGAAGTTTCTCTGTCCTCAGAATGTGTCACTCTCTCAGGACATTTATGTATATTACCAATGAGGAGGCTCACCTGAGCACTGTTTTCCAGAGTTTTTATTGGGGTGTCATTAAATAGGCATGATTGATTGAACCATTGTCCATGTGATTGAACTTGATCTCCAAGTCCCCACTCCTCCCCTCCCTAAGGTTGGGAGGTCCAGTCAGTTTTACTTGGCTCAAAACTCCAACCTTTCAATCACATAGTTAATCTTTCTGGCATGGCCAGCCCCCATCCTGAAATCATCTAGTGGCACACCATGAATCACCTTATTAGCATAAATTAGGGGTGGTCCAGGAAGCCCAGAATAAATAATAAAGACACTCCTGTTACTCAAGAAATCCCAAAGTTTAGAGGTTACCTCCCAGGAACCAGAGATAAAGACCAGCCAAATTCTTTAATATACAACACACACCCACAGGCAACCCATTACCAAACCATGCCAACTTTCCCTCCTAAATATCTTTTAAATACAGCTCCTCTGTTCTATCCCTACTGCCACTGTGTAGGTCTATATTAGCTCTAATGTGGACTACAGCAATAGCCTCTTAACTGGTCACCTTACTGCTAGTTGTACCTTCCCACCAAGTCATCCTTTACTTTGCTATCAGAGTTGTTATTCTAAAGCCCTAACATGATCATATTCTTGTCCTGCACAAAAACTCTCAATGGTTCCCAATTGCCTATAGCAGCAATGTCCAATAGAAACATAATGTAAGCTGCATATGTAATTTCAAAGTTTCTGGGAGCCTAATTTTTTTAAAGTGAAAAAAGTAGGCTGGGCATGGTGGCTTACGCCTGTAATCCCAGCACTTTGTGAGGCTGAGGCGGGTGGACGGCCTGAGGTCAGGAGTTCGAGACCAGCCTGGCCAACATAGTGAAACCCCATTTCTACTAAAAATAAAAAGTTAGCTGGGCGTGGTGGCATGTGCCTGTAATCCCAGCTACTCAGGAGGCTGAGACAGGAGAACCACTTGAACCCAGAAGGCAGAGGTTGCAGTGAGCCGAGATCGTGCCATTGCACTCCAGCCTGGGCAGCAAGAGTGAGACTCCATCTCAAAAAAAAAAAAAAAAAAAAACAGTAGACGAAGTTAATTTTAGTAATATAATTTATTTGATCCAAAATTTCTAAAATATTTCAACATGATATATATATATTTCCATTTTTAACTTTACATGAATAGAATTAAATAAAATTAAAATTCTTCCACTTAGTTGTAGAAGCCACATTTTACCTACTTGAGAGCCACTGACTGTCTTGTTCAACAGCACAAGCCTACAGTACAAAGAAGACTTCCAGCTTGTGGCATCCAACTCCTTCACATGCTGACTCCTGTCCACCCGTGTCCCATCTCCTGCCATCCCATCCCTCCTGCCAAGAGCAGCAGCACCGGCACCTTCTTCTCTCGCCACACCAAACCATCTGCTCTTCCTCAAAACAGACCATTCTACTTCCCACTTCTACACCTTTGTCCATGCTGACTTGTCTGCCTTAAAAGTTCTTTCTCTCAGTAACAGAGCCAGAAAAAGTGACATACATTGGTGAACATTGATGGAGTTCAGGACGTGCTACCTTAAAATATGGCATCTTGGCATTTCAAACAACAGCAGAAGCAGAAACTACCCTCACCTCCCCATCACTCTTCTGCCCTGAAGCAGGACATAAGACCCTCATTCGAGAGGTGCCCTTCCTTATCTCTGAAGATAAAGAAACATTCTTATCTCTGAAGACATGGGAACACCGAGAGAAATGGAGTATGCTTATCTCTGAAGACATGGGAACACAGAGAAGAATCTGAACAAACAGGGCTTGCTAAGTTCCCTGCAGTTTATTGGCATTAGATTATACTCTTTTGTCCTCCCATTGTATTTTTCTATGACTGTCCATGATTTATCAAACCTAAACATAATAATATACAAGTCTACCTGTTTCTTTGGGTCTTCATTTCCAAGGCCTCCCATGTCCCTAAATATATTAAATAAATGTATATGCTTTTCTCTTGTAAACCTGTCTTTCATTATAGGGGCCTTGGCCATAAACCTAAGATGGGAAGAAAATATACTCTTTCATCCCCTACAGTGTTAAGCCCTGATTTTGCCTCCTCAGTGAAGATATCTCAGGCACTCCAGACTGAGGTTCCTCTAAGCCTCTGCACTTCTGTGGTGCTTTAATACTCTTTTGGAGTAAACTATATTTTCTGCATCAAAGATTGCAACGCATGATTTCACACCTCTACTGACAACTAGGTAGACTATTGAAAATAAAGGAAAAATGGTTTTTGCAATTATAGTACTTATCATCTGGTATTAAAATTGTGTTTGTACATGCCTGAGTGGCGAGCTTCTCAAGGACACAGTTTTGTCACCTCTGTATCCCCAGTTCTAGTTCAATGTCTGGTGGCTGTTAGCTCCTTCCCCACTTATTAGATGAAACAGGACAAATCTCTCCCGCTGCATACAGCAAATACTCCTGGGACAGGAAGTTCATAGATCAACTGTGTACGCTGCTTCTTCTTTCCCTTAACCTTCACTGCATTTTGCTTTATTAAAACATTCCTAGAATGTTTGTTCCTATTCAAGGTATACATAATCGATGACAATAAAAACTGTTACTAATTGTATAGGGGTTTACATTCTGACTTAGACTAAGAAGGACATATAAAGGACAGAGGGAGAGGCATCTTACAACTAGAAGGAAGAATCTGGCCAGCAGGGAGGGTTTTTGTTGGAGTTGCTGAAAGCATACCTCATGTATACCCAGGTACTGCTGGGTACAAGATTAAGACATTTTGGAAAGAGACCATAGTAAGCTACTTTGGAGGCAGTTTGGCGGTTTCCTACAAGACTAAGCATACTCTTACCATATGATCTAGCAATCACATTCTTTGGCATTTACCCAAATGAGTTGAAAACGTGTCCACACAAAAATCTGCACATGAATGTTTATAGAAACCTTATTGCCAAAATTTGGAAGTAAAAAAGGTCCCTTCAGTAGGTAAATGGATAAATTGTGGGATATCCAGACAATGGAATATTACTCAGTGCTAAAAACAAATTAGTTATCAAGTCATGGAAAGATGTGCAGGAAATTTAAATGCATGTTACTAAGTGAAAGAAGCCAATCTGAAAAGGGCTATATACTGTAGGTTCCCAACTATTTGACATTCTGGAAAAGGTAAAACTGTGGAGACAGGAAAAAGACCAGTGGTTGCCAGGGGTTAGTGGGGAGGAAGGGGTGATAGGTGGAACATAGAGGATGTTTAGGGCAGTGAAAGTATTCTGTATTATACTTTAATGGTGAATACATGTCATTATATATTTGTCAAAACTCATAGAACGAACATCAAGAGGGAAGCCTAATGTAAACTGAACTTTGGGTGATAATGATACATCAGTGTAGGTTCACTGTAACAATGAACCACTCTGACAGGGGATGTTGATAGAGAGCTTATCAAGGGGGAAGGGGATAAGTGTGAAATCTCTATACTTTCTGCTCAATTTTGCTGTGAACCCCAAATTGTTCTAAAAATAAATTGTATTTAAAAAATCAACACCATCGAATGAGGAGACATCTGTTCAAGAGCTTCTGTGGTGCTTGAGGAAAAAGTAGTTTCCTACACTCTCCATGGCTCAGAAGCCTCTCTGAATCCCAAGGTGGGTGAGGTAGGTACTCCCTGCACCTGCCAACCCCCAATTCACACATTTGTTCATTCATCTTCTCTGCTAGACTGTAAGCCCCTTGAGGGCAAGGACTGTGTTTGGTTTCAGTGCTGCACCTTCATTGTCTGGTACAAGGCCTGGCACCTGTTAATGCACATGTGCTCAAACAGTGAATCAGGGTGTGAACAGCTAGTTAGCTGTCCTAAAGCATGCTGACTCCATCCATACCTCTGGACACCTCACAGTACAGTTCTGCAGGAAATCAGTGGTGCCTGATGCTGCAATTGGCATTTTCTCCAGGGAAGATGGGGCAATTTCTTCCTGCAGTATGTTGGACTCTGCTTGAAAGCCCATCTGAAAAGGACAGTTTCTGTTTCTGTAAATAGCATAAAAATGGAGAAAGTAAAAACGCTAGGATGGAGTTCTTGATGGAAAGAAATCTCTCTGGATGAGGAAAATAGCACATCAGCCAAGGGGAAACCAATGGAGATTTGGGCGGATCTTGTTTCAGGCCCAACTCCTTTCCTTACCTACTGAGTGAAGGTGCACAAGTCACCAATTTCTGCAAGCCTGTTTTTGATGAACAGAATGAAAAGGACTTGGGTTGGATGATCTCAATGCTCTCTTTTACTTCTGTTATTTAACAAAGCCCCTTAGCAAATGAATTATTTTTAGCCTTGGTTGCCTAGGTGAAGTAATTCAGCCGTTGTTTCTCATATACTTTCATTTATTACCTTGTTTAAAATAGTTATTGTTTACAATAATTTTTATTTCATTATGGTGCTGGGATTCTCAGTTGCTCCTCTCTAGATCTACTGCATGCTGTGCTCTGCAGACTGCCTCTTTTGTGCTCTCTTGCCATTTCAGTTTGGCCAGTGGAAAGCGCTGGAAGGAGATCAGTGGGCAGGGGGAGAAAGAGGCCAGGGTATTTCTTCTCCATACCTTCCCTGCTGTACTAGTTTCCTAGGGCTGTCATAACAAATTGCCACAAACTGGGTAGCTTAAAGTAACTGAAATTTATTGTCTCACACAGTTTTGAAGACCAGAAGTCCAAAATCAAGGTGCCAACAGGGCTGGCTCCTCTTGAAGGCTCTTAGAGACCATCCCTTCCACGCCTCTCCCCTAGCTTCTCATGACTGCTGACGATCCTTGGCATTCCTTAGTTTGTAGGCACATCACCCCAATCTCTGCCTCTATGTTCACATGACTTTTTACCTTATATCTTTCTGTGTCTCAAATCTCCTCCTTTCTCTTATAAGGACACCAGTAGTTGGTGTCCACCTTAAATGCAGGATGACCCGTTAAGCCCATCCTAAATCCAGGATGATCTCATCTTGAGATGCTTAAATACATTTACAAAGACCCTATTTCCAAATAAGGTCAAATTTACAGGTACCAAGGGTAAGGACTTGGACATATCTTTTGGGGGCCACAATTTAACCCACTACATCTGTCCTGATGTCATATCTCTGATAAAAGCAGAGACATCTAGAGGAGTGGTATCTCTTCCATAATTCAATTCTCATGAGTAACACTCCTCTCTTTGTCCCTTTTGCCATAGGAATAGGAATAGTTTCCCTTTATTAGCTAGACTCTGAGTGTCACAGAGACCCTGTGACAAGAGGTTAGATTATTAAGTATGCTTCTAGTCAAAAATAATAGGCTGGGTGCAGTGGCTCATGCCTGTAATCCCAGCAATTTGGGAGGCCAAGGCAGTGAATCACCTGAGGTCAGGAGTTTGAGACCAGCCTGACCAACATGGTGAAACCCCATCTCTACTAAAAATACAAAAATTAGCTAGGCATGGTGGTGCATGCCTGTAATCCCAGCTACTCAGGAGCCTGAGGCAGGAGAATCACTTGAACCTGGGAGGCAGAGGTTGCAGTGAGCCGAGATCGCGCCATTGCACTCCAGCCTGGGTTGACAGAGCGAGACTCCATCTCAGAAATGATAATAATAACAATAATAGCATAAGAATAAATTTGTGTTCCTGGAAAATAACTGAGAAGAAGTGAAAGCGAGCCTGGACATGGAGTTCGTAAAGATGCAAGCTAGGCAGGAAGATAGAGTGATTTTTGTATTTTTCTTTGAAGAAGAATCATCTTATAATTGATTCACTTTTTCTAAGCATTTCTCAGAGTTCACTTGTTAGAATTTAGTGGGAAAATAAGAAGTAACAGTCATTGTGAGGTAAAGACTCTGAATTTAATGTCATATCAAAAAAAAAATCTAGGTCATATATGTAAGAATTATCTAGGATTTTTAAAAAAGCTATTGATTTTGTACTTTAATGTTGATATACTAAATTAGAATCCATAGATATGTTCTACATATCTTTACACCAAACTCTTAACACACAAAGGATTAATTTATGAATATTTGGAGTAAGACAGTCTTGGTTTGGGTTCCCCAAAAGGCATACCCTGAAATAAGGATTTGAGGAAAGTAGTTTATTGGAGAGGGCTGGTCCTGGGAAAGTGAGACAGGGAAAGAAAGAACGTCAATAAAGAATACATCGTTGGCCGGGCGCGGTGGCTCAAGCCTGTAATCCCAGCACGTTGGGAGGCCGAGATGGGCGGATCACGAGGTCAGGAGATCGAGACCATCCTGGCTAACACGGTGAAACCCCGTCTCTACTAAAAAATACAAAAAAACTAGCCGGGTGAGGTGGCGGGCGCCTGTAGTCCCAGCTACTCGGGAGGCTGAGGCAGGAGAATGGCGGGAACCCGGGAGGCGGAGGTTGCAGTGATCCGAGATCCGGCCACTGCACTCCAGTCTGGGCGACAAAGCGAGACTCCGTCTCAAAAAAAAAAAAAAAAAAAACAATAAAAATAAAAAAAAAACATCGTTAAGGCAGTTAGAATTTCCTGCAACTGGAGCTCAATCCAGATGGGTGAATATGGGAGGCTATATAGGAATGCCTCCTTCACCTGAGTTGAGAAGTGAGGAGTCTGGACTAGTTATTCCTCAACTCCTTGCCCATCTTCGGTTGAGAACTGCTTCAGAGGGCATGACTCTCCAGAACTTCTGGCTTATCGTTTTTGCCAGGCTGAAGAAAAGTCCTCAGGCAGAACTTTTGGATATTCATCGTGACAGCATTGGCTTGCAGAGGTGAATGTGCGGGGGATATAAGTGGGACATTGGCAGCATCTGCTCAAGAAATTAATGTCATTAAAGAAAAAGACAAAACCAAAAATACACACATCCTGGCAATATGGCAAACTTTATTATATATCCCCAAATCTTCCTTCTGTCTCTGTCCTTGCTGTTGCTACATTGTGGGCAGAGTGTAATTCACCACCTACGTGACTCGTGTTGTCCAATGGAAGGTTAAGAGACACGATAATAGCAGAGATTTTAAATGACCTGCATGCAGGAGGTTTCTTGTGACCTCCTGTGCTTCAGTCATCTCTGTTTTTACCTAGAATTCCACTTTAGGGAATCAGTCCTACAAAAATACATGCATACAAAAATTAATTATGTACAATTATGGTCATTGCAGAATTAATTGTAAAGGTCACCAAAAAAGAAATAACATTATAATATAAGAATGGGTAAATAAGTTACAGCATATTCTTACTGTAGAATTTTATGCAGTGTATCCTTAAATGGAAAGATGTGAATAATATAAAAATTTGGAAAAGCAAATTTCAGAACTATATATAATCCCCATTTTTTAACAACAAAGATGATAATTATGCATATTCAAAGATACATATTTGCATCTTTCTTATATACATATAGAAAAAACTGAATGTAAAATATATCTTTGGGCATTGCAGTTGAGGGAAGTAAAGGAGACCCCTGGTGACAGTTCTTTTAAATGTCATACATGAAACATGTATCAGATGAAAAATAATTTTTTTATTTCAATAGGTTTTTGGGGAACAGGTGGTGTTTGGTTACATGAATAAGTTCTTTAGTGGGATTTTCTGAGATTTTGCTGCACCCATCACCTTAACTGTACCCAAAAGTGTGATCTTTTATCCCTCACCCACCTCCCCTCTTCCCAACCCCAAGTCCCCAAAGTCCATTGTATCATTCTTATGCGTTTGCATCCTCATAACTTGGCTCCCTGTAAGATGAAAAGTTTAATGAGCAAAAGATACAAAATGAAAGTAAAAGGTTTTTTCCTTATCTTCATACCAGTCTCCATACCACAGATAACTGTAATTTATTCTAAAAACTCTTAATGCATATGTTCACACCATATATGCATCTGTCTGTTCTTATAAAAATGTTACATGTTGTACTACAACTTATTCTTTGTTCACACCATATATGCATCTGTCTGTTCTTATAAAAATGTTACATGTTGTACTACAACTTATTCTTTTGACTCTTGAGGTCACAGAACTACCTCAGTCTTTTCACAGAAGCATCCTTATTCCATCATACAGGTTTACTGCTATTTAGTTAACTTGCCCCTACTTATGAATACTGGGTGTTTTCAGTCTTTTGCTGTTGCAAAACAATTAGCAATAAATATTCTTGTACATATATTTTGCTAAACATTTGCAACTATATCTATTGTGTAAATTTCTGGCAGAGGGATTACCAGTGAAAGGAGATGTGCATTTTAAATTCTGAAAGATATTGTCAAATTGTCCTCCAGAAAGAACGCACCAATGCACATTTCCACCAATGACTTAGGAAAGTGTTCATTTTCCCTTTAGGTTTGCAGCACTAGGTGTCATTAAACATCTATATTTGCCAGAGAGGTGAAAAAAAATCTTGTTTATTCATTGTTGTTTATTTGTATTTATTTAATTATGAGACATTAATTTGTTATTTGTTTTCTGACCGGTTGTATTCCTTTTTCTGCAAACATTAGTAACCTTTGACCATTTTCCTCCTGGGTTGGTCATCATTTTCATACTGACTTGTAAAAGTTCTTTGGTAATTGAGGAAGTTTAACTTTTTACCATTTGTTCTGCAAACACATTTTTCCAGTTTGTTATTAATCTTTTGACTGTTTATGGCGTTTTTTTCTCATACAGCGTTTTGAAATGTTTATATGGTTGAACATGTTAATTTTGTTGCTTTTTGGCTTCCGGATTTTGTTCTTATTTAAAGCAGCCTTTCTCACCACAGATTATAAATTCTTTTGGAACTTTTATCATTTTTTTTATATTTAAATCATTGATCCAGCTGGAATTTATTTTGGTGGAGAGGAATGTTTACTTTTAACTTTGTAGGTATCTAAAATTGTTTGAATTTTCTAAAATGAGCAAGTGTTCCTTCTGTAAAAGTGCCAGTAAATGAAAACAGATGAATGAAATGAAATGAAAAGATAAGGCATAATAACCCACAGGACGAAGCCTAGAGACAGAAAGACGGGGTAAGACGTATTTTAATTATCTTGGTTGGGCTATTCATTCAATACATTGACCACCTATTATTTGTCAGGCCCAGTGCTAGATCCCAAGGACATAATAAAGGCCTGGATTGAGAAACTGACAATGGTAATGAGAATGAGGGGAAGAACTGATGGAAGTGTTTTAGCCCATAGATGATCACCATGGCAACAGGAGCCTGAATCATCACTATGGAGACCCAGTGCTTCAGATTATGACTAGAGGGATAGTGTGATTTTGTCAGTGAAAATTTTGAAAAAGGTAAACAGGTATGTTACAGATGTTTCAAAATGACACTATTACTTGCCAAATCGAGGTTAGTGTCTTGCTTTTTCCCACTGTTCTGTTTGGGGAGACTAGAGACAAAATAATTCATAAATAACATAGATTAAGACAAGCACAAGCTTTATTTGGTCATTTCTGCTCATGACTGCACCAGATAGGGAACAGCCTTTCATTGAAAGACGTTAGCATCCAATATAACACACATTACATATATGGCCCAGTGTCCTGGACCTCTGATCCCCAGGCTGCTTGGTTGTTTGGAGAGACTACTCATACATTTCTTCCCTGCAGCAACCATGAAGACCTCTGTCCAACACGGCTCAAGAGAAACACATGTATTTGGGAGTGAGACTTGGTTTTAATGGGGAATTTGATTAGGGATTGAATTATTTGATTACTGACAATATGTGGCAAACGTGACTTGGCTTATGAGTACAGCTAAGGTCACATTCATCATTATGTCCAAATAATAATGTCTCTTCGCCCCTCCCTCTGCACACAGAACTTCCAGCCTCACTTTCAGGGGCACTGGGAACTTCGGCGGTCGTGGCAGCTGAAGGGGTTCATACAGGCTTTAAGTCAGTCTGTAACAGCACTGTGTTTCTGCCACTGCCTGGCTCTGGTCACTGCTCACGCCACTGCCAACCCCGTCCTGCAGTGTCCAGCCACCATGTAGGCCTAGGCTTAAACATGGTGACTGCTTCTCTTTTATCTGTTCACCTTTAGACTCTTCCCTAATCCCCCACACACAGCTCAAAGTAGACTGTCACATTAGGTGTGAATTTTCTTTTTCTTTTTCCTTTTTTTTTTTTTTTGAGACAGAGTCTCACTCTGTCACCCAGGCTAGAGTGCAGTGGCATGATCTTGGCTCACTGCAACCTCTGCCTCCCTGGTTCAAGCAATTCACCTGACTCAGCCTCCTGAGTAGCTGTGATTACAGGTGTGTGCCACCACGCCCAGCTAATTTTTGTATTTTTCTTTTTTTTTTAGTAGAGATGGGATTTTGCCATGTTGGTCAAGTTGGTCTCGAACACTTGACCTCGTGATCCACCCGACTCAGCCTCCCAACGTGCTGGGATTACAGGTGTGAGCCACCGCGCCCAGCCAGGTGTGAATTTTCTTAAAGCTTCAGGATAGCCAAAGGGAAACTTACAGCTGGTTACCAGATAAGACTGCTTTGGGGAACAAGGCCCAGGCTCAACCACTTTCATGTGACTGAGGCCAGTTTACCTCCATCCTGGAATGCCCTCAACAAGAATCTATAACTTTTTATAAAATGATTCTGTAAAATTGGTTTCTTGCTTTGAGCCATAGCAAACATCTTGGAATTTGCCTCCTTTAATTCAGCGTACTTAACATTTGGGCTCTCCAGGAAGGTTTGGGGTTCCCAGCCCACAGGGGTCCTCTGCCCTGGCTGATGTGGTAGGTGCCCTGCACCTATTAGCCTATCACATAGGTGCCCTATCCCTTATTAAATAGGGTTTAGGGGGAAAACTATGAGGAATGGTTGCACATTGGAATCTCTGGAGGGCTTTGAAAAATATTGACACCTGGGTTCCATTCCCCCAGACATTCTAATTTAATCTTTCTGGGGAATAGCCAGGGTATGGAGTTTCTAAAAATTCTCCCAAGTGATTCTAACACCAAAGTCGAGAACCACTGCTCTTATGAAAGCTACTGTAGGGTGAATTAAATAGAAATAATCTGTTCAAGCAAGCAAAGTCCAGTAATCTCCTTTGGTTATATCAGGCTCCAGAAATTATGGGTGACACTGCATGTTTTCTGTAGTCCCCCTTGGGCTTTCCATAGCAACCAGATGGAATGGATTCCATTGTCCTGGCCTGGTTGGTTCCACGCTATCCCCTACATGACATGGAAATTGTTGGAATAGACTAGACATTAATTTATGTGGACATGTTAAGTATTTCATAAATGTTTCCTAACATTATTATCTGGTCAGAAGCTGGCTCTGCTGGGCATTAGAACATACACAGACAGTTCCTTCTTTCCAGTGTCCTCTTTTCTGCACATAGTGGGAAATGTTGAGGCTCCTATTATCGGCATTCTGCAAAAACCTGTCATGCAGGCCTAAAGTAATACAACTACTTTGAGGTTTGAGGCTACCCAGCAGTCCATTATATCTAGTAGTGACCATCATTTACTGTTTTGTATTGGCTAGGCATCCCTCAGGTTGAAATCACTGCCATGGAAGCAGCCAAATTTCAAGATCCTGGTTTACACCAGCCATCACCCTCTTCACAGGCAAATGGAACATCACAGGCTTCCAACAGATTCTAATAATGCAGAAGTAGCAAAGGGCACACTTCTGGAATTTTTTGTTTGAAGTTGCAAGCCCTGAAATCCTACTAGGAAACAGAGCAAAGCCATCTGGGTTAGGATCTACCATAAAGGTACAGTTCCACAAAGTCCATTTTAAATAACATATGGAAATTGCAGTAGTCCTAGTTTCATGTGAAAGGAGCCTGGGTGAGACCTGCCTCATCTTCCTGCACTGGGGTCAACCATTCAGATACTATTTTCTAGGTTTGTACTCCACAAAACAATTGGTAACTTGGGGAAAGCAATAAACTCAGGTGTCATATATTTGTAATTTAAAAAGAAAGGGTTGGGCACAGTGGCTTACACCCATAATCCCAGCGCTTTGGGAGGCTGAGGTTGGCCAATTGCTTGAGCCTAGGAGTTCAAGACTATCCTGGGCAACATAGAAAGTCCCCTCATCTCTACAAAAAAAAAAAAAAAAAAAAAGAACTGGGCATGGTGGTACACACCTGTAGTCTCAGCTGCTTGGGAGGCTGAGGTGAGAGGATCACTTGAGTCTGGGAGGTAGACGGATGCAGTGAGCCATGATTGTTCTATTGTACTCCAGCCTGGGCAACAGAGCAAGACCCTGTCTCCCAAAAAAAAAAATTCATCTCTATAAAAAATAAAATTAACCAGGTGACAGAGCAAGGAGAGGAGGAGGAGGGGAAGGAAAGAAAACAAAAAAGATTATTCTGCCTAAATCTCTTACCTATCTGATGTGCATCTAATGAGGACAGTGCAGCCTGTAGAGGGGAGGGTCTCTCAAAATGCGGGTGCAGGGCATGCATGAGCCCCATCCCCACAGTGTGCAGAAATCATGGAGCTGCAGGGAGGTGTAGTAGAATGTGGATGGTTGAAAGGATGGCATCAGCTACATTGGTTGGAGGGCATCAAGGAGTTTTCAGTCCCTTCCAGCTTGTCTCAGATGAAATCTCTGGGAAGAAATGGACAGGGGCACTTAGGCAGTAGAACATGGTAGCTAGTGTATGAGTTCTGGAATGGGGCTTTCTGGGCTTATGTCCAATTCTACTAGATGTTACTAGATGTGTACCTGTGAGCAAGTTTACTAGATGTGTACCTGTGAGCAAGTTTCTTAACTCTCTCTAACTTAGTTTATCTCCCTGTAAAATGGGAATAACAATAATAGTACCTACCTTGTGAGGGATGTGGCGAGGATTTTAAAGCACTGCCAGAAAACATATTCAGTACAATGCTTGGCAGATAGTAAGTGCTCACTGGAGTTAACATATTTTTGTGATTATTGTGGCAAAATGGACTCTGGTGTCAGTGAGATCTAGGTTCCAGTCTTAACTCTGCCACTTCCTGTGTAACCTAGGGCAACTGAAATTTCCTGAGTCTCAGCTCCCTCACTTATGGCCTGGGGATAGCAGCAATTCAAACCTCATTGGATTATGGTTTGGGCTAAAGGAGGTAATGTAGTAGACCCACTTCCTAGCAGGTAGTTCGTACATTTCAGCTGTTGTCATTTCCTAGAGCCTGATGAGAAAGAGCTCACAATGGGTTACACTCTACTCTCTTCCTCATTCAGGACCCAAGGTCGGGGGTGGGAGCAGGGAGAGGGTAAACTCTACAGGTGGCCTCTGTAAGTCCTGCCTTTACACTCAACTACTCTCAGGCCCCTTTGGTCCGCAGCTCCCAGGCTGTCCCCAAATGTGACAATTCGTCAATTTCTTCCTATAGGTAACAACCCTGCCTGTAATATGGCAATGATTTTGAGTCCATCCCTGCCATTATTGGAGGGTCTGAAAGTCGCACCTTTGGACAACCAAGACGTTTTATGAGTCCAAGGGGCAGGACTTCCCAGGGTCCGTAGAAGGAATGCGCAAGCGTCAGGTGGCCACCAGAGACCTGCTGCTGGTGGCCAAGGGTATCATCCCGGGTCGAGGCTCCAGGCTGGGACGTGGAGACCCACTGCCCTCCTTGGCATCCCCGGCATCCTGAAGGAAAGGTGAGGGCGCATCACCCCCTGGTGGCAGCCGGGCAGACTCCAATGGCCGAGGTGGTGCTGCGCGCCGGGTCCTCCCTTCTTCCTCTAGCGAAGGCAAGCGGTGCTGCTGCAGGGACGTTTCGCTCGCGCCGGGGGACCAGCTCTGCATTCTCGCTTCGTTTCTCTGCCAACAGTCGCTTTAGGGCTCAGCGCAGCACCGTGCCGCCCTCCTGGACAGGGGCACTTACACTAGAGTAAGTGTAAAGCCAACTAACCCTCCTACACCCGCTTTCTGCAGGAGGCAGGGTTTTCAAGCTGAGAGGCCGTGAGCGCCTAGAATTGGGTGACCGCAGGTAAAGTCCTTCCTGAGGGACAAGCGCCCCCCGCGCCGCCAGAGCAGGTGAGTTCTTGAACTTGAGAGAGCCTAGGACGCACCTGGGCAGGTGCCTGGGTGATGGCCCTTGAGAGTCAGCTTAAGTCAACGAGGCCACGACCGAACCAGCCGGCCTGAAAGTGCGCGATGTCCTTCCTGTCCAGTGTGAGTGGGCATTATCCAATCTGTTGAGGGCTTGAATAGAACAAAAAGAAAGAGGAAAGGCCAATTCTCTCTCTTGAGCTGAGACATCATCTGCTTCTGCCCACTGCCCACGGTTTGGGGCTTCCTGCTCCTTAGCCTTAGGAGTGCAGGACTTACATCGGTGTCTTCGCCTCCCCGCAATCTCCTCCATTCCTCGGGCCTTCGGACTAGGATTGAATTACACCACCAGCTTTCCTGGTTCTCTAGCTTGCAGATGGCAGATGGTGGGACTTCTTTGCTTCCATAATCACATGAGCGATAATAAACACACACACACACATACATTTTTTTCCATTGGTTCTGTTTCTTGGCAAACTGGGAATAAAGGGTGTCTTTGCAAATGTACAACAAATATCATACTTCCTGGTGAAATGTGAGAAGGAGTGCCATGAAAGCCAGGTGCTCAGCGAAGAGGCCCACCGTGAGTACCAATGCTCCGCACTGCAATGGAAATTCTAGTCTTGAGCTGTTTAATACTGCTGCCACTAGCCACAGGTAGTTATTTAAATTTAAATTTAATTAAAAATTCACTTCTTGAGTCTCACTAACTGTATCTCAAGTGCTAAATAGCCATACATGGCTGCCGTATTGGAGAACCCAGCTATATGATGTTTCTAGCATTGTAGAAAGTTCTATTGGACAAAGCTGGTCTAGCCAACACAAAAACCAAAAAATGAAAAAAGAGACCTAAGGGTTGGAAAGAAAAAAGCAAGGTTTTCCTACTCTGTAGACAATATGATTATCCACACAGAATATCTAAAAAAAATCTGCAGGTAAACTATTAGAAATAATAAAGGACTTTAGCAATGTCAGTATACACAAGATAGGCATAATAATAGCTATGATAAATTGACTGTTACTACACATCTGGCACTATGCCAAGGCTTTCATGTACTCTTACATGTTACAGTAATTTAATTTTTACAAGAACCCTGAAGTAAGTAGCATTACTGTTCCTACATTGCAGATGTGGAAACTGAGGCAGAGTGATTAAGTTACTTGCTCAGAGTCACACAGCTAAATTAGAAGAAGCCAGGATTGAAACCTCAGGCAAACTAGCTCTGTAGTTTGCACTTTAACACTATGCTATTTTGCCTCCATTGCATTCCGAAGTCCCAACAAACCAAATTAGACAGCATAATAGGAGGCTGGGCATTGTGGCTTATGCCTGTAATCCCACCACTTAGGGAGTCCGAGGTGGGAGGATCGTTTGAGCCCAGGAGTTCAAGACTATCCTGGGCAGTATAGGGAAACCTCATCTCAACAAAATAATTTTAAAATTGCCTAAGCACGCTGGTGCGCACCTGTAGTCCCAGCTACGCTGGATGGAGGCTGAAGTGGGAGGATCACTTGAGCCTGGGAGAGGGAGGTTGCAGTGAGCTGAGACTGCGCTACTGCATTCCAACCTGGATGACAGAGCTAAACCTTGTCTTTAAAAAAAAAAAAATGTCTTCATGAGAACAACATTTGTAAAAGAAATTAGGCATAAAGCTCACAAAAGATGCAAGACTGAACGCGTTACTTTGGGGAAAGTCCTGGCTCTCAAGGATAGAGAACGCTATTTGGTATAATTGTGACTATAATTCCAGACAGTGAACCACCTCCTACATTTCCACCAACAAACCTGGCCAAATCTTCTGAAATTCATGTATCAATTTCCTTCCCTGGGCTCAGATTTTTCAGGGCAACACCAGACAGCAATTCATCTTTCTGGATCAGCACTTATGGCTTTTCCTCCTTCCAGAGGGTGATGTCAGTAGCCTAGTCTTCATCGAGCATAGTCTTGCTATGTTAGTAGCAACTTCAGTGACAGTGCATCAGTTTAGAATCTCTACCTGCCCAGAGTGCCAAAGATCTCTCCAATGCTTTACCTTCATCACGATACAAACATATTTTTTAGCACTGTGGAGAAGCTCTTATCCACATTCTGAGTAGTGGTCAAAGGCTTCAAAATTTCTAAATTTTATTTGGCTACGTGGTTACAGAAGTCTGAAGGGGTTCTTTTCCAAACCTTTCCAAACATGAAACTTCCAGCCTCCACAACTGTGAGATGATGTTTCAATTGTTTAAGCCACCTAGACTGTGGTATTTTGTTGTAGATGTCTGAATGGATTAAGACAAGTACCTGTAAAACTTAAGAGTGTCTTAAGCTGGGGCCCATGGGCCCCAAAAAGGCCCGTGATAGAACTGTGTTCAATAAAATTGTTTTAAATGTAATGCTATGTTATTTATGCATTAAAACATTATTCTTAGAAGGACTCCAAAGGCATCACCGGACTGGCAGTGAGATCCCATGGCATTGAAAGAAAAAGAATTAAGAACCTCTTTACCTCCTTCCATCAGGCATAAAATAAATAGATGTAGTATCAGGGCAAGATGACTCTCAACTTATTTTCAACCATAAATTTTACTAGGGCCTAATATATCCCATGTTTATAATCTTTAACTATATTAAAATCTGTAGACTGATGCAGATATAGAGGAGGAAAACATTACATAGAATTTTCTAAAATATTTAATTCCAACAAACATTTATGTTGAGTTTGAGCCACCATGTACCACAGTATAACCACATGTATAGGTACCATATGTATAGTTACCATATGCATGTACCTTATGTACCACAGCATAGCATACATATAAGTATTACAAACTACAGCAAATGTTATAAGTTCAACAAGAAAATTGAATATATGATTAATAATATTTTAAAGCTGAACTGTAAGAGTCCTTCTAGGAAAGCAGAGCTGCTGATGTCTGAAATGGAAATAACTCACACATTTGCTGACAGTGCTTAGAGAAGGCTAATGAGTCAATGGTAATGGGTAAGTGGAGTAAGAAAGTCAATCAAATATTTTTGCTATGCTAGGCCCTGGCCATGTAAAGAAGGAGTCTATGATTTATTTAAAAAGCTAAATAAACTAAATCTAAATATCATATACTGGATAAAGACAGAATAATAACTATATAATCTCCAGAGCTGGAACATCTCAGAACTCCTTCAACATCAAATTCTAATGTCAATCCAAAAGACAAGTGTTGGCGACGATGGAGAGAAATTGAAATCCTTGTACACTGTTGGCAGAAATGCGAAATGGTGCAGCCACTATGGAAAACAGTGTAGAGGTTCCTCAAAAAATTAAAAATAGTATTACCATCTGATCTAGCAATCCCACTTCTAGGCATTTATCAAAAAGAATTAAAATGAGGATCTCAACGAAATATTAGCATTCCTATGTTCATTGCAGCACTATTCACAATAGCCAAGATGTGGAAATAACCAAAATGTTCATCGACAGATGAATGGATAAAGAAAATGTGGGGGGGTGGGTGTGTGTGTGTACACACAATGGAATACTATTAGCCTTAAAAAGGAAGGAAATTCTGCAATATGTGACAACATGGATGAACCTTGAGAACATTATGTTAAATGAAATAAGCTAGTCACAGAAAGACAAATACTGCTGCATGACTCCACTTATATGGGTATCTAAAATAGTCGAATTTATAGACTCAAAGAGTGGGATGGTGGTTACCAGAGACTGTTGAGAGGGGAAATGAGGAGTCGCTAATCATAAACTTTTAGTTAAGCAACATAAATAGACTCTAGAGATCTGCTGCGCAACACAGTACCTGTAGTCAATAATAATGTACTGTACACTTAAAAATTTGTTAAAAGGGGGGCTTGTCATGGGGGCTCATGCCTATAATCCCAGCACTTTGGGAGGCCAAGGTGGGCAGATCATGAGGTCAACAGATCAAGACCATCCTGGCTAATATGGTGAAACCCCGTCTCTACTGAAAACACACAAAAAATTAGCTGGGCATGGTGACACGTGCCTGTAATCTCAGCTACTTGGGAGGCTGAGGCAGAAGAATCTCTTGAACCCAGGAGGTAGAGGTTGTAGTGAGCCAAGATCGCACCATTGCACTCCAGCTTGGGTGACAGAGCAAGATTCTGTCTCAAACAACAACAACAAAAATTGTTAAAAGGGAAGATCATGTATTATGTGTTCTCACCACAATAAAAAAAGAAATCCTAATGTTAAAAGACCAGTGCTTAATAAAATACAGAATGAGAATGGGAAAAATTAAGGAGGTACAGGCCAGGCTCTCATAAATATGTAAGTAAACTATCTATGAGAATACACCATTTAGAGGGTTTTCCTTTGTTTGTACACAGTTATATTTATGAAGGAAAAAAGTTATACAGAAACAGGCAGTATATATGAATAATACCACCAACCTTCAATTATCTATCTAATGAAATGGAAAAAAAATATGGATAAGATAAAGGAAATTTTATTTTATGTAAGTGGAGAATACATATATAAATATTTATACACATAATCCATATACTTGGAGAAATAGTCATAAATACTTAGATGTTAGGTAAGGTTGGATCCTCAGATGTCTGTTCTCAGCAACCTATTGAGTTAACTCTACTAGTTACTCTCAAACCAGCTTGTAACCAGCTGGATGATCCAAAAAATAGAAGGAAAAAAAAAAACTAAACATTTGTCAAGTACCTTGCTCTTTAAAAGCATTTTGACACACATTCTCTGAAGCTATTTATTAGTTGCACTATGCATTGTACAAATATTGCTATAAGTAAAAGGTTTAGAATTAGTTTCTTTAAAGTAACCTTCCAAATTACAAGTGGTTTTAATATTCATTTCCTTTCAAAAAAATTTGTTTTTTAAAGTCAAGGTCTCACTCTGTTGCCTAAGCTGGAGTGCAGTGGTGCTCTCATAGTGCACTGCAGACTTGAACTCCTGGGCCCAAGCAATCCTCTCACTTCGGCCTCCCCAGTAGGTGGGACTACAGGCATGTGCCACCACCCCCGGCTTGGTATTCATTTATAATATTGTGTCCAGAATTGGTTTCTTCCGGCGGGTTCTTGGTCTCGCTGACTTCAAGAATGAAGCTGCGGACCCTTGCAGTGTCTCTTAAAGTTCTTAAACATGGTGTTACAGTTCTTAAAGATGGTGTCTGAAAACCAGCAGAGAGGAGATATGTGTAAAGGGACAGAGCTATGTGATTTGTTAAAGTCAAGTTAATTAGAATGCTGAGTGCAAGTGTGGGGGTTAAGTGGGAAGGCCAGTGGTGTGTGAGGTACACAGGTAGGGTGAGTTCAGTTCATAAGAACATTTGAATGCTGGAGTCTGGAATTTGTTCAGCAGAGAGTGGGGAGCCATGGAAAACTTAAGTGGATATTTTTAAAATGTGTCAAAATTTACCCGGAGTTTTGACACAGTGAGGAAACTTTGCCTGATCTTTGTATCTCCTTTCACCTGTACATCTCCAGTACCCAAAGAGTTCCAGACACATCATAGGAGCTCACTGTATGAATTCAAGTGAAGAGAAGGTGCCCTGCTGGCACTGCAGCCAGGACAGGGCTTGTGGGTTTAGGTTGGGCAGTGAGGAAGTTGAATGAATGAACTTAAGGGGACTTCTTTGGAGAAATCGCACAAGATTTAAAAGCTATCTAGGATTATTTAAAAATCTTTGGGAGGCAATTTGACAATAAACACCAAGGCATTTATAAATATTCCTATCATTTGATCCAGTAATTCTATTTGTTGGACTCTATGCTAAGGTAATAATCCTAAAGGAGGAAAAGTTTTACGCATAAAGAAGTTTTGCTTCATTATGCTATATGCTTCGAAAGCAGTATTACAGTATTGCTTTTAACAGAAAAAAAAATGGAAACAGTCTAACAATTGGGAAACAAGTTATTGTGTACTTTCTATCTGTAGGGGTATTTAATATGTTGTCATTAAAATTATTATAAAGACAACATAATACTACAGACAAATCCTTAAGTTTAAAAACGTGCAAAATTGAACACAGAGTATTTTAAGTCATGGGGGTGTGAGAAGTAAAGGAGAAATCCAAGTGTTTGTCCGGGAGTGGTAAAACACTTTTTCTTTCTTTTTATCTGTATCCTTCTGTGTATTTTCCAAATTTTACATAATTATCTCATTTACTCAAATACTTACTAAGCATCCACTATGTGCCAGTCGCTGCTCTAGGAACTGCGGGTAATAGTGAATAAAACACAACTCCTGTCCTCGAGCCATAACTTTTACAAGATAAATCAACTAAATGTCATATGAGACGATTAGTGCCCGGGGAAAAATAAGGCAAGGAAAGAGTAAAACTGATACTGCATCTACTTTTTGAAATGGAGCGGTAAGGTACTCCTCCAGGCAGAAGGACAGCAGGCTGAATTCGGAATTGCCCGAGCGGTACCAGAATGAAAGGGCTTGGGACCCGCCAGCCTGCCAGCAACGCGGCAGCCGAGGCGGGGCGCGCGGCTTTAGGTTGGGCGCGCGACAAGGTGAAGCGGATCACGTGACTCGAGGGGCGGGAGGAAGACAGCAGAGTTTGGCCGGGCACCTTCCCTACAAAAAGGCGGGCGGAGCCGAAAACCAAACAAACGACTTCTGAGAGATTGGGGGCGGGGCTGACGGCGGCAGGCTTAGCTTCCAGAGCCAAGGCCTTCCGCCGCGTTGGTTTTTTGGTTGTTGATCGCGGTGGCCGGGCGGTCTGCGGTCGGGCTGAGACGCGCGGAGCAATGGCGACCTTTGTGAGTGAGCTGGAGGCGGCCAAGAAGAACTTGAGCGAGGCCCTGGGGGACAACGTGAAACAGTAAGAGCTGCCCCAGCGCAGCGTCCAGGCCAACACGCGGGTGCTCTCCTGGCCTCGGGCTGCCAGCCCGCCCCGGAGACGCCAGCACCGCCCGGGGGCCTGTGCAGCCTTGAGTCCACGGCGGTGGGGATTCGGGGTTTCTCCGGCCGGGGCGGGGCGGCCACCTGAACTCACCGCCCTGGAGGGACCGAGCCTCCTGGGCACCCGGGAGACCCCGGCGGGCGCCTTTGCTCGGGACTCTCTGCCCTGGGTGGGGCGGGAGAAGCGCACTCCGCACTCAAGGGCCTGCTGAGCAGGTGCGGGCCCCAGCGCGGGCCTGCGGGATGCGGGAGGCTGACTTGGGCGGAGTGAACCGGGCCCTGTGCGCCCAGCCAGAGGGCATCGCTCAGGGCGGCCCATCCCTGGAGGGCTTCCTGGAGGTGAAGGCCTGTTGAGCTCGTGTGATCTGCTAGGGATTATCGGTAAGCTCTTTTGACAGCAATTTCGTAAGGCAGACGGACCCTCTGGTGAAATCATAGTCACTGAACACTACAATTATAGTGATGATAGCAGTAGCGGACATTTAAACATTTTGAACTCACTAAATATATTATCTAATCCTTACAACAGATGTGAGGTAGGTACACTTGTTATTCCCATTTGACAGATGAGAAGACTGAGACACCTAGTGCAGATAAGTAACTTCAAAAGTCACTGTCAGGGTTGGGACCCACGCTTTTGATTCCCGACTGATTTCTTAGAGGGGCTGTAAAGGATCTCAGAGACGCCCAGCCAGACCTTCATCCAGGTTATGGCAGGGGACCTAGTGCACAGTCGGGTTAGATTCAGAATGGCCAAGGGTAAAATCAGTATCCAGCCAAGGCCAAAGCCAAACAGCGTAAAAGGAACCTCTGGGATACAAGGAAGAGTTTGGAAATTTTCAAAACGTTGTTATTACAACTTTATTTTTCAAAAATGTAGGAAGCAAATGTAAACATTTAAAATTATAGTGCCTGTGTTTTTGCTGCTAGATGGCTTCTGTGGTATTCTACACATTTGCATGACTCAATGGATGCATACTTTTAAATGATGTTGGTGGAGGAGCAATTTGGGAATACTTAATTTTTCTCCAATACTTTCTTTTCATCCTTCTCTGTTCTTTATTATTACTGGATTGAAATTACTTACCTTGGATGTCATCCATGAATTTTGTAGTTTTTCCTTCATGTGAAATTTTGGGGTGGCAGAGTTGACAGTCTACTTTTCATCCTAATAAGATAGTAATGGAAACGATAAAAAGACTAGAATTAAAATCTAAACTGTTATTTTAGCATAATTAATTTTTGGTGAACATTTATTTACTCCCAGAGACATGTTCCCCCTTTTTTTTTTTTTTGGATTGGGATCTTGCTCTGTGGCAGAGGCCGAAGGACAGTGGCCTGATCACACAGTTCACAGCAACGTTGATCTCCTGAGCTCAAGAGATCCTCCCGTGCCGTGAGCCTATAAGTGGGACTATAGGCACGCCCCACCAATCCTGGCTGAAGTTTTTTTTTCAGAGGCAGAGTTTTGCTGTGTTGCCCAGGCTGACCTCAAATCCTGGCCTCAAGCAATCCTCCCGCGTTGGCCTCCTAAAGTTCTGGGATTACAGGCATGAGCCACCACACCCAACTATAATGTTCCCCGAAAGTTATCTTTTAATATTCATGTTCACTGTGCTTATTGAATTAAATATTCTTACTTATTTTAATAGGTAAAATTGACAGCTTTCACCCTAATTACTATAGGTTTTTACTTTTGTAATACCGACTGATAAAATTTACCTTTTTTTTTTGAGATAGAATCTCGTTCTGTCGTCCTGGCTGGAGTGCAGTGGCATGATCTCCACTCACTGCAACCTCCGCCTCCTGGGTTCAAGCAATTCTCTGCCTCAGCCTCCTGAATAGCTAGGATTACAGGCACCCGCCACCATGCCTGGCTAATGTTTGTATTTTTAGTAGAGACCGGGTGTCACCATCTTGGCCAGGCTGGTCTTGAACTCCTGACCTTGTGATCCACCTGCCTTGGCCTCCCAAAGTGCTAGGATTACTGATGTGAGCCACGGCGCCCAGCCAAAATTTACATTTTTAAGCACATAAGAGGCATTTCACTCTGTTCCATCTACAGTGTTTACAAATATTTGAAAGCGAATGTTTACATACCAAAATAAATCTGAAGGACCTGGTTTGTGTATGATTGCCTTTAACCCTGATTGGATGCAATGGTGACCTCTGTCATCCCATACTCATCAGTTACAGGTTCAGGGCTGCCAAAAGTGTTTTTGAAGTTAGCATTCCTTATTTAGGTTTTAAAAGCCAAAACCGACTATGTGATGTTGGTCAAATACTGATGCTGAAGCTAAATTTGGTACATCTGGAGCATGAATCCCCACTGAAATGCAATCAAAAGAAGTTTTTATGCCTGAAACAGTTAATGGTATGGTATAGTTCTAAATTTGTTTTTCCATTCTCTCATTGTTCTTTTCCCTTCTCCTTAAAAAGTACCTCTTGGTTAAATAGTAACACTGCTGTACTGTACAGTCATTTCTTATATTTCCTCCATGAGCAGTTTGCTTTGGTTTGCATAGCCTATTTATAAGTGTGGTCCTTGGCGGTAGGCAAAACATACAAGGTTATGCACAGAGGCTGGATATGAGTTATTTGCTATTTATCCAGTGGTCTGAACATCCTTCATGTCTGACTGGTTGAGTTGTGTGCCCAAGCTGCTTCCAGGAAGACATGGGCTTTGCTAGACAACTCACTTTGTTTGGTAGCCAGTAGAATGCCATGTTCCAATAGGTGCCTCGTTTCTGTTATAGATTTGATCATATGTGATTTCTTTATGTATGTATTTATTTATTTTGAGACAGAGTCTCACTTTGTTGCCCAGGCTGGAGTACAGTGGCGCGATCTCGGCTCACTGCAACCTCCACCTTCTGGGCTCAAGTGATTGTCCTGCATCAGCCTCCTGAGTAGCTGGAATTACAGGTGCCCACCACCATGTCTGGCTAATTTTTGTATTTTTCATAGAGACAGGGTTTCGCCATGTTGGCCAGGCTGGTCTTGAACTCCTGACCTCACGTGATCCACCTGCCTTGGCCTCCCAAAGTGCTGGGATTACAGGTGTGAGTCACTGCGTCTGGCCATGATCATATGTTATTTAATATTCTTTAGATATATCCAGTGCTTCGTAGTCTGACCTACTTACACTTCTACCCATTGTCCTCACCTTCACAGGGATTGATTGACTTTGTTTTTTGGTATTTATCCTTAATCCATTTGTGTTGCTATAAAGGAATAGTTGAGGCTGGGTAATTTATAAAGAAGTTAATTTGGCTCACAGATCTGCAGACTGTACCAAAAGCATGGCACCAGCATCTTCTGGTGAGGGCCTCAGGCAGCTTCACTCATGATGGAAGGTGAAGGGGAACCCGCATGTATAGATCACTTTTTTTTTCTTTTCTTTTTTTGGAGACAGTTTCGCTCTTGTTGCCCAGGATGGAATGCAATGGCACAATCTGGACTCACTGAAACCTCTGCCTCCCGGGTTCAAACGATTATCCTGTCTCAGTCTCCCAAGTAGCTGGGATTACAGGCACATTCCACCACACCTGGCTAATTTTTGTATTTTTAGTAGAAGCGGGGTTTCATTATATTGGTCAGGCTGATCTTGAACTCCTGACCTCAGGTGATCCACCTGCCTTGGCCTCCCAAAGTGCTGGGATTATAGGCGTGAGTCATTGCGCCCGGCCTGCAGATCAGTTTGTGAGAGGAAGCAAGAGATGGGGAAGGTGTCAGGCTCTTTTTTAACAACCAGCGCTTGGAGAATCTCTTGCAGGAACTCACAGAGTGAGCGAGCTCTCACTCATTACCACCAGGAAAGATCACACCAAGCCACTGGTGAGGAATCCTCTCCCATAACCCAAACACCTCCCATTAGGTTCCACCCCCACCATTGAGGATTAAATGTCATCATGAGGTTTGGTCAAATGTCCAAACTATAGCAGTATTGTTGAGGGAAACAGTCATTTGTCTGTGGCTATACAGTGAGTTAACACAGGGACCAGGATTGGAGAGCAAGTCTTTTAACTTTTGGTAGCTAGTTCTAGCTCTTTGGGCTAAAACGTTTGCCACTGGAGAAAATAGTTTGCATTATTTTGACAGAGCTCCCTGGTGGAGCCTTGTTTTAGTTCTGGAACAAGTTCACTCATTCCAAATATATATCTGCTTCTTATAAAATACTGACATAGGACTTTTAAATAATAGAGTTTTTCTCTAGGTTACTATTTTTTTGTTGTTGTTGTTGAATAGGATGGGATAGGAAAAGACCTTTGTTTTTCTGTGGAACTTTATTTTATTTATTTCATTATTATTCCTGTCCTTTAAAAAATGTATAAAAGTGTCCACTGTTGGGAAGTTGCTGTTAATCGATTGACTAATGAATGTACAGCTATCAAGTGGAAAGGGTACCAAGCTCTAGAGCGGCACGTGTTTTGTTGTTGAGTGAAATGGGCCTGAAAGATGGCAGTGTCATGGGTTTTGGGCCACTTAAGACCCCATAAAAGCGATGGGTTTTCTCCTGAAAAACAACACAACAACAAACATGAACCCAAAGCTTTGCATGCAACTACATATGATCATAGTCAATTACATACAGAGATACTAAGATGACGTGAAGCTAATCCACACACAGGGGGAGTCCTGCCATGGGCATAATATGGCAGTGAAAATATTAAATCATCCCATTTAGAAATTTTTTTTTTTTTTTTTTTTTCCCTGTTAGGAACTCAAGTACTGAGTAATTTTTCATCCCATTCCATAAACAAGAAGCAGCTTCCTTAAGTACCAAACCAAGGGTTGTGGATGTGATGTGAAAAGTGACATATTTTACTCTAATTTCTAACACTCTTGTTAAAGTGTAAAAGGTTAAGTCATTTTTTTTTTTCTACCAGTTACCTAGTAATTTTTATTATTAGGTGTTGATTTTCACTTTAAAAACTACCTAAAGTTTCTCATATCCCCAGGCATTTTCTTTGTGCTGAGATGTTTAGAAACCCATTTTTTTTTTTTTCCAGCCAGTTAGATTGAAAGTTGAGTTTATCTGAAGGGAAGGATGTCACCTAAAACAAATATAAATGACTACTCCCCTCTCTGTTAAACACACACACTTTGAAATGTGAATCTGAAATGCAGGATTCTGGAGAGTAGGTCTGTTAGAAAGGTGACAGTGAGAAACAAAGGTATAGCTGTAGTGTTGAGCTAAGTGAATCACGAGCCCAATTCTGTGACTACCTGCCAATTCCCTTTTACTTGTTTTGAGACAAGGTCTTGCTCTGTCACCCAGGCTGGAGTGTAGTGGTGTGATCATGGCTCACCGCAGCCCTGACCTCCTGGGCTCAATCAGTCCCTCCACTTCAGTCTCCCAGGTAGCAGGGACTACAGGCATGCACCACCATGCACAGCTAAGTTTTGTATTTTTTGTAGAAGGGGGTTCCGTCATGTTGCCCAGGCTAATCTCAAACTCCTGGGTTCAAGCATTCTGCCTGCCTTGACCTCCCAAAGTGCTGGGATTACAGGCATAAGCCACTGCGCTGGCCAGTCCCCTTTTAGGGAGGATTTTCCTTTCTTTGTTGGTATTCTGATTCCTAGGTGTATTAGTTTGCTAGTGCTGCCGTAACAAAGTACCACAGACTGGTTCGCTTAAACAACAGAAATTATTTTCTCACAGTTCTGTAGGCTGGAAGTCTGTGATCAAGATTTTGGCAAGAGGCCTCTCTCCTATAGATGACAGTCTTCTTGTTGTGTGTTTACATGGTTATTTCTTTGTATGTGAATGTGTCTGTGTCCTAATTGCCTCTTCTTATCTTAGACACCAATCATACTGGATTAGGGCCCACCCTAATGGCCTCATTTAAATTACTATTTAAAGGCCCAATCTCCAAATACAGTCACATTCTGAAGTACTAGGGTTAAGGCTTTAACATAGGACTTTTGTAGGGGGACACAATTCAGCCCACAGAGCCAGGGAATGCAGAATTTCCTTTCCTGAGAGTTGGAGCATGTATGCTGAACTTGGGGAAGAAGCAAGATCTGTTTGTGCTGTAGCCCCAGCTACTCAGGAGGCTGAGGTGAGAGGGTAGCTTAAAGCCAGAAGTTCAGAGCCCTGATTGTTCCCCTGCACTCCAGCCTGAGTGACAAAATAAAACCCTGTCTCTAAAAAAAAAAAAAACCACCAATTGAAAACAAACTGGAAGCAGCCAAATCTGTGGTTCTTAATATTGTTTCTGCCTCTACAGATACTGGGCTAACCTAAAGCTGTGGTTCAAGCAGAAAATCAGCAAAGAGGAGTTTGACCTTGAAGCTCATAGACTTCTCACACAGGATAATGGTAAAATAATTATCTGCGGAGTTATTTTACTATTCTATAATTTTCCTAGATTTGTGGTAAAGTCTTTTCCCTTTTTAAAAAGTAAAATTTGGGTTTTGTGGTGTATAAGGTTATCTGAATAATGTGGATATTTAAAATTAAGTATAAAGCATGGCAGAATAGGAGATATCCAAAATCCTGACAAGCTAGACCAAAGTTGTGGTTTCCTTGTGTTGAAAATGTTTTGAATTTGATTGTCACTGTCTTCCCTTTTTCAGTCCATTCTCACAATGATTTCCTCCTGGCCATTCTCACGCGTTGTCAGATTTTGGTTTCTACACCAGGTAAGGGAGTGGAAATACTTCCAGTGTGTGTCAGTCAGCAAAGCACTAGACTTTAGCTTTCTCTAATAGACACAGCTAGTGTTTGTAAAGCAGATGTTTTTGAACTGCTCAGAAGAAACATTTTATTAGGTAGATACAAATTCTTTTACAGAATCTTTTTCTTTTTTAAAAGCAAAAACTCTTTATTTTTGAGAAAAAGGTATGATTTATCGTTTTTGATTCTTGGCATACATTTTAATTCTTTCCAGTGGAACCCAAACCTCCAGAACCCTTTTCAGTGTCATCCAAAGCTTGAACTTCTATTTCTGGAGAAAAAATCTGTTCACAAATGAGCTATGCAATGTGATCACCATTTTTGACACCAAACTTTTCTTTGCCAAAACTGAATAGTACAACACCAACATTTCGTCTATAATCTTCGTCTTATGATGCCAGCTCCTACATCAATCAAGTGTTTTTCAGCCAAGCCAGATGTGGGGCTTCTCTTTTCTGACACCCAGAAGGAAGGGCTATCTGAATGTTCATTGTCACAAGCGCTTTCTCCCTAGGTAGTATTGTGTAATCCTTGGCATGTCCAAGTCCTAGCCCCTGTGGACCCCTGGGTCCGGGCATGTTGTGATGGGAGAGCTGGGCAAGGCTACTCTGTGTGCCACCCTCCCCCACAGGCCAGTTTGCTCAATGGGGGAAATGGTGGTGTCCTTCAGAAAAGGGCATGGGAGAGCCAGAAGGCAAGCGAGGAGATAGCCCTGGAACAAGAGGGCTCAGGGTGAGCACCGAAGCAGGGACTGTCCAAATATGCAGAGCCTTTGTAAAGCAGGCCATGTCCCTGTGCTTATATTATATTGCCTTTTGGTATTGACTCCCCACTCAGCTACATTTTAGATTACGTAAGTAAATGAGAAGTGAGGAAGAGGATGGGAAGTCTGGATGAAGAAGGTAAGGGGGATGAAGAGAGGGCAGTTGGTGTTAGGTGTCCTGTACCTAAGGGATACCTAACTTGAAAGGTGTCCGTAGCTTTCGGGAGGTGGAAGAACCCAGCATATGTTGGGAACCTGGACTTCCACTATGTCCTTAAGCAAGATAGCACCTGAAAGGTCAAGCTTCAGCTCCTGTGTTTGGCAGATTATTGGCAGAGAACAAGAGGCAGGGGATAGTAGCATGTTGAGGGGGTAGGTAGAAACGAAACCTGTCACTTTAACCTGAAGAGAAGATTAAGCTATAAGTCACCTCTTTCAACCATCTTAGTTTAATCAGTCAGAAACAAGTAATTAAATACATTGAAAACTTTCCTCATGATAAAAGTCATCCTGGACTTTTTAACAAAAATTAGGCCAAATGATTTATTCAGTAGTTTTTTTGTTTCTAAATTGCAATTTATATCTATTCATAAGACTACAAAAGTTACCATTAGAATTGTGCTTACCAACTCCTGTTGTAGATTAAATGGAAATTTTTTAAGGTCTTAGGGTGATTCTGATGATCATATACTGAAAGCTTATGTTTTATCTATAAATGCCTAGTATTTTTTATCCTCTCTCTCTGTTTACTTCTACTGTATGATAAAGAACTCACAGCCAGGGCATGGTGGCTCATGCCTGTATTCACAGCACTTTGGGAGGCTAAGGTGGGCGGATCACTTGAGGTCAGGAGTTGGAGACCAGCCTAGCCAAGATGGTGAAATCCCCTACTCTGCTAATAATACAAAAAAGAAAATTAGCGGGTGTGGTGGTTAACACTTGTAGTCCCAGCTGTTCAGGAGGCTGAGGCAGGAGAATCGCTTGAACCTGGGAGGCAGAGGTTACAGCGAGCAAAGATTGTGCCATGGCACTTCAGCCTGGGTGACAGAGTGAAACTGTGTTCAAAAAAAAAAAAAAAGAATTCATGTAAGATCTCCTAACACCTCATTCGTTGACCCTCAAAGAAGTCGTTAATGTGTAGTAAACTGTGACCACTTGCTTGTGGAGTTGTATTAGAGAGCAGTGACTGCTTCCCTCCCCTTACCACACTCATCACCGCACATTCTTACACCGTGTCAGATTTTTGATGTGCTAGTTAATTTATATACAAGTAGACTTTAGCCATTCCTCTTTTGTGTCCAAAGTTAAATCATAATCTACTTTGTTGTATAAAATTTAATTTGATCAGAAAAGCCAATATTGTGAGGATTACATCTTACTTTTTAGGGAAGCATATTGTAAATGGCCACATATGCAAAAGATAAATGGAGTGATCAGAAATAAAAACCCTGGTTGATAAGAGTCAAGAGACTTAGGTTCAATTGTAGGTTTTGCCACTAGCTTACATAATACAGTTACTTGGGTGTTCTTAACTTTCACATTTATAAAATAAGTACAGCAATATCTACCCTGTAGGATTATGAACTTACAAAAAAGTGATTTTAAAAATAAAAAATGCCAGCCAGGCTCAGTGGCTCAAGCCTGTAATCCCAACACTTTGGGAGGCCAAGGTGGGTGTACCACCTGAGGTCAGGAGTTCGAGACCAGCCTGGCCAACATGGTGAAACCACTTCTCTACTAAAAGTACAAAAATTAGCTGGGCGTGGTGGCAGGCACCTATAATCCCACGTAGTAGGGAGACTGAGGCAGGAGAATTGCTTGAACCCGGGAGGCGGAGGTTGCAGTGAGCCAAGGTTGTGCCACTGCACTCCAGCCTGGGCAACAGACTAATACTCTGTCTCAAAAAAGAAAGTGAATTAAATTAAAAGAATAAATAAAAATTGCCAAACAAGTGTTGAAGTGGTATTCGTAAGTATAGGTGGCTGATTTTAATTAGATAAAAACCTTTGATATTCTGAATGCTTGTTAATAGTTATTTTAAAACAAATGAAGAAGCATTTGGATTTTGAGAATGTATTCTTCCATTGAACACCCCAAATTTCTCAAAATGAAATTAATATTTGTTAGCAACAAAGAGAAGATTTCTATTAAAAGTAAAATATAGTTCTTTGTACCTCACAGTTTTGGATGGGTTGTTTTCTAGTTTTCTAAACTTGTCAGGAAAGATGATATTAATAATAATATTTGTTGAGTGCAGCATACTAGACACTTATATGCATTGTCTTTAATCCTCACAACAATTCTGCAGGGTAGGTGTTAGCCTGTTTTTATAGATAAAGACACAAACTTCAGAGAAGAGAAAACAAAACAAAAGAAAATAAAAACTTGCCTTAATCCTGGATGTGCTGGATCAAAACTGAAATCTAAGTGCTACTAAAAAGCCTTCCCTTTTGTCATGGTTAGGCCTTACCATGCTTTGCTTGGCCATACAGCAGCAGCTGGTAAACTCTGAGTTTGCAGGCCTGCTCCTTTGCATCATCATCTGCATGTTCAGCCTACTTTCCTATCATCACTTAGCATCCAGTTTCATTTATCAGGAAGAGATTTCTTGGGAAAATCATCTAAGATTGACTGACCTTATCAAGTGAGATCTGTGCATGCCAAAGATAAGAGGAACCTGACTTCCCAAACAGTTCTTTTTAAGCTGAGGAATCTGGAATATTTTTTTTTGAAAGCTTTAAAAACGTTTCTTTCCAAAAATATCAAAATTGCAGGAACATTTTACTATGATTATGGGTGATTTTTTTCTTTCTTAAACATTTTTTTGTTTTAAGTGTACTATAGTGAGGTTGTATTCTTTTTTTTTTTTTTTTTAACATTAAACAATATATATTCATGGTTTAAAAAAACATCAATAGCACAGAAGGTTTTACGATAAAAGCTTTTTCCCACCCCAGACCTATTTCCAAAGGCAACTACTTTTTGTTTTTTTGTTCTTCTGGTGGGACTTCTATAGCCCTCATAGTTGCTTAAATTTGTTTCTGGATTTACTGATTTTAACATCTCTGTCTTATTGCTCTGTGTTTGAGATTTCCTCAACTCTTTTGGCCTTTCTGTTGAATGCATTCTTTAATTCAGCAATTTTAATAGCATCTTGTTTCATGGATAAACATGTTCTCAAAGTTTTCTGCAGATACCAGTTGGAAATTTTATCAGAATTCTTTTGCATTTCCTGTCTAGGACATCTATTGTTTTGTTTTTGTTTTTGTTTTTTTAGCTTGCTCTTTCTTGTCATGTGAAAGAATATTGTCAAATATCTGGTGATTCATTGTTGTCCTTTTCATGTTTTAAGAATGAAGCATAAAACTGCCTAGAGACTTTGCTTTAGAGTGAGCCGACAGGAAGCCTACTGTTAAACTGGGATCTCCCAAATTCCCGTATGCAGAGAGCTTTGCTGTAGGGTACCGACATCCATACCAACTACCTTAGTAAATCCCAGAAATTGTGTTCAGTTTAACTAGAGAAGAGTCCTTATTCCCTCCCCACCTTCCTTCTAACCCCCTGCCCCAGCTATTACAAATACCCTGCTCTGTGTCATCTGTGCATGGGAATGAGCCTTCATGGGTCTGTGACCTGCAGTTGCACAGAAGGGCCCTGCACTTGGGTTTGTACCATCATTATCTTGAAATCCTTAATTTTTGAACATGAGGCCCAGCACTTTGATTTTGCACTGAACCCACTTTTGGGGGTGAGTGAATGGGTTTGTGTGGATGATTTAAGGATATAGACATTCCATTAATTTTGTTTTTAGCCTTACAGATCCCTCCTCGTTTCCACTCACTCACATTCTCCCAATCCAGGTTGTGGGTTTCTACCAGGCAGGTTGACGTGCTTCTGCCTCACTTGCCACCTTCCTTGCCTAGCCTAGGTTACAGCTTCCATGGGTCTGCTTTGTGAGTCTGCACCCTTTTAGTGCATCCTAGAAATTTGTTGACATCTCATCGTGTCTGCCACTCATTTTCCATTTTAATCTCTGTTGTGCAAGTGTGCCATTTACCTTCCTTACTTTCATATTTTGTAGCGTGTTGGTAGAGGAGATAAATACATGTGCTCAGTTCATCATCTTAGACCAGAATTTGCTGGTCTAGTCTATGATAATACTACTGCTAATAAACAAAACACCCAGTAAACAGTAATTAAAAATATAAAAAAATTTGTCTTCCTAAAAAAATTTTAGTTGCAGCTAGGAAAAAAAATGTGATTTGAGAGGATTGATGATTTTATTTAGAGAAGTAGAAAGAGAAGATTTTGATTTAAGCATTCATTATTTATTTGCATTTCATGAGCATTCCATGCTTTTTACCCCAAATGAAAACAAACTTAGCAGTTATCAGTTGTCCTTATTTTTACTTATGGTTATATATTTCTGTCTCCTAGACGGTGCTGGATCTTTGCCCTGGCCAGGGGGTTCTGCAGCAAAACCTGGAAAACCCAAAGGAAAGAAAAAGCTTTCTTCTGTTCGTCAGAAATTTGATGTAGGTTGTTCTTTAATAGATCTTGGTAATGATTGATTGAAGTACTGGCGTGTTGGGATTAGCTTTAGTTTTTAAATGAATATTAAAATACTGGTAGTAGAGTTTTAAGAAAGGGAGTATGATTTGGGAAGAACAGGGTTTCAAGGATTGTGAGTCCTAGGTGTCTAAATTTTATAGTTCTTGTTTGTTGCTTAAATATTAATGTTATCATTAGTACCTAATGATTTTTCAGTTATTCAAAACAATGCCTTTGTCTCTCCTCTTAAATATTTTTCTTGAATGAATAATGTTTCTTGGATGAAGACATCTGTCCCAAGGGCTCAGGCAGCCTGCAGGCCTTTGGTGGGATCTTGGTGATCCCCAGCTGGGCCCTGAGCCTTTTGGGGACTAGTAGAGATGTCATGAAGGCATTTGGCTATAAAATTTGGAAGCATTTTAAAACAAATTGCTTTTTTCAGTGTATATTTAGAGAAAAGAAACTTCCCCAAAGTAACCCTTTTATAGGTTTATGGGGTATTGATAGCTTTACTGATTAACATCAATAAACAATTACTTATTTTCACCTTGACTGTATGCTTTATATCAGTAAGAATCTAAAGGGCATCGGGATCTGTAGAGAGACATGTCTGATTTAAAAAGACATGTTCAGTATAAAGTAGTTCTGTGCTTGGAAAATGGAAAAATAACTGTGTTGGTTTCATAATATCAATTTCAAACAGGGACAAAACATCGTCACTGCAAAATCTTTTATATTGGCCTTAAGCAAAAGCTACCGGGGCGTATCTCCCAGTGGTGATGGCGAATATGAATGGGCTATCAGAATCTCCCAGGGGAAGGCTGAGATTTTATGAATGAAAAAGACTGAGATAAATAGTCATGACTGTATCTTAGGTTCTGTATTGAGAATTCTAAGTAGAAAATAACAGCAATTAAATAGTTACACTACATAGCATTATCTTGGAATATTTGTTACTAGATCTGCCATATTGGTTAGCTAGGCTTTTTAAGATTTAATTGAATCATTCATGATATGTTTGTACTTTTAGAACCTACTTACGGTTAGATTTAAAATGCTCTGACTTGTTTGAATATAGTTCTATACTTCTCCTTCTCCGTCAGTTATTTTTAACACAGTGCTATACATTCTGTGATCACCAAGGTATTAATTGAATAGAATAAACTACTATGCAAACTATCATTATTCCCCTTAATCCATGTCTTCATTATTATCTTGTATTGGATGTGAATTTGTGATTATTTGTGCATGAATTAACTTTTTTTCCCCTTAACCCCTGTGGTATAGTTTTGGTGGCATTAATTTGTAGGATCTCGACTTCAATACAGGAGTTAACTTTTGTGTCTTGTTTGCCACTGTGATGAGTAATTTTTAAAAGTTTTTCTTACTCATAGCATAGATTCCAGCCTCAAAATCCTCTCTCAGGAGCTCAGCAATTTGTGGCAAAGGATCCCCAAGATGATGACGACTTGAAACTTTGTTCCCACACAATGATGCTTCCCACTCGAGGCCAGCTTGAAGGGAGAATGATCGTGACTGCTTATGAGCATGGGCTGGACAATGTCACCGAGGAGGCAGTTTCAGCTGTTGTCTATGCTGTGGAGGTTGGTTTGTGTTGGCAGGAATAATCTTACAGGTTGAATGTGATAGGCTTGTGTGTTGTTTAAAGTCGGTATTGCAAGAAAAGAATCCAAATGTCACTCTGATTTCACAGAATTGTCATTGTTGAAGTTTTCTGTTTTTTTTTTTGAGACAGCGTCACTGTCTCCAGGCTGGAGTGCAGTGGCACGATCATGGCTCACTGCAACCTGGAAATCCTGGGCTCAAGCGATCCTCCTGCCTCAGCCTCTCAAGAGCTGGGACTACAGACTTGCGCCACCATACTCAGCTAATTTTTTAAACAAATTTTTGTAGGGATGCGGGTCTCTCTGTGTCGTCTAGCTGGTCTCGAATTCGTGGGCTCAAGTGGTCTTCCCGCCTTGGCCTCCCAAAGTGCTAGGATTTACACGTGTGAGCCATACCACACCTGGCTGAAAGTTGTTTTCTTTTAAGAGGAGAAACTCATTACAATCCAAATAATTGTTTTCAGGTAATAGACTAAGCTTTTCAGAAAGGTTATTTATGGCATAACTCTTCTGGTTGATCTGATGTTTTGCCAACAGGGGAACAGTTTTTAAGGAAATAAATGAAATTGGAATCCTAAAGATTATAGTCACTTGTTTTTGCTGTGATACAGCACCGAAAAGTATTAGTCTTGGCATCTGAACAGCAGGATTCTTATCTCTGCACATGATTTCATTCGTCTATTCATCTTATTCATTTAGTTAGTTGACAAAACTAATTTGACGTTGAGGTTTATAGTGCATGGGTATAGTCAGGTGACATTGGATTTTCAATTCTCTGAGCCCTATTTTCTTCATCTGTACCTCAAAAATAATAACAGCTGTCTCATGAAGTTATAAACATTAATATAAGTTATAAACATTATAAGTTGGTGTGCAAACCAACTTAAATAGTATAATAATGTCTTGATATAAGTGGATTTTCCTTGGTATAATTGAAGCACCCTGCCTGATCCTGGCTCCCCTACAATGGTACCCTATAATGGTATCCTGGGACGAGTTCTGTCACTATTTTCACAGGCTTCCTGAACCTTTTCTTGTGTACTTGGCTCTCATGAAAGTGAAGAGAAATCAAGTACCTAATTTATTTTGTGCTTATTTCCTATATATCTGTTGTTTATGTGGCTTTTGAGAGAGCCAAGGTTCTTTTCACGCAAGGATTTTGGTTCCAATAATACCAGATCTTAAAACTTTTTGTCCTAATTTAAAGTTTCAGCATAGTTTGTCTCTTTTTAAAAAGTCATTTTTGCTCACGCCTGTAATCCCAGCACTTTGGGAGGCTAAGGTGGGTGGATCACCCAAGGTCAGGAGTTCGAGACCAGCCTGGCCAACATGGTGAAACCTCGCCTCTACTAAAAATACAAAAATTAGCCGGACCTGGTGGCGGGCATCTGTAATCCCAACTACTCAGGAGGCTGAAGCAGGAGAATTGCTTGAACCTGGGAGGCGGAGGTTGCAGTGAGCCGGGGTTGTGCTACTGCACTCCAGCCTGGGCAGTAAAGCAAGACTCCATCTCAAAAAGTCATTTTTGTGTACTTCTTTTAAAGCCATCTAAAAATCATTTTTGAGAGAGAAGAGCCAATTTAGAGATGTAAAGACTTTTCAGATTTCATGTATAGCAAGCCCATCTTAAAGAGAACTATTAATGACAATAAGCATGTCCCCCTCTTTCCCATACCCTCCTACTCCTTTGGTGTGGCTCTGTGGCTCTTCATATGAACGTTCATTTGGTTCTAGCGTATACTAACCTATTGTGCATCTCCGTCTAAATGCCAATAAATGTTTTTTGGTCAATGGAAGTTTTATGATTTTCTTTTAAAGAGGCTATCATGCTATTTTTCTTTTCTTATTTTTACAGAATCACCTGAAAGATATACTGACGTCAGTTGTGTCAAGAAGGAAAGCTTATCGGTTACGAGATGGCCATTTTAAATATGCCTTTGGCAGTAATGTGACCCCGCAGCCATACCTGAAGAATAGTGTAGTAGCTTACAACAACTTAATAGAAAGGTAAATGACGTTTCTTGTGATTTTCTTCCATCTTTGGTAGTTGTTTATACTCCTCTTATGTGTAAATAATTAATTGTTAAATAATTGTGTTTTCATAGGTTTAAAGTACCTTTAATAGGAGTACAATTTTATTTTTTAAAGTCTGATACTTGCTTGAGATCTAGTGAATTATTTTGGTACTCCTTTTATGAGAAGTGAAGTTGCAGAGTTTGGCTGCTGCATGTGGGTTTAATGTGCTTGTCCCCCCATCCCCCCTCCCCAACTTTCTTAGGGGGAATGGAGTAGTGCATAGGCAGTGCATCCTGAGGGTTCCTGAGGGGCATCACCTGCCCAGTGGGGAAGTGAGCCTGCTTTCAGTTAGAGGCAGGGCCTGTGATTGTTGGGTCACAACTGGGTGTCTTGGTGGTAGGAGGAGGAGGAGTGGTAGGTGTTACTCCAGGCCCTCATCTGGCTCTTGTAGGCATAGCTCAAGATAGTGGCCTGTGCCTGGTGTCATCACATTGCTTTTGGCCTCCTGCTGTGCAGACGTGGTCTCTCAGCTCACCTCTGGGATTCCTGTGTCCTCTTCCCATTGAGGGCTTCAGGATGTCTCTGTGTCCTGAGTCACCCCTTTATGAAACAGCCTGGATTACTCTCATCCCTGTGTTGTCTTTCTTATCCTTCCATCTCCCTTTGTCCTCCACTTTCCCCAAAGGGAATTCAGTCTGAATTTTAAACCTTTGAGAAATAAAAAAAAACCAATAATATAATTTTCTTTATGGTTACTGAAGTGACTTGAATTTCTTGGGATTTGCTGGACTTTGCATATCTGGTTAGTTTGGGAGAAGAGAGGTACAGAGATAACTGGGACTTGCAAGTTCAGAGAAAAAAGTATGTATGACTGGGAAGGCTGGCAGGGTGATTGGTGAAGTGACAGGAAGGGAAGGCAGGAGGTGTAGGTGAAAAGCTAAGAGAGTTGGATAGAGAAAATGTTGATACCACATGTGGGAGTTTGTGCCAGTGCCCATTTCATGGCTCTGAAGACCTTTACAGGGGTCATGGGCCTATTTTAACCCATCTTAAATTGGGTTCACTGTTTAGATTGCCATATGTGGTGATTTATTGTCTGAATCCCATTCAAGCGTATCTGTTTGGGATCATTCTTCTCTAGAAAAAAACAAATCCCCAAAAGTGGCTCCTTGTAGTGGGTGATGTTGGGAGCAGCGTCTGGCCCTGGCGGGACTCCCAAGCCCTCTCTGCCCTGCTGGCTGGTCTCTGAGGGCTTTTGCCTCTCTATTGGCCACTTGTTACTCTAACAGGGCTGCTTTTGTCTGATGCTTCAGTCCCACGCTAACGTTCCACTGTGCTTTCCTCTGAGTTACTGCTTTACTCTTTTGTTTTACCTCTTGATATGTCCTCAGCATTGTGTAGGTTATCTCCTACTGGGTTATGAAGTAAAACCCATGTCTGACTTCTCAGTTTGTATCTTCCTCTATTTTGGGAAATTGGCAGGTTCTGGATTAATTTTCCCCACTCTCCATTTTTGCCTGTTGCTTCTGTGCTATGTCTTCTTTTCTTCTCATTTATTTTAGAACGCGTTGTCTCCAGTACCATTCACCTCCGTTTTTAATGTTATATTCCTGTATTTAAGGTCTATTAGTTTTTTCAACTGGAAGCTCTTTAAGGGTAGGAAACAATTTTGGTTCAGTATCCTGAGCTAAGTAAGTATTTTACCATTGTGGAAGAAGGAGGGTAAATGTAGTTGCATTACGTTTTATTTCCAGCCTTTACACATTAAAATTACAGACTATTCATATCTACAGGAGTAGACATTGAATGGATTTCTAATTCAATTAAATATATTTTTAATAAGATTCTAGCAGGCCACTCCTGTCCTTGTTGTTTGGTTGTCTCGATGCTGGGAATATTTCTGAAATTTGTATTTTCAGCCCTCCAGCTTTTACCGCTCCCTGTGCTAGTCAGAATCCAGCTTCTCACCCACCCCCTGATGATGCCGAGCAGCAGGCTGCACTCCTGCTGGCGTGCTCTGGAGACACACTGCCTGCATCTTTGCCTCCGGTGAACATGTATGACCTTTTTGAAGCTTTGCAGGTAAGTCTTGGCTCCTTAAAGTTTACCTAGATTTATGGATAGGTTAAAAGAGTCTTTAAGTCTACAAAGGTACTCACTGTTTTTTTTCCACTTCTTGGCTTTGTGTTTTTCAGTTTTGTCTGTTATAAAAGCCATTATTAATACTAGCCTCATTTTTCAAATCCTGAAAATCTCCTTCTATCTCCCCAATAAAGAAAGAAAAGAAAAAAAATCCCTCATTCTCCTATTCCTGTTTCAGAAGCTTGTTATTTCCTTATCTTATTATTATTCAATTGGTGATTCATTTTAGTGTCTGACTGAAAGTTTATAGATGTGTGTACATTTTGTTGATCTAAACCCTTCTATATGTCAGAAAAATAAGTCTACTGAAGTATAATTGGAGACGCGTTAATTTTTTAATCCCAGGTACACAGGGAAGTCATTCCTACACATACTGTCTATGCCCTTAATATTGAAAGGATCATCACGAAACTCTGGCATCCAAATCATGAAGAGCTGCAGCAAGACAAAGTTCACCGCCAGCGCTTGGCAGCCAAGGAGGGGCTTTTGCTGTGCTAAATTAGGATTTGAGGGTGTGGGACCCTCACCAAATTCATTGATTACTGCAAATTGAATGTTTTTGGGGTCCACATTTCAAGGCTGAAGTGTATAGTGTATATATAACCTTTCCTATGGAAATGTGACATTGAGTACATTTTGTGTTGCTGTTGAGAAGCCATTAATATAAATCTTTGGTAATGACCCATATTTCTATATGTGTGTATGTTCCCAGTTGTGGGAGCAGGCACTAACGAAATCCTGTGCCTGAAATGGAGATATTTAGGTACCTGAGGCTTAGTGTCCTGTGGTTTGCATGTAAGATAGATGACATTGTAAAACAAAGAAGCTGTTATAACTTAATCCCCCTGATCAGCAGGATATCTGTGTGTTCAGTGACGTCATACATTCTGTATCTAGTAGTCTAAAATTTCTGCCTTTCTCCTAAAGAATGTGTTCTTGCATTTTGGTTGAAATAACCTACAGTGTTAACAATCAGATACCTCCTTTAGTGACCAGTTTAATTTTTAATAGCTATAGATAGCACCTGAGAAATTTATCACTATAACTCCACAGGAAATATGACATGGAAATGCTCTGTGTACTAAACAAAATAAAGTCCCTCTTTGCATTTAAAACCAAAGTCAAAACAATACTCTTGTAATGCAGTTAATTAACTTTACGCCTTCCCATGACTCAAGTTTTGTTAAATAGGCCCAAAAACTTTGATTGGCAGTTTCTTTGGTTAATTATTCCTATAGAATGTATTTTAAGAAATCTATACAAATTGGATATATGCTTGGTAATTCCCCAGTTTCTAGGAGGTACCTGTTTCTACCGTTTCAAGTGATAAAGTGAAAATAATTTACATTCGACAGTGTTACTGATAACAAACCTACTTTAAGAGATATGTTGCTTTTTACTTAAGGGATAGTGTTGACAGATAAATTAGAATGTATAGATAGGTTTGTCTCGGTCTAAATAATGGCTGTATAGATATGTATATATGGTTCACATATCTGGATCTGTGTATTTGATTTTGTACTTTAAATGTGACAAATAAACCTTTTGGGAGAAAACTTTGTTGTTTATTAAATATTATAAGGAATATTGCCTTCTACAGAAATATGAAAATTGTCTGCTTTATGAGGGCTTGGCAGAGACTTCTCAAAATAATGTACTAGATGAGAAAGATTAAAAAGCAGATTCCAATTAAGGTATGCCATTTCTTTTCTTTCTTTTTCTTTTTGAGATAGGGTCTCACTCTGTCACCCCAGCTGGAGTGCTGTGGTGTGATCACGGCTCATTGCAGCCCTGACCTCTGGGCTCAGGTGATTCTCCCATCTCAACCTTCTATGTAGCTGGGACTACAGATTCGCACCACCATGCCTGGGTAATTACAAACTTTTTTTTTTTCTAAAGACAGGGTTTTATCATGTTGTCCAGGCTGGTTGTGAACTCCTAAGCTCAAGCAATCTGCCTTGGCCTCTTAGAGTGTTAGGATTACAGGCCAGAACTACTGCACCTAGCCAGGTATGTAATTTCTTATGTATAGATTAAGGCTTGGAAAAAAAAAATCAATAGCTTAGTTTCAGTTCTTGGCACAAGCCATTAATTTTGGGTGAGAAACTACATAAGAACTTTAAGGGCTTGGAAGAATTTGAACAAATACTCCAATATAGTTTTGGTTTGGACTACTTATATACCTGGGGCTTAATGCTGCCTAGGGAGTATGTGTGAAATTTCATAGTTCCATAGATGGAGAGGCAGCCAGGAGCCTTGACCATGTCCTGCTGTCCATTGCAATGTCAGGTTCCATAGGCTGTATGGCTGTATGTACAGCACAGAGGAAACTGCAAACAGGAAAACTTCCCACTACTCTCTATGACCTGGCCTGAATTCCTAGTCACCTACCCACCTGGCGGGACCATGGAATGCTGGAGGACTCCCTTTGCCTCATGTATTTCAGGTCTACACTCTACTATCTGCTCTTCATGCCAGTTTTCCTGTGAAATCATTTTCTAAAGAGGGAGATGGGGTAAAGTGCAGGGCAGGAAGGTAGAAACAGTAATACTTAGCATTTTCACAAGAGCCTCTTGAAACATCTGAACTCTGTCCACCAAAGGCTGGTTCCATCTGTAACACTATTGCCAGCTTTGGGGACTCTGAGTGCAATCTCTTCTCTAATTAGGTTAAGAAACAAAAGCTTATTATTAAGCATCATGTAGAAAAGTAATTAACAAGGAAAAAGCTGTTAGAAACCATGTAATTTCAGACTTAGAATAAAACTTTTTTCCTGCAGGAATTTATCACTGTGCAAAACCAGGTGTGATGAGGCTGGCTGTACTTTACCAGGCAGGTGGGAGGACTCGCGTAGCATGTTCTTTTGTTGTTGTTCTGAGTTAAAAACCTTTTAGGTTCAGAGGTACAAGTGTGCAGGTTTGTTATTTAGCACGTTCTTATCATCTTTATCACCCACTTCTCTGATCAACCAGGGACAGAGTTACTCAAACACTTTTCCTTTCCATTGCCTGAAGTGATGACCACAGGTAAATGCCAGTGTCCTACCATGCCTTTGACTCATCCCAAAATGCCTCTGGGAGGAAGAGTATGGAAGCTTAGTCTAGGGGTCAGACTTGGAGAGTGGCTCAGCATTTAATGCTGATGGGTTAAAAAGGAAAAATAACACTGCCAGATTATTCCTGGAGAATCGAGTACCACTTTATGGGCACTGTAAATTGTCAGGACTAATTTTACTAAAAGTGCATAATTAAGACCTATGGGTTCATCATACTTTCATTTAAAATTCAGATCCCTTTATGGGATTTCTTTCATGTGATTTTGGTAATGTACCATTGCTGAGAGCATACAAAACATGACTGAGAAAAAAAGCTATGCCAAACTTGCCCCACTGCATATTCTTCTCTGTGTCTTCACAGATACCAGTATTAATTATACTGCATCTCATGAACACTTTTTGATTCAAAGATGTAATATATTGGTACCAAATTGGATGGAGAATAAGGTGCAGCCAACAGCTTGAATGTAACTTTTCACAATGCTAATAGGTAAAGAAATAAAACCACCATAGCCTGTTGTCTTTATTATCAAAGTTTATTGTTGGGGTCAGTTCCTATCTACTAGGGAGTACAACTATGTCTCAATATGTGCTATAGTAATTCTAGGGTAACAGCCATTCTGCAAAATAGTTGTACTGGGGCTCTGTTAGGCATAGATCATAATTAAGTCAGTGGAAGAATGAGCCCAGAGAAACCCTGGCAGCAGAGCCGTTACTCTAGGAAAGTTCCAGTGCTATGCAACCTGTAAAGCATCATCGCGCAGCCGATGATGAGACTCACGGAGGTGTTGGTGGAGTGAAACAGGAGTTGAACCCATTTTCCACTCTTCTCGGCAGGGTAATGGTGGCTCCAAGGAAGGAACCCAAAATTAGGTCTTGTAAAATCTTTTAAGCTCCCAAAGCAAGAGAAATAAGACATAAAGAAGAAAGAGCCAGTAACTAGGACAGATGAAAAATTAGGTGGAATTGGAGGGAATGGAAACTTCTGGAATGCAAAGTAGCTGGGTTTAGATGCCATTTGAGATGACCAAGAATACAGTACAGGTAAAAGCAAATGGGGAAACAATTCAAATATTGACAGTTGTTCAGATACTAGAGGTTAAGTAAAATTTCCCCCCTTAGGGGAAAACTGGTTTAAAAGGATCAGAAAGGTGAATCACTAATAGGAAAATGAGTACCTGAGTAGAAATAGGTGTTTCAAGATGCCAAGAACAGTTTAATATACAGGTGAGCTGAGTCTACAGGAAGGAAAAGTGGTTATGGCAGCCTGTTTCCAGATTTGATCATTGGAATGACATTTCTAGCAATGGCTTTGTCTGTGAAGTCCTGGCATATTTTTTGTAGCACAGATCGCTTTAAAGGAATGTTTTTGTAACACTCAAACTTATGTGGGAATGCAAATTACTATAGTGTAAAAATTCAATGACCTCCCACCTATTCCTGCAGGGCAGGAGAGCAGAAGTCTTAAAACAACTGTGGCTAAAAGCCCAAGCCCTCCCACTGCCCCTGTGATAAAAATATTAAAGAAATTAACAAAACAAGCATCAAATGAGTCAATGGGCCTTGTACCATGTAGACAGCAGATAATTTATAGTGACTTCTTCTGCAGGCAGCCTGAGAAACAAGAGCTTGCATACGAAATCCTGCCCTATCATTAAATATAATAATGAAAAAAACAGGGCCACTAAATGAGACCCTAAAAAAAGTCTAGCTGCCAATCAGGTTGGGAAGATAAATAAAACAGCATAGTTTATTTTAACCTATATCTTCCAGACTAACCTAATTTGTCTATAGAAAAGCCATCTGCTGGCACCAGGCCAGTATGTCTTAATTTTCTTGTTATCCTAAATATCTCATTTTTCCAAAAGAGGAAATGTGTAAGTAGCAGGTGTATGTAAGTGACACATTTCTACAAAGCCTTCTCTGTAGTCTTGACCTGTGTGGGGACAGGGTCTACTTTTGGAAGCATTTTCAAAGGCAGAATAAAACTTTACTTGAGGTTTTCTCCATAGAAGGACACCAGAGTTGTGCCCATATGATGAGTCCCCTGTTGGTGTTGAACAAATTGTCTTTTCTCCAGGAAATAACCTTTGTTCGTTCATATTTACAGGTTTCTTTTGATGGACAGATGGAGTAATCTCCAAAACAAGAAATGGGGCAGAAGCAGTTTCTTTTCTGAGCATGTCTCTGATGAAATGATAGGTCCTAGACTTTTCTGATACCTTTTATGGTGTGGGGAGAGGCTGGTCTGTGTCCTGGGATGGATGTATAGGCTGCTGTCTGAATCCGGGCTGTTCAGAGCCCCGTGGCCTTTTCCTGATGTTCCCTGTGCATCCAGCGCATCCACACTTTCAGGAATAATCTTCTTGAGGATTTTCCTCTCCAGCTGTTTCAATCAGAGTTCCATTTGCTGGAAAACAGAGAGAACCTAAATGAATTAACCCTTGGCTTTTTGGTATAACTTTTAACAGACATAATAATTCCACCAGTCAGATTTCCAAATGGATGACAAGAGGCAGTTTTATGCCAACTTGGTCTCCCAAATCTCTATTCACTGTGGATCTGTCTATTCCCATCACTTCCTCAGCAGCTGCAGAGAGAATGGTGGCAGTCTAGAAGAGCAAAAGCGCATGACCAATATTAGAGGCCAACATTCATAAATGCAACTCAGCATAGCTTTTTCTCCTTTCCTCTTCTGGAAGTGTTTAATCATGTCCCTGAGGTGGTAAGGAGCTTAGGAAATTAAAAGTGCACAAAAATGTTATCTAACAAGGAGAGGGAAAAGCGAAAGGTAAATGAGGAAAAGATGGAAACTCAGTGTAATTCAGTTTGAAGTCCAACGCAGGCAAGATAAGGGTCAGCAGAAAAGGGAGGCAGGATTCATGGGGTTTCTCAAAACATGGAGGACACAAGGGGGAAAAAAAGCAATTTTGATGATTTTGAATGTAATAGTAAGAACTTATCCTTGCTCTATTATAATTCCAGGGATCCCAGAATTACAGTGGGATTCAGCAATATGAGTACAATTTAATTTGGGGACAAGGAAGGAGACGTAAGTCACTCTTTGAAACACATACAGACTTATATAGCTGAAGTGGGTAAAAGAAGGCTCCCATTAGCATTTCATTTGGAGAAAAAAGCAAGGAAGATGGAAACACCTAATTAAAAGAAAAAGAATGTGTGAAGATGGCTGATGGTTTCAGGTCCTCTGTGAAAGAGGTGGCTTCTTCCTTCATATAAAACACTGTCTAGAGGATCAAATTAATTTATAATTAGGGAGATAAGAACAAAGAGGTAAATGAATTGTTTGTTCTTTGTGGGTGTCCCCCCTGCTGTACATGCTCATCCTTCTCCTTTCTGGAGGTGTAGGTGGGTAGGGTCATTTCACTATTCTCTCAGGCCTCCATTCCTACTTTCCTTTGAAAGCCGCTCTTCTTGTGTACTCAACCCAGAAAATTCCAGGCCTATTGTCTTCAGCCCTCAAACTTTACTCACTTAGAGTCCTAGATATGCACCCTGTTTTCTTTTTTTGGTGTAAAGATTCAGTTTAAAAATACCTTCCTTCAGACATCTGCTGACTACAGGAAATTATTGTAATAGCCCATGTGAAGGTCATAATGAGACTAAGATGTTTTTTTTTTTTAAAAAAAACAAAAACCCTGAATTCCCTAGGGAAAAGCAAGCAGACGCTATTACTCTTATTCGTTGGTGGCATACTGTGTAGACAGCTCCAGGACTGAGACCTGAGGCCCAGAGGACACTGTACTGAAGGCACACTTAATGGTCTCCCTATGTCATGGTCCTACAGGCCAGCAAAAGTGAGTACAACTGTCCCAGCATGTCAGTTACACAGTTACACATACTGGCCCTAAATGTTCAGCATAATTTAAAAGGGAAAGAAAAAAGTTGGCTTTTCAGACAAAATGTTGTGTGAACTGAACAATGCCAGACTATGCTTCTTTGGGCTCAAATAATTTCAACTTTACAGCTCTCAGATGTTCTGGCAGCTTGTTCTTTGTTCATTTCACCTATTATACAAGTGTTTCTGGGTCCAGGCCACAGAGCAAAATAGAAACAAAGTAAATCAAACAATAAATGTTCCATATAAAGGAGAAAATGCTAACGGTCTGTTATCTATACCAGCAGTCCCCAACTTTTTTTGGCACCAGGGACTGGTTTCATGGAAGACAATTTTTACATGGACCCAGGGCGTGCGGGATGGGGGGCAGCAGGATGGTTTTGGGATGAAACTGTTCTGCCTCACAACATCAGGCATTAGATTCTCATAAGGAGCATGCAAACTAGATCCCTTGCATGCGCAGTTCACAAGAGGGTTCGTGCTCCTATGAGAATCTAATGCCGCTGTTGATGTGAAAGAAGGTGGAGCTCAGGTGGTAATGCCGCTCACCTCCTGCTGTTCAGCCCAGTTCCTGACAGGCCATGGACTGGTATGGTCTGTGGCCTGGGAGCTGGAGACCCCTGATCTATACTACTGCACTGTAGGCTCTAAGTGAACTTAAAAACAGAAAAATAGCGGAAAGAGAGAAGGGCATGTCAATCAGCAAAGGCACTGAGTATCTACTCCTGAGTGGTTACCTTTCCCTTTCCCTTCAGTTGCCCTCAGCCATGCTTTCGGTGTCACATTCTTTTGGTGGTTCTCCTCCTCCTGGCAACTCACTCTCGATTTCCCACAGGACGTCGTCTTCCTCCTCCAAGTTGCTGGAGATATGGCACTTCTTGAACCCTTGGACGATGGACTCACTTGAGATGCTATTCCACGCGACCATGACCCACTCCAGAAAGAGGCCCAGGGGCGGCTTCTTAGCATTCCCGGTTGGGCTCAGAGCCAGGTTCCCAGCCAGAAGCCAGTTGGAGTACTGGGCCCGCACGCTGTCATTCAGTGGCTTGTAGACCACGACGTCCAGCACCTGAAGCTGTGAGGTCAGACCCCCTGGGATGATCACCATGTCAGTGTTCATGCTTTCCATGGAGTTCTTCACGGAATCTGTGGCATGGCCCCGGAAGCCATTCAAGATCAGCATCCCTCGCTGCTTGGGCACCGCTCCTGTCCTCCGTCTCCACACCACTTCCAACCAGTCCTGCATCAAGTCTTCAGTCATCCACCCATACCGGTGGCAGCGGATTTCCATCCCACTGGGAAACTTCCCCGGGGGGATATACGTTCCCCTCAAAATGATGTATGGAGGTAACTTCCTCCCATCAGCCAAGACACCAAGCATTGCTGTGATTTTCAGTTTTTCCCTGCCTGGTGTCTTGACCAAGACAGGCTTTTCGCCCTGGTTATCAACAGTTACCCGTGATGGCACCTCTAAACAAATGGGCGTCTCATCTGCATTCCCCATCTGAGCTACCTCATAGTCATGCGCCCTGCGCAGAGCCAGGACACTGCGTTGGTAAGTGACGAGTTTCTCAGTCAGGTCTTCCGGCAGGTGCTGGGGCACGGGCACTTTATGCCTCAGAGATAGGTCATACCTTCTCATCATTCTTCGACACCAACCTAAGCTTGCCTTGAACCCTTTCTCTGGAATGTTCATTTCCTGGGCGATTTCGAGAGCTTTCAGCTGCATCGCCTCGCGGGTGATGGGGTCCCCTTTGGCCTGCATGTATCTGACATATTCGGCCACACGCTGGTCCACCAGAGCAAACCTCCCGTTCTTGGGGCCTCGGAATGCTCGCCGCATGGCGTGGGCGTTTTGAAGCTGTGGCTTCACTTTGCGCCAGTCTCGAACGTTTTTTTCCAATACTCCAAACTGCTTGGCAGCCTGGCAGTTGTTGGTACTCTCGGCATATTCCACCACCATCAGCTTGAACCCTGCGTCGTAACTGCGCCGCATGCCCCGGCTGAACTGAAACTTCCCAGCTAGGTCGTCAGCCGAGAGGTCATACCCTGGGAAGCCCATGGCCATGTAGAAGGGGTACCCCTCACTCCACTCGGGCAGCTCTGTGATATCCCGAGGCAGACGGAGGCCAAAGCTGTCAAAGTGCTGAGGCTGAGGAAACTGGGAGGTAGCATTCATTGGGTGTGGCCAGTCTGGAGGCTTTACGTCAGATTCTTCATTTTCTGGGAGACAAATAGTGAGGGGCAAAAATAATGCCAGTAAGTAAAATGGCTTATACCCTGATTTTTGGGGGTTGAAATGCTAAGAATACCTTACTCTGAGATTCACCAAAAGTAGTAACTTTAATAACAGGTAACATTGCCTAAGTCCTTATCCATATGACAATTTATATGGACTACCCACACCTAGTTCTCTTCGTAACTCTAAGTATCACTGTTCCTTCTTTGCAGATGAAGAAGGGGAGGCTACAGAGGTTACATAATACACCAAGGGAGCCAAGCCAGAAAGTGGCAGAGCTGGGAATTGAACAGAGGCACCAAGCTTGGACCAAATAATTTGGGGGCCATGTTTGCGTCAAAATACTTTTTATGTGAATGAGAAGCCAAATGTAAACCATATTACCATATAATATTACAGAGATGCATCATGGCCTGATTCATATCCCTTTAGAACCAAGAAAACCTATAGCAAAAACCACACTTAGCAAAGTTAAGCTTATAAGGCAGAAAATTAGTTCTTGCACATTAACAGTGGAACCGGGTTTCACTTTATATTTAGGAGGTGGTCACAGAAGTTGAGTATGACTTGGGGAAATTACCCTATCTCACCCAAACTAAAATGCCATCAGTTGTAGGATGCATCATTATGTGCCATTAAGAAAGAAAACACTACTAATTAAGCTACGATGTGCCACTGATTTTAAGAGGCATTCTCAATTTCAGAGACAGTAAAGCAATGGGGGAAAAACATGTCTCAGAGTCAGTGAAATATGGCATTTTAAACTCTTCTGGAGAAAAGACAAAACTATTTTGGCAGTCTGGAAGCAATGCTATATCTATTCAACTGCGGCCTCAATAACCATTTTTCTTGACAAAGGACTAGGTACTTCTTAGATACATTTGCTCAAATGTATACTATGACTGCTAATGCTTTTTCTATCCAGTATGAAATGGACAGGAAGCCAGGTAACTCAGGAAGCGTGCTTCCTCTCACTCTTCTTAGTTTGCAGAGGCACATGGTACACTACTGAGGTAGCCCTGTTCGGCTAGAAGGTGCACTGGACCAAACGCTGCACAAGCCTTATTTTGCTTCATCCACATAGAAGGTCATACATCGAGTCTTGTTACTCAGAGCTGATAGAGGAAGAATGGAAGCTCTGAGGTAAAAGCAGCTGCCTAAAGTCACACATTTAGCACTGCAAAGAGGGAGATTTCAAAACCCCAAAGCCCATAATCCTTCTACCTCTTAAATACCCCGTGGAATGTACACTGAAAATCCCACTTCACAATGTTCCCAGCTGGATGGACGCTGAACTGCTTTACTTGTAGTACCTGCAGAGGTGCCTCCGTGGAGCTGCCACTCGTCAGAATTCTGAGACTCCTCCTCCCCTTCCAACCGGGTGATCATGTCTGGCTTAGGGAATGGGAATTCTGTTTATAGGAGATAAAATAGGTAACAGCTGTGTATTACTGTCCTGGAGCACTACCAAAATAAGTACTTTAAAATACTTAAGAGCCACTCTCCCCTTCTTTGTGAAAAACAAGGGGAAAAAGGCTCAGGGATACTTAAAGAAAAAAGATAATGGAAAATAGGTCTGTCCAAGGGAATGGGTAGATCTCTCCTAATGAGGGATGGTATTGGCACCAATAATAAAAGAACTGCACTTAGCAGGCAAGAGGGTGAATGCAGCTGCTGATCCAATTAACATTTTGGTACCTGTATGAGCAAACTGGGAAATCTCTTCAAATGGTTACACTCTGCTGATAAGATGTGTGATATCAAGTTGGGGCGGGGGCTGGGGAGAGGAGCAAACAGTCTTTGGGAGGATATGTCCCCAGACTTCTGAGGCTGGCAGGGTAACATCAATGCCTGCCTTCTCTTGTAAGGAACAGTGGGGCACAGGCCCAGATCTATGGTGACATTTCTAAGGTTATATAGTTTTTTTCCCTTAAATGTGAATGCCTGGGTTGAATGGGGGCAGTTCTGAGGCAGCACGGGTTGCTGAGTAGGATGGCACAATATTTATATTCTGCCCAAATCAAAAATTGGAAATTAAATGGGCACAGACATTGAGGAGGCAGAGTCTAAGTTCAGGAGAGAGGGATGTTGGATATAGCAGAGAAGAGAGGCATGGAAACAATTCTCTGGGCTCAGAGCTTCCAGGAGACCAAGGAAAACAAAGCTTTACCCAGGGACAGGACAGTCTCATAATTCATCCTCATGACTTCCCGGTAGAGGGCCTTTTGTTGCTCCGTCAAAACTTCCCACTCCTCGTCGGAAAAATATATGGCCACCTCATCAAATAGGGCCGGTACCTAGAAGAGTGAACAGCCCTTTCACACTGACGAACAGGCACAAGCAGACAGACTTTCAGAGCGCACAGGACCTTACAGACAGCCTGGGACAGCCCGTCCTCTCACAGGTCAGGCGAGGGACCCTGACGCAGGGGAAAATGGACTGTCCACATTCATACGGCTGCTGGAGGCCAGCGAGGGCAAGAGCACAGTCCTTCTGTGCACACCACCGCAGCTGCCACCCCCCGTTCAGGTAAGGTAAGCAGCACCCTGAGAACAAAACTCCCGACCATGATCACTGGCTGGGGGATACCGGGACATTGTACCCTCCTGCGCTGTGGTGAGAGCTGCTCACGGCTCACCTCTGACCCAAGACTTAAGCCACCCACACCCAGACAAAGTGTCCCACCAACACACTCACCCCCAATTCCCTCCCACCCCAGAAAAAGACCCTCGGCCCTGGGCGGGGTGAGTTGGGTTTGTGAATCTGAATAGGATCACTGCCCTCCATGGGATCTTTGTGGGTTTCCAGGGCACTGCATTTCCAAGGGTACTAACCAAAGTGTTAGACTTGGGACCCAAAGCTGCCCAGAGTACAGCCACTGAGAGAAGGGGCCCTACTTGGCCTTTCCGATCCACAAGAGCATGAAGAGTAAGAAAGAAGGGCTAATTAGAGCTTAATATATGTAATGAGATGCCAGAGCAAACTCATTCACTTTGATCCTAGACCAGGTAGGCAGAAAGCCCAAAAGACTCCATCCCTCCCCTGTTCCTCTGCTTCCTGGCCCCAGTAACAGGGGGCTCCTCAGTAGCCCAAGGCATCCAAGCCACCCAAACCACCCTCCTCTTTTTAACTGTATTTCTTATTTCAGTCATTAAAAATCCTACTCCAAAGCTCATCCTATTTAGTGGTAAGAAGGCACTGGACAGCTTGTTTCAGTCTGGTTATTTTGTATTCTTGCCTTCGAAGCTATTTCCCAAAGCTGTATCTTGGGTCTGGGTGATTATGATATTGTTTTTCCTCAGTTTAGAAAATTAGTGTCCATACACTATACAGCCTGTGGCCACTTCAGGGCTCAGGCCATCAGTCACATTGGCCTTTCCTCCCTGACCCAAGGAAGCCCCCTTGTTCTCTCCCCACCTTCCACAGCACCTCACACATAGGAAGCACGTACTAGGAAAGGGCCTGTAACTGCTTCATTTATTCCCCGCAACGGGCCTGTGGTGGAGCAGATATGCCTATTTTTTTTTTTTTTTTTGAGATGGAGTCTTGCTCTGTTGCCCAGGCTGGAGTGCAGTGGCACGATCTTGGCTCATTGCAACCTCTGCCTCCCGAGTTCAAGCCATTCTCCTGCCTCAGCCTCCCTAGTAGCTGGGATTACAGGCGCACGCCGCCATGCGTGCCCCTGTAATCATTTTTGTATTTTTAGTAGAGATGGGGTTGCACCATGTTGGCCAGGCTGGTCTCAAACTCCCGACCTCAGGTGATTCACCCACCTCGGCCTCCCAAAGTGCTGGGATTACAGGCGTGAGCCACCGTGCCCCTACTTAATCAAGGAGAATATGGGCTTAGAGAGGTCTCATTTCCAGGCTAATGTCATCGCCAATAAATGGTGGGGTTGCGGCTTGGACCCAGCACTGCGTGACCCCAAGGATCCAGCAATACTGAGCACAGCTGCCTCCCTGATGACTAACGCTCAACTCTCCCCAGCTCTGTGCTCCGCTTGTACTCAGCTGTGTGCAGTTCCCTGAACAACCATTCCCCGATGCCCCCTACACCTTGGCCCATATTCTCCCCTGGCCTTGGAGGGCCTCCCCTTTCTTGGTCTGGCGGACACCCGCCCATCTTCCAGGACTCGGCCCCAAATCCCTGCTCCCCAGGAAGCCCGCTCTGCGCCATGCTGTGAGCACACCCAAACATCCCTGTGATGCCCTGGGCTCCACACTCCCGGGGCACTCATCACACTGCAGAACTCTTTCGGTTGGTTTGTCTGCTCCCTCCGTTAGAATCTGAGCCGTTGAAGGCAGGACCTGTACTTACTCCTTTTTGCCTCCCTAAGCCCAGGACACTTCCTGTAGCTAGTAGACACTGAAAAATGTGTTTTTGAATATACAATCTAGGCAAATCTTCTCTGGATTTCCCTTCTCTTGTTCCACTTGGAACTGTTTCAGAGAATCATTACATTTTATCTGTCACAAAACCGAGCCTACTCTTTGGAGTAAGAATGGACAAAAATCTCTTAAGTGGGAAATACAAGGAGGTAAGACGGATTTGTCTCCAGGCTTTCCTCAGACTTCCTTGCCCTGGAAAGCCAGTCAGCCCAGGAATTTTCCACCCCACTCCTTTCCCACTTCCCAGGCTTTTAAAGAACTGTCTCTTTGGCCTTTTTTTCTCCCTGGGAAGTTCCAGATCTAGGCCATACCTATTTATAGTCCCTTTCCCTTTGCTGATAAAATGGGAACAGGACTGGCTATGCCTGTCATTTCAGAGGGGCCATCAATACTCTTAGGGGGGTAACATATTCTAGGCCTGGTAGAAACATCAGGTACCAGGAGCCCTGAAGCTGCAGGAAGAAAGCTGGGGGCTGGTGCAGGATTCATCTCCTCCTATTGATGACTGAGCCACGGAGGATCTTCAAACAAGCCCACATTATGCTCCAGAGGCACAGTGCAGTGGCTTAGAAATTCTCCTCACAGCAAGCCTCTGTGAGAATGGAGTGATCCTTCAGCCAGGCCCTGCTGCGCAGGCCTCCCCTCGCTCCACAGAGGCCTTTTATCTGGCTGAACACAGCAGAAGGTAAACAGGGCCGGCCCTGGGCAAAACTGAGAAGTCAGGCAGTCTGTGTACCACCTCTAGACACCCCTTCTTGGCCTTGCAGGTAGGGACCCTCAATCCCTGCCCTCCTCCCTTTCCTCAGAAGATCAAGGGCTCCCTGGACAAGTGTTCTTCCTCTAGCTTGTGTGCACTGCCTTGCTCTGCTAAGGAAGCTGGCATTCCAACGCTATCTCAAAGGGTAAATGTTGTAAAGTGCTTACACCTTGCACAGCCTCACTAAAGCCTTGCAGCCACCCAGCAAAGATGCAGGGATCTCAGGGGAGTGAGTTTGTACTGATCCACTGATGGAGTGCCTGCTATGTGCCAAGCACTGTATAGGACACTCAATCACATAAATATATTCTCTCACTGAATCCTCTGAACTAGGGACATGGGGATCACTACCTCACTTTTACGTTACCCATAAAACAACAGAGTGTTTAAGTAACTTGTTCAAGGTTACAGAGCTAGAAAGTCTGATGCCAAAGCTTTGCTTTCTTAGCAGGCCACACAGGCCTTAGCATGGTGGCTGTAGAGAGCCTGAGGCCTCCCTTAGAAAGATGGGCTAAGGCCTCATTCCACAGAGCTAAGGAGAAAGCTCAAACTCACCAGCGTAGCACTCCATGTCCTCCTGGCTGGCTCTGGCCCCTGGCCTGGCCTCGCCTCCTATGCCTGATCCCCTTCCTCTCCCTGCCATGAGTTTCAGGTTCCAGCTGCAGGAGCTGCTCCTAACTAACTGCACACAAGCTCCTCTCCCCAGTGCTTTTGCCTGTGCTGTCCTCTTGCCTGGAGTGTAACCCCCTTCCCTTTACCTTGGCTGATTCCATCATGACTAAGACTCAGTTCAAAGTACATTTTTTATTTTTCCTACTTAAAATTGTATTTCTATTTCAAGTCTATGGAATTTTATCCTAATATATTATCATAGTTCTTATGCTTGAAAAGCTTTCACTGGTCACCCTAACATAATTCTCTATAACCAAAATACGTATTTTTAAAACAGACTCTTTTCTTCTACTTTAATGCCCTAGAGCAGGGTTTCTCAACCTCAGCACGATGACGTTTTGGGCCAGTTACTTCTTTATTTTGTGTGTGTGTATGTGTGTGGGTGGCAGGTGGGGGGGGCATCCTGTGCACTGTAGATGTCTAGCAGCACCCCTTCTACCCACTAGGTGCCAGGAGGATCTCCCAGTCCCCAGTGCACCCCTATCAAGTCAGACAACGAAAAGTGTTTCCAGATATTGCCAAATATCCAGGGGTGGGGAAAGGGGGTAGTGTTTCCAGATGTTGCCAAATGTCCAGGGGTACGGGCAAAATTGCTCACTGCTCAAGATTAGGCCTTGTCCAGGAAGCCCTGGAGTTCTCAGCCTGAATGAGGCATGCCCCCTCTTGGCTCCTGATGCATCCTTACAGCCTTCCACCACTGCACTCTGCAGACTGTGCTTACTATTACTTATGTCTACTTCCCTGTCTTGCTCACAAGACTGGAAATTACATCAGGAAAAAAGACACTCTTTACGCCCAACACTGTGCTTGGTAACTGTGGATGGATGGCTGATTGCCTGGAGGCCACAAATGCCCAATCCCCAGCACCACCAGCTGCTGGAGTCCCTCCTCCAGCCCCTCTGGTTACTTCCTTCTTTCCCCACCCAAGCATGGTTGGTCTTCATCTTGCTCATTCCTCACTGTCCCAACACATTCACTTTTATTGCACCTGTTCTCCAAGGCTCTCCATTTAGATGTTCTGGGTTGACCAATTGAGCCTCAAAGCCCTGAGTTTCGACTGCCTTGAGGTCGTGTTCCAGGCTACATGGACCTGACGCCTGCTTGGATCAGAATTGGGAAGAGGGATGTGTTGGGCAAAGAACACTGATGAGACAAAGGCAGCGCAGCGTCCACAGCTAGACTGGCAAACTGAGAGCCTGTGCTTGCACTTTTTTTTTTAAAAAAATTAAGGTATAGCATACATATGGTAAAATGTATTACTTTTAAGGGTGCAGCTCAGAAGACCTGTTTTGAAGAACAAATGTCAGTGTTCATGTGTATCCTTAGGGCAAGGCAAATAATCTTTCTGCATCCCAGTTCCCTCATGTGGTAGGGAACAATTTAGAAGTACCATGCTCGTACGGATAGGGGCTCTTCATGGAAGCAAGGGATATTATGTATACTGACAATGTTTATACACAACAGAAAATAAGCAGAGAAAAGGAATGTCAATTTGTTGCTTATTTAAAATGTTTACTATTCATGCCTAATTACCACGAAGTCCAGTAACTACTGTGAATAATTATCTGTAACTATAAATATCTACTGCATTTGCATTTGTATAAACTGACCTCTATCATACTATCCTGTGTGTATACCCTGAATCTCTGTATTCCCTGCTGCCCACCATTTCTATCCAGGTCAGCTGGACAGGCAGCTCTCCTGTGTGAACTGTGGTAAGAGGTGCTCACACAGAATCAACTAGCCTAACCTCTCATGTCAACCCAATGACTCGAGTCTTATTTAAAATGGTTCCAAACCAGCAGTAAGTCAACCAACATTTACTTGGTGCCTACAATGTGCCTGGCATCAAACACAGTGCAGGAAAAGTGGGTGAACGAGAGAGACAGGTCTTGGCTTCTAGGACTTCCAATCGAACGATGACAAGCTACATGGCTGAGGGACTGTTTCCATAACCACCTCCTCCATTCTCTGCACTGCCTTTTAAAGCCACAGAGCTGTTTTCTCAGGAATGCAAACACACCGGGCTGGGCTATTTTTACTTCCCACGTCTGAGGAGGAGACTTAAAGCAAGCTGGGCTCTCAGGCCTGCTTCTGCTGGCTGTGTGGACTCCACACCTTCTTACTTACCCATCCGCCCTCAGAGCAGATTCGTACTTTCTGCATGTCTGCCGGGCCGTCCTCCAGTTCCCGGCTCCGAATCTCTTCTTCCTCTTCCTCTTCTTTCAGGGTCAAATTGAGAGGGTACGCTGTGGACTCCATCTCTGCAAGCAAGATTCAGGTTCAGAAAAACCAGGTGTCACTGTGACCTCCCCAAAGCCTATGACGGGGGACGCTGAGCCACATACAAACCTCTTTAGCCCCAAGCACTGTTCCCTCTGGAGGGAAGTAAGGAAACAGAGTCGGCCAGGAAGCTACAGGGTGACATGTTTAATTGTGATAAGAGAGGCTATGGGTAGATAACGCATCTGGCTGCCTTCAAATATTTAAAAAGCTATCTGGGGAAGAGAACCCAGACTGGTTTGTAGAGACCAGAGGGCAGAACTGAGGCTGGCCAGTGGGTAAATATTCCTGGAAAAGGTTTTAAGCAGTGAGAAAGGCAATACTTTCTCGCAGCCAGTGCCACCCAAACAGGAATCAGAGGCAGGGGAAGGGTGCTGATTTCCTATCAGTGAAGGTGTCTGAACACAGATTGGACACTTACTCAACTGGAATGGGTGCTAGAAGCCATGGGCGGAGCGGTTGGCTCAGTAGGCCCATCGCCTGGATTTTCCAAATTCAAAGGTTCTGTCCACCAGCTGGTTCAGAAAATAGGGTCATTCTACCTTAAGGGACTTTGCAAACCCAGGAGTCAGTGAAACATATTGAGGGGTATGCCTGGATACCCAAAAAGATGCAGAAATCGGCTGTGGCCCACCCCGACAGGGAAATGACCCATTGCCTCTGGGCTGCAAATTCCCTATTCGCTGACTCTTGGCCAGTACAAAGGGCCGCGCTCCTGCCCTCTATGGGCGCGGGCAATTCCTAGGTGTGGAGTGCGGGTGCATCTTCAGGGCTGCATCGGGGGACCTCCAAAGAAAAGATCCCTCCGGAGTTCAAAGTCGGTTCCTTCGATATTTCCAAAAAAGATGGGCGAACGCGGCATGGATGGGTCCAGGCTTCAGATGCCTGCAGCTGGGACCCGAACTTGGCCGCGGTCTCCCGGCCGGCTCCGGGGCAGAGGTGGGAGGGGCCGCCGCCCCGCGCTAAGGTGCCGCAACCAGAGCCGCCGCCCGCCCTGCCCCGCCTGCACCACCGCCGCCGCGCCCCCGGGCGCGTTCGGATTTCTCCAGCCATCTTGCCCCATTTCCCTTTCTCCGCGGCCCCGCGCCGGGAGCGCTTCCGCCGCCCCCTCCGCTCGGCCCGCCTCCCCGCCGGGCCCCCTCCCGGCCCCAGCGCACCTGCCGGGCGGCGAGAGCCGGCGCCGCCCGCCTCCTGCCCTCCCAGCAGCCCTGCTCCCACCTCTGCCGGGGTGGCTCCGCAGCCTGCCCGGGACCCGGGAGGGGCCAGGTTTGCCGCCTCCCCGGGCCCGCGCGCACTCACCGTCGGGCCCAGCGGCCAGGGCGCGGGTGTGGGCCGTCGCGAGGGCTCCGGCCCGGCTGTCACAGCGCCATCCTTTCCGCTTCTCCGTCCTCCCGTGCGCGCGGCCCCTCGGGAGGGAGCGGGGAGGACACGTGCAGGAGGGAGGGTCCGGCCCGGAGCTGAGGGTGTTGGGAGGCGAGGGGAGGAGCGCGGCTGATGTCAGCAGGCCTCGGCGGCGCCGGGGGACGGCGTCCGCGCGAGCTCCGGGGCCCTCCTCTCGGCGCGGCTTCCGGCCGGTTCGCGCGCCGCCCGGGCAGTCCCTCGCGGGCCTGGGCAGCCGTGCCCTTGGCCTTCTCCTGCCCCACCAGCTGCAGGCCGCTTTCAGTGCTGCGTGTGACCTCGGCGTGGACGAGGCAGGAAGAGCCCGGATTGATTTTAACTGAGCGTAGCGTGGGCGCACAGTTCCATGTGCTCATTTGCAGTCACCAGCGGGTTGCACTTGCTTGGACGAGCTCTCCAGGCGCTCTCGCCGTGTTTCAGGGAATGAAAGACTAGACTGGCAAGAGAGTGTAGGGGCATGAGGCGGGGTCTTTGAGGAAGAATATTCGTATTCTGGCAGCAGGCTTCTGTCCAGAACTTCGTCATATACATGGAGAAGGAACTTCCTGATTTTTGTAGCTGTTGGTTGAATCCCAAGCATGTAATCCCTTGGACGAAGTAGGTGTATAGAAGGACCTTTCTTCTCCAAAACGTCCAAAGGAGTTGTTTACTCTCAGCCCTGTGGACAATACAACAAAAGTGACCCAAGAAGCCCTGAAGCCCTTTTCATTCCAGAAAATGATTCTGGGTTTGGGTTTTTGTTGAGAACTTGAAGAAAAAATTATTCTGACTCTTGTTAAAACAGTAAGGAAGACTTTATACAGGGTTATTGCTGTAGGTGTAAAGATGATCACACTAGGGAGAGATGAAGTCTGACACGGAATGCTGGGGATGTATAGCCAAGGAGCAGAATGAAGGGGTCAGTAGATGGAAAATTACTGAGACGAGACATCAAGCGCCTAGAGGGTTTCTTGCTGAAGGCAGGCTAGGGCGATCAGATATCAAGGGTGGGGGAAGGAGAAATTTGATCAGATATCCATGGTGATCAGATATCAAGGGTGGTGATTTCTCTCTAACCTGACATAGCAGGATTCTTGCTAAAATAGAGCTGGGCAGGCCACAGGTTCGGCGCGGGGCGGGGCGGGGGGGGGGCGGGGGGGTTGGGGGAGGCGGTGAGTGGTCAGGGGACCAGGGTGGAGGCCTGCTGAAGAAGAGGGCTTAAGCCTGATAAAACTTTGGTAAAGAAAAGAGTCCGTCAAACTCTTTAGATTGTCCCTGAGACCTGAGTATCTGTTGGAAAAGACCTGTCTTTCCAAGTTTTCATGACCACTACTACTTATATGTGAGTTTTACTTCTCTCTGTCATGGGAGAGGTCACTGTGCACTGTGCTTTTAATACATAAAATGTAGCACATGACATACACATCTTTGAAGTGCAATCACGGCTGACAACCCAAGACCATAGAAGATCTAATCTGTGGGTGGAAAAGATCGTTCAAATATTGGGAGGGAGGCTAGAATTTATTTTTTTGTTTTAATGAACAAATATTTTTGTGTATAAAGTAAGCGCGGTATTTGTAGAACAGGAGTGACATCTTAGTTTGAATTGATTGGCACTGCCCTCTTAATTTTTCTGGGGAAATGGCAGATTCAAATAGAAATTGAGGAGGGCATTTGGAAGCTTGGTAAAAGGGTACTAGGATTCGCTTGCCACCCCATACTCCTTTAGTGAAAAGAAATTAATACAGTTATGAGATAGCCACACACACACACACACACACACACACACACACACACACACACACACCCTACTATGTTAGAGTTTTAGTCTTTGAGAGCCCTAATGTTCTCATGGGCTTGGATTAGGTGTCCCCAAGAAGAAACTAACAGTGACCCACCCGAATTCTTGACTTTGAACCCACAGTCCTATGATCTAAATTACTGTCAGAGGATCCATCTTTTTATGGGTCTGTAATTGCTAACAAGACTTACCCTAGGAGCAAGGTGCTGGCTTAGGCACAATACACTGCAGACTCATGTTTAAGTGGTTTTCTAAGTCATTGTGCTTCTTTCTGCTGGTGTTTCATCTGCAAAAAGAGAGTTGAACCATGCATTGTCCTAACATTCTCTCAGCTCTATTATTGTTCCCATTGTCCATAAGACTTTATCTGAGTCTGAATGGGGAGTGATTGAAGCCAGTCTTTGAGACAGTGCATTACTCTGGTAATTCAGTAGGATGGGTTTCTCTTAGTTGGTGGCTAATATCAGCTGAACATTCATTTAATCAACATAATAGTTCTTTAATGATGCTGTTGGTCTGACCTCATCCTTCCTCCTATTGAATTATTATAGTACACAAACCATAGGAGTTCCAAAGAGCCTCAAATTTTACAAAATACTCATTTCTAACTGTAGTGTTCCCTGGTGAATACGCATTTCTGTTTTCCTTCAGCAGAGGCCCCATGGCCAGGTCAACATAGCTACTGGCCCACATACCTCTATTCCTTGGGAACTGCTGTAGATTGAATTAATAGTCTTGGTACTTTGTGTCCCTGTGGTAGTGTTATAAGCCACACCTTTGCCGTGGTGTCATGTGCAGAATGTACTTCAGTGCCCCTTCACTTGGCCTGCTTCTATGGTGAGTTTCAGCCAATGGAATGTGGGGTGAAGTGACTGTGTGCGAGTCCTGAGTAGAGGTCCTAAGAGGCCTCAGAAGTTTCTCCTTGCACCTCTGGGAGCTTTTGATCTCTGCTATGACAAAAGCATGCTTAAGTAGTCACTGACCCTCCAACTTGGGCATTAGAAGGAGGCATGTGTTACAGAGCTATCCTTGCTAACATGAATACCAGTGACCATTAGAAGAGATTAGTGTTGTTTTAAGCTACTGAGTTCTGGGGTGCCTTCTTATAGAGCAATTTTGAGGGTGTAGCTTATTGAGATGATGACAAGAGGCAACCTTGGCCTTAGGGCTCCAAACCTTGGCCCTCAAGGAGTTGCTCTGAAGCAGGAGAAGGAGAATTGACCATTTTGTGGTAGATATCCTCAGGTATGCGGACAAGGGGATCCTAGATGGGGAGGAAAGGAGGAGAGAACCAAATGGGGAAGGAGCATCACTGCTGACTGTATCTTTCTCTTCCCTGGGATTCTGGCACTTCAGAGAAAGAGCAAGATAGGAACCCTAGCCCTAGAAATTACCCCATAACAAGTCAGGCATGCCGGCTTGTATCTGTAATCCCAGCTGCTCAGGAGGCTGTAGGAAGATTGCTTGAGGCCAGAAGTTCAAAACCAGCCTGAGCAACATAGTGAGACCCTATCATTTTTCAAAAATATTACCCAATAAAGCCAGAAGTTATTCCCGGTACATCCTGATAAAATGGTAAGGAAAATCCTGCTCTGGGGAGTTCCTTGGAAGGACTTAGAAGTTCTTGGAGAGGAGGTGTGTTGTTAGAACACCTCAGAGAGTTAAGGAACACTCAGTGGTTTCTCTAGAAGGGGAAGGGAATCAAAACACTTAGGGTCATACTATTATAGCTACTGTAATAAACAGACCCCAAATGCATAAAGGCACAAACACAACAGAAGTGTGATTTCCACTGATGTCATAGTCCAGCGTGTTTCTGTCCACAGGTGACTCCTGATGCCGTGATTTAGGATCCGTGTTCCTTCCGTCTTTTGGCTTTGCCACCATCTCGGGCCTGTGGTTTTCTCCATCTGCCAGAGTGAAGGGGAGAGAAAATGAAAAAGGTACACCCTTTTCTTGCCCCTACAGTAAAGCTTGTCTCTTTTATCACATTCCATTGGTTGGGATCAGTTACATGGTCACACCTGTATGAGAAAAGGCTGGAAAATGTGTGTGTATCTCTATATAGAAGGGGAGTGTATCTCTATATAGAAGAAGAAGAAAGAAGAAGAAGAAGGGAATTGGCTTATATGATTATGGAGGCTGAGTCTCACAGTGTGCTGTCTGCAATTTGGAGAGGCAGGAAAGCTGGTGTTATAATTCAACCTGAGTCTGAAGGCCTGAGAACCAGGAGCTCCACTGTCTGAGAGCAAGAGAAGATGGACACCCAGCCCAATAAAACCTTTTTGTTCTATTCAGGCCCTTAGTGGATTGGGTGATGCCTGCCTGTATTGGTGAGGGCGAATCCAAATACTAATCTATTCCAAAAATACCCTCACAGGAACACCCATAAATAATGTTTTACCAGTTATCTGAGCATCTCTTAGCCTAGTCAAGTTGACATAGAAAATTAGCCATCACAGGTATGATATTTCTAGGTGTAAACTTTTTTATATTTATTCTGCTTGGTGTTCTCTGAGTTTCCTGGATCTGTTTGGTTTGGTGTCAATTGCTAATTATGGAAAATTCTCAGCTATTATTACTTCAGATATTTTTTTCTGTTTCTCTCTTTCTGTCTTTTCCTTCTGATATTTCTGTTATGTGTATATTATAAACCTTTTATAATTTTCCCATAGTTCTGGTATTTTTTTTTCTTTTTCTTTTTTTTTTTTTTTTAAATTTTCAGTTTGGGAAGTTTCTTTTGACATATCTTCAAGTTCACTGATTCTTTCCTTGCCTGTGTCCAGTACACTAATGAGCCCATTAAAACATTCTTTATTTCTGTTATGATAGTTTTTATTTCCAGAATTTCCTCTTTCTTTCAACTTCCATCTCCCTGCTGACATTACCCATTTGTTCTTCCATGTTGTTTACTTTTTCCATTAGAGCCCTAAGCATATTAATCATAGTTATTTTAAATATCAATTTTCATAATTCCCAACTATCTGCCATATCTGAGTCTGGTTCTAATGCTTGCTTTATCTTTTCAGACTGTGTTTTTGTTTGCCTTTTTTTTTTTTTTTTTTTTGCCCTTTACCATACCTTGTCATTTTTTTTTTGTTGAAAACCAGACAAGATCTATCAGGTAAAAGGAACTGAGATGAAAAGGCCTTCAGTGTGAGGTTTCATATATATCTAGCTGGAACTTAGGCTGGGTTTATTGTTTGCTGTGCTTGTAGTGTTGGAGTCTAAAATTTCCTCTCATACCTGTGCTTTCGTCTGCACTGTCATCTTTGGATTTCTGTAGACTCCTAAAAACAGTCTGAGGCTTGCATTTCTGTTATCTATAAGCCCCTGTTACTAGACAGGTGCCTGATTGATGTGGTGTTAGGATTTGGAGGGAGAAGAAGCATTCTTTGATCCTAAGATTAGGTCTCAGTCTTAGCGAGCCTGTGTCCCTGGGCTAGGACCTTCACAGGTGCTTCTCAGGTCTTCCCATTCCCCCTTAAGTGAGACAGGAAGAGCAGGCTGGATTTGGGCATTTCCCTTCCCCAAGTCTGGTAGACTCTGGTAAAACCCTTGTTGGTTAGGCTCTGATAAAATAGTTTCCCTTGAAGGCAGGCTTTTGTTGAGAACAGAATGCTCTGGGGTTGTTTCAAAAGGATTACTTGTCCCGTTCCCCTTGCCAGAAACATTAGAGGAACTTTCTCTGATTTTAACCTTGAGAACCTGATGGAGCTTCTGGAGGTAAAATTTGAATGTGTGGGGGCTCCATTGCAATTGCCCTTCCCCTGGTGGGGAGAGGTTACCTTGCCTGCAGGTCCACATTGAGCCTCTGACAAGTGTTCCTATCGTATTGGCTCCAGCAGTGGCTTCTGCACCTGTAAGCCATGATTCTCTGTCTTCCCCCATCTCTCCATTTATTGAGGTGGCAACTTGCCCTGTGACTTCCATTTTCTGATAGATCTAAAAAAATGTTAATTTTCAGTTTGTTCAGCATTTTTTTCTTGTGAGGATGGGAGTTACTAGTTCTAAATTCTTTATATATTTGGACTGGAAACTGCTTCTCTTATTAGAAAAAAATTCTTTTATTCATGGAAGAGAATGAAAATCACTTGAAATTCTCATCACACGCATATAACTGATGAATATGGTTGTTTCTTAGCAAAAGCTGAGGGAATGACATCAACTTGTGGCTCAGTGAAGATAACTAAGTAAGGTGATAAATATATGAACTGTAATATTTATCCATTAGGTGTCCAAATTTTCACTGAAGGAATGAATTTAGAGATTTTGGAGGGGTAAATGGGAGCTTACTTGTTGTTTAGTCTTCTCTAAATGTCATTGCTCCCAGCCTAGCTTTTGCTAGGAGCTAGAAAGGAGACACTTCTCTAATGAGAGAGTGAAATGCTGGTGTCTTATATTGCCCACTGGAAGATTCTAAGTGCTTTGGAATCCACTTCAGCAGAGGAAGAGTTGATATCTAACTACAAAATTACAAAAAATAAGTGGCCTGGATAAAAAGGCATCTGTAGACAAAGCCAGACTTTTCTTCATAAGTAATTTTAGATCAGTTTCAGCACATGTTTGGTGGAATCCCTAAAGTTCTAAACCTCAAGCATGGTAAAATAATTTTGATCTGGAAAAATTTTAAGCATATGTGAAGAGTTTGTTAGCAGTGGTGAATATCCCAGTTATTGGCAGCATATGCATATGGGTTGCAGCAACCTCAATTCTTGCCTCCTCAGAAGAAAGAATTTGACAGAGAGACATAGGCAGAAAAAAGGGACCAAAGCAAGTTTCAGAGTAAGAGTTGAAGTTTACTAAAAAGTTTTGGAGCAGGAAAGAAAGGAAAGTATACTTGAAAGAGACCCAAGTGGGCATCTTGGAGGTCAAGTGCTTGGTTTAACGTTGAACCTAGGATTTTATATACTGGCCTTCTTCAGGCATCTTGCACCCCTTTCCTTTCATTCTTCCCTTAGAGTGAGCTGCCAGCATATGTGGTGCCCTGCTTGTGCTTGGAAGGAGAGCATGTATGCTGTGCGTACTGGAGTTGTACGCATGCTCACCTGAGGCTTTCTTCCCCTTTCCAGTGGAATGCCCCTGGAGGGTCATACTCCACCATTTCGCCTCTTAATGCACATGCTCTGGTCACAGCCAGCACCAGGGAGAGGCAGTTTGCCAACAGATAAAATACATGAAATTGGTAATCGGCAGCTTCCAATAAGATCTCAGGAACTGGGCAAGTGGGCTTGCCAATTATCATTTTAGAGAGGCAGGGTGACAACTGCCGGACTATCACCTGATGGTTGCCTGACATTCCTGGTGGGTTGGGGGAGCCCTGTCCTGCCCTGCTCATGCTTTACTAGCTACCTACTGTAACAAGTTGTCTTGTAGAAGTTATAGAAGAGTAATAGTCCCATGAATATAATTTCTCATCTGCTATGGTTTGGATGTGGCTTGTCCCTGACAATGTGATTGTGTTGAGAGAAGTTTGGGTCTTGAGGTATCCACCTTCATGAAAGATTAATGATGTTCAAGGGAGTGAGTGAGTTCTGACTCTGGCAGGAAGAGAGCAGATTTAACAGAGAAAACCAAAAAGTATCTGAGACAGTCAGATTAATTTAGCGATTAGTTTTGCCAAGGTTAAGGACCATGGCCTGTAACACAGCCTCAGGAGGCCCTGAGAACATGTGCCCAAGGTTGGGTTACAGCTTGGGACAGAAGCTATAGGCAAAGACGTAAATCAGTACATGGAAGGTATACGTTGGTTCAGCCCACAAAGGCAGGACTTCTCAAAATGTCGGGGGCTTCCAGGTCTTAGGTGGTGTATTAGTCTGTTTTCATGCTGCTGATAAAGACATACCTGAGACTGGGAAGAAAAAGAGGTTTAATTGGACGAACAGTTCCACATGGCTAGGGAGGCCTCAGAATCATGGCCCGAAGCAAAAGACACTTCTTGCATGGTGGTGGCAAGAGAAAAATTAAGAAGATGCAAAAGTGGAAACCCCTGATAAAACCATCACGTCTTGTGAGATTTATTCACTACCACAAGAAAAATATGGAGGAAACTACCACCAGGATTCAATTATCTCTCACTGGGTCTCTCCCACAATACATGGGAATCATGGGAATACAATTCAAGACAAGACTTTGTTGCGGGAAGTCAGGGACCCCGAACAGAGGGACCAGCTGAAGCCACGGCAGAAGAACATAAATTGTGAAGATTTCATGGACATTTATTAGTTCCCCAAATTAATACTTTTATAATTTCTTACACCTGTCTTTACTGCAGTCTCTGAACATAAATTGTGAAGATTTCATGAACACTTATCACTTCCCCAGTCAATACCCTTGTGATTTCCTATGCCTGTCTTTACTTTAATCTTTTAATCCTATCATCTTCTTTGTAAGCTAGGGAGGATATACGTCACCTCAGGACCCTGTGATGATTGCGTTAACTGCACAAATTGTTTGTAGAGCATGTGTGTTTGAACAATATGAAATCTAGGCATCTTGAAAAAAGAACAGGATAACAACAATGTTCAGGGAGCAAGAGAGAGAAGACTTCTGACTGCCTTGAGCCGGATGGAACAGAGCCATATTTCTCTTGTTTCAAAGGCAAATAGGAGAAATATTGCTGAATTCTTTTTCTCAGCAAGGAACATCCCTGAGAAAGAGAATGTGCCTGAGGGTAGGTCTATAGATGGCCCCCTTGGGGTGGCCACTTTTACGGTCGAAGCAGAAGGGATGAAATAAGCCCTGGTCTCCTGTAGTGTTCCCAGGCTTATTAGGATGAGGAAATTCCAGCCTAATAAATTTTGGTCAGACAGGTTGCCTGCTCTCAAACCGTGTCTCCTGATAAGATGTTATCAATGACAATGCGTGCCTGAAACTTCATTAGCAATTTTAATTTAGCCCCATCCTGTGGTCCTGTGATCTCGCCCTGCCTCCACTTACTTTGTGATATTTTATTACCTTGGGAAGTATGTGATCTCTGTGACCTACACTCTATTCATGCACTCCCTCCCCTTTTGAAAATCGCTAATAAAAACTTGCTGGTTTTACGGCCCAGGGAGCATCACAGAACCTGCCGACGTGTGATGTCTCCCCTGGACACCCAGCTTTAAAATTTTTCTCTCTTGTACTCTTTCCCTGTATTTCTCAAACCAGCCAAGATGCTTAGGGAAACAGAAAAGAACCCAGGATAAATATCGGGGGTGGGGTTTCCCCTGATAGACTTGAGTCAGGACATAGAGCCAAACCATATCATTCTGTCCTTGGCCCTTCCAAATCTCATGTCCTCACATTTCAAAACCAATCATGCCTTCCAAACAGTCCTCCAAGCCTTAACTCATTTCAGCATTAACCCAAACGTTCACAGTCCAAAGTCTCATCTGAGACAGGGCAAGTCCCTTCTGCCTATAAGTCTGTAAAATCCAAAGCAAGCTAGTTACTTCCTAGATACAGTAAGGGTACAGGTATTGGGTAAATACAGTCATTCCTGATGGGAGAAATTGGCCAAAACAAAGGGGTTATAGGGCCCATGCAAGTCCAAAATCCAGTGGGGCAGTCAAAGTTTAAAGCTCTGAAATGATCTCCTTTGACTCCATGTCTCACATCCTGGTCACATTGATGCAAGAGGTAGGTTCCCATAGTCTTGGGCAGCTCCACTCCTGTGGTTTGTCAGGGTATAGCTCCCCCTCCTGCCTGCTTTCACGGGCTGGCATTGAGTGTCTGCAGCTTTTCCAGGTGCACAGTGCAAACTGTTGGTGCTTCTACTATTCTGGGATCTGGAGGACAGTGGCCCTCTTCTCACAGCTCCACTAGGTGGTACCCAGTAGGGACTCTGTGTGTGGGCTCTGACCCCACATTTCCCTTCTGCACTGCCCTAGCAGAGGTTCTCCATGAGGGCCCTGCCCCCACAGGAAACTTTTGCCTGGGCATCCAGGAGTTTCCATACATTTCTGAAATCTAGGTGGAGGTTCCCAAACCTCAATTCTTCACTTCTGTACACCTGCAGGCTCAACACCATGTGGAAGCTGCCAAGAACTGGGGCTTGCACCCTCTGAAGCCATGGACTGAGCTGTACCTTAGCCCCTTTTAGCAATGGTTGGAGTGACTGGGATGCAGGGCACCAACTTCCTAGGCTGTACACACCATGGGAACCCTGGGGCACCCATGAAACCATTTTTTCTTCCTAGGCTTCCAGGTCTGTGATGGGAGGTGCTGCCATGAAGACCTATGACATGTCCTAGAAACATTTTCCCCATTATCTTGGGGATTAACATTTGGCTCCTTGTTATATATGCAAATTTCTGCAGCCAGCTTGAATTTCTCCTTAGAAAATGGGTTTTTCTTTTCCACTGCATTATCAGGCTGCAAATTTTCCAAACGTTTATGCTCTGTTTTCCTTTTAAAATGGAATGCTTTTAACAGCACCCAAGTTACCTCCTGAATACCTTGCTGCTTAGAAATTTCTTCCATGAGATACCCTAAATCATCTCTCTCAAGTTCAAAGTTCCACAAATCTCTAGGGCAGTGGCAAAATGTCGCCAGTCTCTTTGCTAAAACAAAACAACAGTTATCTTTGCTCCAGTTCCCAATAAGTTCCTCATCTCCATCTGAGGCCACCTCAGCCTGAACGTGATTGTTCATATTACTATAAGCATTTTTGTCAAAGCCATTCAACAAATCTCTAGGAGGTTCCAAATTTTCCCTCATTTTCATGTCTTCTTCTGAGCCCTCCAAACTGTTCCAACCTCTGCCTGTTACCAAGTTCCAAAGTTGCTTCCACATTTTTGGGTATCTTTTTACAACACCCTAGTCCTGTTACTAATTTACTGTATTAGTTTGTTTTCATGCTACTGATAAAGACATATCTGAGAAAGAGAAGTAAAAGAGGTGTAATTGAACTTACAGTTCCACATGGCAGGGAAGGCCTCAGAATCACAGCAGGAGGCAAAAGGCACTTCACTTTTTTTTTTTTTTTTTTTTTTTGAGACAGAGTTTTGCTCTTGTTGCCCAGGCTGGGGTGCTATGGCACAATCTTGGCTTACTGCAACGTCTGCCTCCTGGGTTCAAGCGATTCTCCTGCCTCAGCCTCCTGAGTAGCTGGGATTATAGGCATGCACCACCATGTTCGGCTAATTTTGTATTTTTAGGAGAGACGGGGTTTCTCCGTGTTGGTCAGGCTGGTCTCGAATTTCTGACTTTGGGTGATCCACTGCCTCGGCCTTCCAAAGTGCTGGCATTACAGGCATGAGCCACTGTGCCTGGCCCAAAGCGCACTTCTTACAGGGTGGCAGCAAGAGAAAAATGAGGAAGCTGCAAAAGTGGAAACCCCTGATAAAACCATCAGATCTTGTGGAACTTATTCACTACCAAGAGAACAGTATGGGGGAAACCACCCCCATGATGCAATTCTCTCCCACTGGTTCCCTCTCACAAAATGTGGGAATTATGGGGGTACAACTCAAGATGAGGTTTGAGTGGGGACATAGAACCAAACCATATCAGGTGGTTTCAAAAATTTCCTAATTGGTGATTGGTTGAAAGGGGCTTTGCCTGAAGAGTTGAAGTTAGCAAAAAGAAATGCTTGAGTTAAGATAAGGGGAGCTGTAGAAGCCAAGATTCTTGTCATACAGATGAAACCTCCAGGCTGCAGAGAGAATATATGGTAAATATCTCTTATTGGAACTTAAAAGGTGTTAGATTATCCAGAAAAGACTCAGTAAGGGAAGGGGATTCTCTACAGAATGCAAATTTTCCCCCACAAAAGACAGCCTTGCAGGACCATTTCAAAATATGTCAGAAGACTGTATTTTGGTGTAAAATATTTAGATTTTCTTCAGGGCTAACTATGTGTCATGTGATGCTATTCCAGAGTCAGGTTGGAATTTGGTATCTTATTGTGCAAAGAGTCTGTTTTTCAGTCTTGTGATCTCTATTTTAATATTAATGCTGTCCAGTTGTGCCTAAACTCCAAAGGGAGTAGGGTATAATGAGGCCTGTCCCATCCCTCCTTCCCATTATAGTCTGAACTAGTTTTTCAGGTTTCTTTCAAGTGCCCTTGGCCAAGAGGGGGGTCCATTTAGTCAGTGAGGGATGTATAATTTTATTTCTGGTTTACAGTTCCTTTGTGCATTCTCAGCTTCCCCTTTTCTTGCTCCATGACTTGAAGAAGCATGGTGCCCTGACCAAATGAGCTGCCCAAACTTGGACTTCCCAGCCTGCAGAACTGTAAGCTAAATAAACCTCCTTTCTTTTAAAATTACCCAGTCTCAGTTATTCTGTTATAGTAACATAAAACTGATTAAGTTATTAAACAATAATTTCTTATTCCTTCATTCCCCATCTGCAGGCAACACCATTATTAGTTCTATCTCTGTAAATTTGCCTATTCTAGTACCTCATATACATACAGTGATACAATATTTGTCATTTTGTGTTTAGCTTATTTCACTTAACACAATATCTTTGAGTTCCATCCATGTTGAAGTCAAGCATATCAGTTGTCTATTGCTGCATTAAAAAGCACCCCAAAATCTAATGACTTAAAGCAATCATCTTATTGCTCATTCTGGGGGTCAGCAATTCACATTGGGCTCAGCTATGTGGTATATCTACTAGCTTTGCTTGGGATCATTTATGCAGCTGCAGTCAGACAGCAGGTGGGCTGGGAGCTGGTTATTTCCAGCAGCATTTGATAAAGTTGATCATGGCATGCCTATATATAACCTTGTATATATATTTATTGTAATTATGGTAAAATATACACACAAATAACACACAGTTGACCACTTAAATCATTTTTAAGTGTAGAATTCAGTAGCATTAAGTATATTTTTACGTTTAGTGTACTCATTGCCACTGTCCATTTCCAGAACGTTTTTATTGCATCAAACTCTATCCATTAAACAATAACTTCTTATTCCTCCATTCCCCATCCGCAGGCAACACCATTATTAGTTCTATCTCTGTAAATTTGCCTATTCTAGTACCTCATATACATACAGTCATACAATATTTGTCATTTTGTGTTTAGCTTATTTCACTTAACACAATGTCTTTGAGTTCCATCCATGTTGAAGCATGTGTCAGAATTTCCTTCCTTTTTAAGGCTGAATAATGTTCCATTGTATGTATATTCTGCAATTTGTTTATCCATTCATCTGTTGATGGACATTTGAGTTGTTTCCACTCTTTGGCTATTGTGAATAATGCTGCTATGAAGGTTGGAATGCAAGTATCTATTTGAGTACATGTATCATGACTTACTTTTTGAAACCTTGTCTTTACTTGACTTCCAGGATATCACTGCTTTGTTTTTCTCTTATTGCTTCTTCTTAGTTTTCTTTGTTGTCCTCTTTTCCCATAGCTGACCATTTGAATGCCTCAGGGCTCATTTCTTAGACTTCTGTTTCTATACTCATTTCCTTATTTCATCTGTTCTCCTGGCTTTACATACCCACATTTGAAACAAGACCCACATTGATTGATGTTCCAGTTTGGACCTCTCCTCTGAACTGCAGACTCATATATCCAACTGCCTGCCAGAAATTTCTATTTGAATGTCTAATAAGTACGTCAAACTAAATCTGTCCAAACATGAAATCCTGACACTACTCCCAAGTTATTCTCCTATAGTCTTCCCATTCTATTAAGTAACAGCTCCATAATTTCAATTGATCTGGCTGTTATTCTTAATTCCTTTCTTTATCCTTTCAGCCATTATGAATCCTGTAGGTTTTGTCTTCAAAATATATGCAGAGTCTGTCCTCCTCTACCATCCCCATCCTTGAGTAAACTGCCATCACCTCTCATTAGGCCACTGAAAATGACCTCATAGCTGGTCACTTGGCTTCTACCTTTCTCCCCTAGAGCCTGTTCTCAACACAGTAGCCAGAATGTTTTAAAAAGGCGAGGTCCTTCCTCTGCTCAAATCTCTCTAATCAGCATAATACAATTCACAGCTATTAGTGTGTCTATTAAGGCCTTCCATCCCTTCTTCCTCTGAGCCTTGGAATTTGCTGTTCCTTTCCCTTGGAACACTCTCACCTTCTCCGTTCCAATGTCCCCATCCAGATAAGGCCCTCCATGATTACTCTTTATAAAGTAGTTGCTTTCCCATGTCCCACATTCTCTACCTCCTACGTTCCACTTCATTTTCTCCATTGTACTTAACACCATCTGAGATCCTTTACATGTACTTGTTTATTTATTATATTTTTCTTGACTGGAATGTAAGCTCTATGGGTAGAAGGACTTGGTCTACTGTGTTAATTGCTGCAACCCTGGCAGCGAGAGTAGTCCGTGGCAAATAGGATGCCCACAAGAAATTAATGCTCAATAGATGAAGAAATCACAAGTAACTCTGCCTCCTGGTATTTATACTAGAATGTAAATCTGCAAAACATACCTTCAGGAACAGGACGAGATGACCTTCAGAAAGTAGTTATTTGATGTATACATATTAGATTATGGAGATTGTTTGTCCTAAAGATAATACATTTCATTTTAGTACAGAATAGCTAATTATTTTTTCTGGCAGTGGTTACAGAATCAGACTGTTTGTTTATTGCAGCCACTTCTGGTCTGTGATATACAATCAGGAATTTTATTATCCTATCATTCACTGATGCAGTGGTAGAAAGTAGGGGAGGGAAAGGAATGTCAAAGAATAATTCTTTAAAAATGAAAAATGTGCTCATACTTGACTGGGTACACTGGCTCACACCTGTAATCCCAGCACTTTGGGAGGCCGAAGCGGGTGGATCACTTGAGGCCGGGAGTTCAAGACTAGCCTGGCCAACATGGTGAAACCCCATCTCTACTAAAAATACAAAAATTAGCCGGGCATGGTGATGCCTGTCTGTAGTTCCAGCTACTCACTTGGGAGGCTGAGGCAGGAGAATTGCTTGAGCCTGGGAGGCTAAGGTTGCAGTGAGCCAAGAGTGTGCCACTGCACTCTAGCGTGGGCCACAGAGCAAGACCCTGTCTCAAAACAAAACAAAACAATATATACTCACACAAAAATAGAATGAACATACATCAAAGATTTATTAAGCTTGTTGATAAGGGGATCAGCAAGATGGTAAAGCTGGTGTCAAGATCATTTGAAGAAGTTTTAGGCACTGAGGAAAGAATGTTGAATGCCAGGTTATATGCAAACCTGGGTTAATATCATACTGACCAATAAAACCATAACTTTGTGGTTCTCTTTTCTATAGTACAGGAATTGTTTGCATTGCTACCTAATGAAAATCTACAAGTTACCATCTAACCTCACAGTATCCGGGCCCCAATCAGTAATAAATAGGAAGTCAAACAAAGGTATGTCTACTAGAGAATCAAGTAATTTTGGGGTAAGCCTGTTAAACAAAGTTCCAGTCTCACATTGAAAGGGCATGCAGTTTTCTTTCTGCCTAATTCGCAAGTTTTGGATAATTTTTCTTAACCGTAATGTAGACCAAATTAATCTAAAATTCTACTTAATACATTAGAATTTTTTTTTTTTTTTTTTTTGAGACGGAGTCTCACTTTGTCGCCCAGGCTGGAGTGCAGTGGCGCGATCTCGGCTCACTGCAAGCTCCGCCTCCCGGGTTCCCGCCATTCTCCTGCCTCAGCCTCCCGAGTAGCTGGGACTACAGGTGCCCGCCACCACGCCCGGCTAATTTTTTGTGTTTTTAGTAGAGACGGGGTTTCACTGGGTTAGCCAGGATGGTCTCGATCTCCTGACCTCGTGATCCGCCCGTCTCGGCCTCCCAAAGTGCTGGGATTACAGGCTTGAGCCACCGTGCCCGGCCAGAATTTTTTTTTAAAAGAAGAGATTTCTAATTATAAAAAGCAGTGTGACCTTATTTTTAACCCCACAATGAGAACACTCAATTTGACACATTCCAAGTTGATGATGGATAAATAGTAAGGCAGCTTATTTGAAACCAAGATTTTCAGACAATTGTGAATGGTGTCCAGTATGAGAATACGCAGTCTCCTAATGTAGTCATTCATCTTTCATTTAAAACATTTTCTTGATTAAGGAGTTTTTGTTTTGAGGTGTGTGCAAGGTACTATCATGCTCGGAAATCCATGTAGGCAGGGAAATGAGCATGCTGTGGAACTGGTCCTAACCGTTAGATCTCACGGGATTGTGGCTCTGTGTCTGGACATGGTCCTCCATAGAATGCGGTTGTAGGGGCTGGAGCCCCTACGACTGTGTTTTCTGCTCTATCAATGGTGAGAAACTACCAGAGCAAAAAGAAGACGGGAAAAATGAGGAAGGAACTGCATTATCTCATATAATTTTTACGTCACTGTGGGTATTGTTATTCCCATTTTACTGAAAGAAAAGCAAAACTTAGAAATATGTAATAATAGATTGATGCAGTTAGTGGCAGGACTGAGTTTATTCATCTTCAAAGACAGCTATTTTTTCTTTTTCTTTTATTAAAAATGTTGGTCACGGCCGGGCCTGGTGGCTCACGCCTGTAATCCCAGCTCTTTGGGAGGCCAAGGTGGGTGGATCACCTGAGGTCGGGAGTTCGAGACTGGCCGGACCAACATGGAGAAACCTCGTCTCTACTAAAAATCCAAATTAGCAGGGTGTGGCAGTGCATGCCTGTAATCCCAGCTACTCAGGAAGGCTGAGGCAGAAGAATCGCTTGAACCCGGGAGGTGGAGGTTGCTGAGGAGCCGAGATTGCGCCATTGCATTGCACTCCAGCCTGGGCAACAAAAGCAAAACTCTGTCTCAAAAAAAGAAACAACAACAACAACAAAAACGTCAGTCACTGCTTCCATCTGGGTGACTCAGCAAGGCAGAGGGTTCATAGTTCTTGTCTCTGACCCTCTTAGGCTGTTACCATCTTAGGTTTCTCAGTACATATGGAGCTCTTGAATCATGGCCCGCCACAAGGTTAACACTCAGCATATGTTTGCTATTACCTTCCTTAGTTCCCCTCCATGCCGCCCGCCTCTCCATATTGATATCGGCAGTCCAGACCTACATAAGATTTGACACTTCAGGGCATGTTCACTCTCATTGTTTTATTTGATCCTTGCAATATTCTCATGAAATCGGCAGGGCAGGTATTATTCCACTGTTTTACAGATGAGAAGACTGAGGTTTATGTAGATGAAGCGCTCTTCTCATGATAACATCAAATATTAAAAGGCGGATGTGGAAAATAGAGGCGTCCCCGCCGGCACCGCACAATGCCACTACCCCTTTGGCCACACTGTTATTTTTCATTCGTGCTATTTCCGTGCTCCCCACACCAAGCCTAAGTGACGATGGCACTTTTCTCTGTGGAGCGTCTCTTCAATCTTTTCTACTTCTTCCTCCTCTCCCCTTCTCCTTAAACTTTCTTTTTGAGAAAGGCGCTTTGGAAACCCAAGAAAGGATAGCATCAAACCCTACAACCACACACCCTGCAGAGTGAGGGAGGGCTGAAGGCTGAGCGCCCCCTCTGCTGTCCATTTTGGGTAGGGCAGGAGCTCTGAACCAAGCGGGCGCGGGAGGGGAGGAAGGTGTATCTAAATTACGCCAAGAAATAGATACTGAGGTAAAATTCACGATAATAAGCTAGGAAGCAACCTCTGAAGGAATTCACTTCCTACTTGTTCTTTGTAGCACCCCTAGACAAAAAATACTATGAGGATATTGAATAATCAGGTGGGATTATTAGAAGTAATAAGAATCGTATTAGTAAAAACGCATATTAATAATATTACAAAAAGCCTGGGTTTTGGAATGAGACACATCAAGGGTGTAATACCAACTTTGCTACTAATAAGCTTTTTTGGCCTTGGGGAAATTACCGCCACCTTTGTAACCTCACTTCCTGCTTTAGTGAGAAAGAAATCAGCCAATCTGTGCCAAATGCCTCCCATAGTATCTGGAGCACAAAGGACACACAGTGGAAAAATAAAAAAAAAAGAAGACAGAGACGGGACAAAGATACTGTGGGCATTAGAAACACTTAACAATGGACTACCTTAATGGAATATATATTCACTTCATAAATTTAAAAATTTAAAACTATTTTTTATATTTATTCCTGATTTTTGCTGCTTTTATCTTTTTAGACACATATTGATTATGGAAATTGGCGAACGTGTCCTTAAAAGTAATTATCTATTCAACTCCATACCTACCAAGAGGAAAGAGGTGCCTCCCACAGAAGAGAAGTCTCTATGCCTGGTGTGTGAGCCCTAAACAAACCAAAGAGCAAAACGTTTCCTTTAACCACTTCACTCCGTTTCCCACAGGTGGCTCAAGACGGAGCTAAAGTGATTAGGGGAGGCTTCCTGGAGCAGGAGGTGGGTGCAGAGTTGAAATAAGTAGAAAGAAGAGAAGGAGTTAATGAATATGCCTCATATTATTCTTCAAAAGCCTTTAGATTTACAAAAAGTTTCAGAGGTTAGAGGATCCTAAAGGGGGAAGTAGTATAGGTGAGACCAAAAGGATTTCAAGAGAACCTGAAGGAAAGAGGCCATTTTGTGTGATAATTACATTTATAATTTATGGAAACTTCAGAAGGTTTACAATAGGATAAAAGCTTAAAGATATTTATTGTTAACTAACAAAAATAGCCAAGCAATGGTATCATAACATGTGATCTATTACATCCATTAGAATTATTAGATTAGTAAAAGAAAAAAAATGCAAGTTGGATAGTGATACTGTTTGGATCTGTGTCCCCACCCAAATCTCATGCTTGATTGTCATCCCCAGTGTTGGAGGTGGGGTCTGGTGGGAGGAGTCTGGATCATGGGGATAGGGTTCTCATGAATGGTTTAGCACCATCTCCTCCGTGGTGTTTTCATGACAGTGAGTGAGTGAGTTCTCATGAGATCTGGTTATTTAAAAGTGTGTAGCACCTTCCTCTTGTTTCTCTTCCTTCTGCTCCAGCCATATGAAGATGTCTGCTTCCACTTTGCCTTCTGCCCTGAGTAAAAGTTTCCTGAGGCCTTCCCAGAAGCAGATGCTGCCACGTTTTCTGTACAGCCTGCAGAACTGTGAGCCAATGAAACCTCTTTTCTTTATAACTTATCCAGTCTCAGGCAGTTCTTTACAGCAGTGCCAGAATGGACTAATACAGAAAATTGGTACTGAGGAGTGGGGCATTGCTGTAAAGATACTTGAAAATGTGGAAGTGACTTTGGAACTGGGTAAGGGGCAGAGGTTGGAAGAGTGTGACAGGCTCAGAAGAAGACAGTGAGATGAGGGAAAGTTTGGAACTTCCTAGAGACTTGGCAGATTGTTTTGACCAAAATGCTAATAGTAATATGGATAAAAAGTCCAGGCTGATGAGATCTCAGATGGAGGTGAGAAACTTATTTGGAACTGGGTAAAGGTCATATTTGTTATGCTTTAGCAAAGAACTTGGAGGCATTGTGTCCCTGCCCTGGGGATCTGTGGAACTTTGAACTTGAGAGTGATGATTTAGGGTATCTGGTAGAAAAAATTTCTAAGCAGCAAAGCATTCAAGATGTGGCCTGGCTGCTTCTAACAACATATGTTCGTATGCATGAACAAAGAAATGATCTCAAACTGGAAGTTATATTTAAGAGGGAAGCAATGTGTAAAAGTTTGGAAAATTTGGAGCCAGATCTTATGGTAGAAAAGAAAAGCCCATTTTCTGGGGAGGAATTCAAGCCAGCTGTAGAAATTTTCATAAGGAAAAAAACAGCTAAGTGCTAATAGTCAAGACAACAGGAAAGGCCTCCAAGGCATTTCGGAGAACTTTGTGGCAGCCCCTCCCATCACAGGCCTGAGGCCTAGGAGGAAGAATGGTTTCTAGGGCCAGGCCCAAGGTGCCAGTGCTCTGCATAGCCTCAGGACGCTGTTCTCTGTATCCAGGCAGCTCCAGCTCCAGCTATGGATAAAAGGAGCCCAGGTATGGCTCAGGCTGCTGCTTCAGAGGGTATAAGCCATAAGCCTTAGCAGCTTCCACATGGTGTTAAGCCTGTGGGTGCATACAGTGTAAGAGCTGAGGCTTGCAAGCTTCTGCCTAAATTTCAGAGGATGAAAAGCCTGGATGTCTAGACAGAATCTTGCTGCAGTGGCAGAGCCCTCATGGAGAACTTCTCCTAGGGCAGTGCAGAAGGGAAATCTAGGATTGGAGCCCCCACACAGAGTCCCCACTGGAGCACTGCCTAAAATATTTGTGAGAAGAGGACCACTGTCCTCCAGGTCCCAGAATGGTAGATCCACCAACAGCTTGCACCCTGTGCCTGCAAAACACCAGCCCATAATAGCAGCTGTGTGGGCCAAACCGTGCAAAGCCACATGGGTGGAACTGTCTAAAGGCTTTAGGAGCCCACCCCTCACACCAATGTTCCCTGGATATGAGACATGGAGTCAAAGGAGATTATATTTGGAGCTTTAAGATTTAATGACTACCCTGCTAGGTTTTAGACTTGCATGGGGCCTGTAGCCCCTTTCTTTTGGGTGATTTCTTCCTTTTGGAATGGGAGTATTTACCTAATAATTGTGCTCCTATTGTTTCTTGGGAGTAACTAACTTATTTTTCATTTCACAGGCTAGGCTCATAGACAGAAGGGACTTGCCTTGCCTCAGATGGAACTTTGGACTTTTGAATTAAGGCTAGAATGAGTTACTTTGGGGGATTGTTAGGAAGGCATGATTGTATTTTGCAATGTGAGAAGGACATGAGATTTGCGGGGGGCCGGGGCAGAATGATATGGTTTGGATCTGTCTCCCCACCCAAATTTCATGTTCAATTGTAATCCTCAGTGTTGGAAGTGGGGCCTGTTGCGAGGTGATTGGTTAATGGGAATAGAATTCTGATGAATGGGTTAGCACCATCCCTTCAGTGCTGTTCTCATGATGGTGAGTGAGTTATCATGAGATCTGGTTGTTTATAATAAAAATGTGTTGCTCCTGCCCCCCCCCCCTTCCCCCTGCTCTGGCCATGTGAAGATGCCTGCTCCCACTTTGCCTTCCACCATGAGTAAAAGCTTCCTGAGGCCTCCCCAGGAGCAAATGCTGTCATGCTTCCTGTCCAGCCTGTGGAACCATAAGCCAATTAAACCTCTTTTTTTTTTTTAAAAAAAAAAAAATAAATTACCCAGTTTGAGGTATTTCTTTATAGCAGTGCGAGAATAGACTAATACAGACAGATTCTACTGGAACTCAGTCTCTCTTAGAGTAGAGGAGAGAACCAAGCTGGTGGACAAACAATTGCCATCTACAATAGATGAGCACAACACATTCTAAGGGGCTGCAAAACGTTATTGCTATCTTTGGAAGGAGAAATAAAAGATAAGGAAAAACTGCAGGGGAGAACCTTGTGGAAATTCTGAGCTTGTTGGAAATGCTGAGCCTTGTGGAATTCTGAGTTTGTTGGTGACCAGGCTTTCTTGGGCCATGGTGTGCAAGATCTTCTGGGATGAACTCTTAGAAGGGTGCCAACTGCTAAGGGTGTCATAGGTTGTACACTGTGGGGCTCTGTGTCTCCGGGTAGCAACAGCGGCAGCAGTGATAACAATACTAGTAGCTAACAGTGGCAGACAGCCTCCTCCTTTCTTCCTATTTCTCTTGCCATTCCTGACTCTTGCACAGGATGGTCTTTTTCTCTCCAAATAGACATAAATAACCTCAAAAGATATAAATACACTTCAGAGCATAGATAATAATAACGGTAGTAAGGTAATAGGGGAAGGGATAACTTTGAGGTATTTATCACCTATGTATTTAATTTAACTTATTTAATTTTAAGTTTAGTTTGATTTTTACTGATGGCTGTGTTTAACAAAAGGCCTTAAAATTTAACAACTGGCCCTCATGAGCAGGTTCATGACTGGAGAACAACTGAGAGAATCAGGTACTGGATATTTATTAAAAATGGGTGTTGGAGTTACCAATGTGGATAGGTTTGCTAGGCAAGGCAATAAAAAGACTTTTATTCAGTCGTTCAAAATTGAAGAGAGAAGAGAAAATGATACAATTTAATTCCATTAAAGTTGTTAGGTTAGTGGTAATCTAGAAGTATTTCTTAAGATCTGTCGTTGTCTTCGTAGCTCCTTTTTTTTTCTCCCTCACAGATTTTCTCAATAGTTTTTTTAAAAGCTTTATTGAGATATAATTCATATACCATAAATTCACCCATTTTAAGTGTGCAATTAAATGGCTTTTCATATCTCCTTTAACTGACCTTCCTTGGAAGCTTCTCTCATTTTTTTTCCTCCTCAGGGAGAAAATGGAGCAGATCACCATGTTGATTTCCTGTCTTAAAGATTACAACTACTTGATCACACTACATAATATTATATACAGTAGTAACTTTTTTTGGGATAATTAAAACAAATATTTGCAGCAAAGTGGATTCCTCCCAGATTAGCCTCAAGCTGAAGGGAGAGAGCCCCTGACAGTGGAATGCCAGGTTATTAGTGCAGTGTTTGGTATCAGTCTTCATGTAACTTCAAGGAGTCTCTGAAACCACACCCCTAACATTGATTGGGTTTCAGGCACTGTTTTCCACCACACTTTTTTCCCCCAGCTTATGCTGGGGAGACCAAATAAACCATGAAGATAGGAGATAGAACTGAAATTCACTGTGGACTTTTATGTTAATGTCTTTATATAAATTATAATCAGTAAAATTACTGATGCCAGTGGCTGCTGTCATCACACTGACTGCACAGGGGCTGTACACTCCACAGAGCTTGTGGGATCCCTGCCTTTTCTGAGTTGGGGCAGGAGCTCCCTGTGTGCTGCTGCAGCCTCCCAAAAAAAGGCCGCAGACTCAGGCTATGGAGCAGGCAGAAGCCATGCCCTCTTGGGCAGGGCTACAGCGGTCCATACTGAGGCTGTGGATCCGAGCCTCCCTGTGCTCTTGGGGCAGGCTGGGAGCAGGCAGGATCTGCCCTCCGGGGTGCAGCTGCAATTGCCTGACCCTCGGCTGTAGATCTGGCCCTCCCACTCCATGGAGCAGGCAGGAGCTGGGGACAAGCGGGAGCCCTGACCCTTCCTAGTTGGCAGGGCAGGGGCAGGAGCTCCCCAGGTGCAGCACCTGGGTATCTCTGTAGCCTGCATCCTCAGGCCAGGAATGGCCCACCTTCCCCTGCTGGCTCAGAAATGTCTGCTCCTGCTGCCTAGTGCCGCCTCTTCTCTACCAGCAGCCGCTCCAATCTCAGAGCAGAGTTGGGACTGAGCCCCAAGGGCATGAATGGCAGTGGGAGGCAGACAGATTCCTGGGTGGAAGTGGGTGGGTCCCAGTAAGGCTCCACTTTCAGGCTAGGGAGGGCCTGAAGGCCGGTGCCTGGGCTTCCAGTCCCCTGGACTGGAGTGGGGACTCATGGATCCTCTTCTGCCAGCCCATGGCCACCCATGGACCAACTGGCATTCACTTCCTCCCCTCTGAGGTCCATAAAAGCTCAGGGCTCAGCCAGAGCAGGGCAGAGGATGGCCAGAGGATGAAGAGGGCAGAGAGAGGACAAGACGACCAGCTGCAGAAAGAAGTACCCTCTCTGCTGATAGCTAGAGATGATGGGATGACCAGCATCAGAGAAGAGCTACCTTCTCTCTGAGAGCTGCAGAGATGTCCTGCCTGCAAGAGCAGCCAACCTCTCTCTCTCCAGGGTCTCTTCTCAGCTGAGGGCTGCAGATATTGGGATGATCAGTTGCAGAGAGGAGCTATCCTCTCCATGACTTCCTCTGCTGAGACCTGAACACTTGCTGGATGACCTGCCTACAGAGAGGAGCTCATCTTCCTCATCTTCATCTTGTTCACCCTTTACTTGTCTTTGTACCTCATTCTTCCTGGACGCAGGACAAAAACTCGGGCAACAGTGTTGTGGTCACAGAAGTTTCTGGCCAGAATATTGACACCCCCAAAGATCCCATAACATTACTATTAAATTCTTCATTTTATAGATGAGGCAATTGAGGCTTAGAGTGAATAACTTGTCTGCAGTCATACAGCTGGTTAGTGGTAATGTAGATTCCCTTGGTCTGCAGTGATGCTGTGCAAGACCCCATGTCGGTAAATCAGGAGTTCTGTAAAGCCCTGGAGAGGAACTGTGGCAAGGAAGGCAAATTGCATCCAGAATAGGTTTCAGTTTAGTAAGGACAAATTGCTGCCTCCTCTATGTTGGAAGAAATCTGATGTAATCAACTTGCCACACAGTGACTGGCCAGCCTCCATGAGAAATGATACCATATCAAAGCTCAGTATTGGTCTCTGCTACTGGCACATTGAACACTCAACAGTGGCAGGAGCTAGATCCACTTTAGCGAGAGGAAGCCCATGCTGTTGGGCCTTTGCATAGCACTTGTCACTGATATCATGGCCACCATGGACCCATGCACAAGCAAAGTGGTGGTCAAGGAAGCAGCCTGGTCAAGGAAGAAGGATCTCTGCCAGGTTAGTGGTGGATGACTCCCTCTTGGACATCAGTGTGAGACACAGATCTAAGCACTTTGTGGTCACTCCAATGGGCCCATTCACATGCCTCTTCCCTATTCCCTCTTCCCTCCAATCTGTCAATCTTGCTTTTTCCAGCACCCTGATCAACTAGTTAATCCATTGTCCATTGCACAGGAGTCCTAGTGCATCTCATTTTTCCTTTCGTACAAGAGAAATAACCAAGTATGCTGTTTAAAGTTCTGCCCACTGGGAAGGTTTCACTTCCTCACTGTCCTTCCAGATCATTTACATCGTTTATCTTCCGCTTGTACCAACATATCAAGGCAATCAGTCTATGAACCAGGCCTGAGATTTTCTTCCTCTGTCAGTTGATTGTAGGGCCCTTGATGAAGTAAGTTGAATGAAAGATGTCTATGCATTAGAAATAAGTGACACTGGAGTCTGGACCATGCAACTTATTTGTGATCTCCTGACCTACTCAGGCATGGTCCAAAATGTTTTCTTTCCATCATACTCTTTTAACCTACTGACTCAGTGGATCTGATAATTTCTAGCTCATTAAGGCAGCTTCTGTGGTATGTCTAGGACATATTTTTCTCATAACAGAGGACAGGAATGCAAAGGCCAAAAGAATCAAGCATGTGCATTTAGAATTTCTGGCTGCTTACAGTGTATACATTCCACTCACATTCCATTATCAAGAGCAAGTCACCTGGCCAAGCTTGACCCTGGAGCGTGGAAGCATACTTCACCCAGGAGGAGCCAAGGCAAGGGAAGGGCTGTATAATACTCTTACAAGGGTGGGAGCAGAGAACTCTAGTCTACCACATTCCTGGAGCTTTTTTTCATCATTCCTCTCCATCATTATCTCTTCCTAAAATATTTATTATCTACACCACTCTCCATCTTCTGTTTAGTTATATAAAATGTTTACATTATTCTTTGGTTTAGGTATATTATATCTTCCTGGTAAGCTTGATAATAGGAACAAGGAATTTTATTTCCCTTACATCTTTTAGCACAGTGCTAAGAGCATCTTAGTTCTTCAATATAATTAACTAAGGGATTGATAGCATCTATATGATAAAATCAGAAACCACATCAGTTTTCATCTGGTAACTCTATGATCCCTGAGGATATACTTAAGAGACATTTACCTGTTATTATTTTACACATATGAGAAACTACCTCTTTTATAGCTGGTTCAGAGAAGTGCAAGTTCTGAAAAGAAAAATGAAAGCTCATTTATTCATTCAACACATATTTGTTAAATGCCTATAGATACACTCCTCCTTCATAGAGCTTAGAGTTCAGCAGGTGCAAACCCTGGGGTGTTTTCTGATCATCAGAGAGAATGGACTCTGATATGATTTCAATTTAATAAAACGGTGTGGTGGGAAGGACATCAGGGGCATATGATCTTATTCCCTCATAACGTTAGTGTGGAAAGTTAGTTTATATTTAACCACTAGGTGGTAACATAATGGTGTAGTTAGACATAAAGTACTCAGATTCTGTATTTGCCAAAAAATTCTAGTCAATTATTACCAGCAGCTGTTAGGCAAAGGAGATAACGAGTCCATGAGGAGATTACGCCAAATGTTTTTAGCCACCAGATGCTATTAGCTTTTTTTTCTCCTGTAAAGTGGATTAATGCAAGATTCTAGTTTGTTTATATAGTTGTTAGAACTCAGCTCTTTATTATGCTATCTTGTAAAGCAATCTGTGGCTAAATGCTAATCTCTGGCTAGCTTCTGTTTTAGCTAAGGTACTCAGGGTCAAGGGCACCTGAACTGCTTTGTGCACTGCTGACCACAGCCAGTGCACGTGCTTCCATGGGAGATGAAGAAGTCTCTCAGAGCATCACAGAGAGTGCTGGAGCTCTCAGTTCTGTTCTGTTTGCCCTGATCTGGGATTGTGAAAGAGATAACACTATAATTTCTAAGGCTCAACCTGATTTTACCTTCCATGCCTAACCAGGCCTTATGTAACACAGGTAGTTTTACAGTTAAAAGGACCTGGTTGACATTTTGGGCTGGATGATTAAAAACAAACAACAACCTGAGTTTGAATCCTGGCCCCACCACCACTTATTAGCTGTGTGGCTTTAGGCAAGTTATAGTTTTGTAGGTACAAATGGGGGAAATACTAATTTTACTACAAAAGGCTGCTGCAAGGCCTAAATGAGAATCTATATCTATAACTCTGTCCATATCTACTTCCATATCCATATCTACTAGTAATACTGTCATGCCATAGTAGACACCCAAAATTATGAATGCATTTCCCAATCCCTTTGCTCCTCATATCAATCAGTTTCACAAACAGGCCAATCTTCTTGCTGACCCCAAATATAGTTTTCTCATTTCCATCTTTAGAAGGTGATGAAATACGAACTGCTAGAAAAATGAGTGCCCTTTCCTCAATCTTCACTTACCAAAATTCTATCCTTCCTTTGAGATCCACTTAAAATTTAGCTCTCTATCATAATTATTACATGTCTTAACATTTTACAGTCTTATTTTGTTCTCTATTTTAGTTATGAGTATTTTTGATTTTTCAAGAAAAGTAGATACATTATGATGATGATGATGACTTTCCTGTTAACATGTATAACATAATATAAAAATTCTTAATTTTTTTAACTTTGATATATGAAACTCTTCTAAAAAAAAAAAGATCACAAATAGCCAAAGCAATCCTAAGCAAAAAGAACAAAGCCAGAAGCATCACATTACCTGACTTCAAACTATACTGTAAGGCTACGGTAAACAAAATAACATGGTACTGGTACAAAAACAAACACACAGACCAATGGAACAGAATAGAGAACCCAGAAATAAAGCCACACACCTACAGGCATCTAATCTTCACAAACAAGCAACCAGCAAAAGTGATATTCTAGATCTTTTGTAGAAAACTATAAAAGAAGTACTTTTATCCCTAAAAGGTAAAAGGCAATGCTGCTTTTTTGAGATAAAAGTACTTCTTTTGTACTTTTCCTTTTTTAATACTTTCATCTTTTATTTTAGATTCACAGGGTACATGTGGAGGTTTGTTACTTGGGTATATTGCATGATGCTGAGGTTTGGGGTATGACTGATCTTGTCACCTAGGTACTGAGCATAACATCCAATAGTTAGTTTTTCAACCCTTGTCCTCTTCCCTCGCTCTCCCTCTAGTAGTGCCCATCGTCTATTGTTGTCATCTTTATGTCCCTGAGTAACCATTGTTTAGCTCCTCTTTTGTAAGAGAGAACATGTGGTGGTTGGTTTTCTGTTCCTGTGTTAATTTGCCTAGGATAATAGCTTCCAGCTGCATCCATGCTGCTGCAAAGGACATGATTTCATTCTTTTCTGTGGCTGCATTGTATTCCATGGTGTATATGTACCACATTTTCATTATGCAATTCACCATTGATGGGCACCTAGGTTGATTCCATGTCTTTGCTATTGTGAAGAGTATTGTGATGAAGTGTCTTTTTGGCAGAAGGATTTTCTTTGCATATATACTCAGTAATGGGATTACTGGGTCAAATAGTAGCTCTCTTTTAAGTTTTCCTGAGAAATCTCCAAACTGCTTTTCACAGTGGCTGAACTAATTTTCATTCCCTCTGTATAAGTGTTCCATGCTCCCTGTAGCCTTGCCAGTGTCTGTTGTTTTTAGATTTTTGAATAGTAGCTATTCTGACTGGTGTAAGATGGTATCTTATTGTAGTTTTGATTTGCATTTCTCTCATGATTGAGCATTTTTTTCATATGTTTGTTGGTTGCTTGTGTGTCTTTTTTTTTTTTTTCTGAGACAGAGTCTTGTTCTGTTGCCCAGGCTGGAGTGCGACGGTGTGGTCTCAGCTCACTGCAACCTCGCCTCCCAGGTTCAAGCAATTCTCTTGCCTCAGCCTCCCAAGTAGCTGGGATTACAGGCACCTGCCACCACACCTGGCTAATTTTTGTATTTTTAGTAGAGATGGGTTTCACCATGTTGGCCAGGCTGGTCTCGAACTCCTGACCTCATGATCCACCCGCCTCGGCCTCCCAAAGTGCTAGGATTACAGGCGTGAGCAACCACACCCAGCCACGTGTCTTCTTTTAAGAAGCATCTGTTCACAACCTACAGAATGGGGGAAAATTTTTGCGATCTATCCATCTGACAAAGGTCTTATATCCAGAATCTACAAGGAACTGAAACAAATTTACAAGAAAACAACAACCCCATTAAAAACTGGGCAAAGGATATGAACAGGCATTTCTCAAAAGAAGACACTTATGTGGGCAATAAACATATGAAAAAAAGCTCAACATCACTGAGCATTAGAGAAATACAAATCAAAATCACAATGGGATATCATCTCACACTAGTCAGAATGGTGATTATTAAAAAGTCAAGAAACAACAGATGCTGGAGAGGCTGTGGAGAAATAGGAATGCTTTTACACTGTTGGTGGGAATGTAAATTAGTTCAACCATTGTGGAAGACAGTGTGGCCATTCCTCAAAGACCTAGAACCAGAAATACCATTTGATCCAGCAATCCCATTACTGAGTATAAACCCAAAGGAATACAAATCATTCTATTATAAAGATATATGCATGTGTATGTTCACTGAAACAATAGCAAAGACATGGAATGAACCCAAATGTGCATCAATGATAGACTGGATAAAGAAAATTTGGTACCTATATACCATGGAATACTACGCAGCCATAAAAAGGAAGGAAATTGTGTCCTTTGCAAGGATATGGATGGAGCCAGAAGCCATTGTCCTCAGCAAACTAATTCAGGAACAGAAAACCAAACAGTCCATGTCCTCACTTATAAATGGGAGCTGAACAATGAGAATACATGGACATAGGGAAGGGAACAACACCCACTGGGGCCTGTCAGTGGGGTGTGGGGGTAGGGAGAGCATCAGGATAAATAACTAATACATACTGGGCTTAATACCTAGATAACAGGTTGACAGGTGCAGCAAATCACCATGGCATATGCTTACCTATGTAACAAACCTACATGTCCTGGACACGTATCTCAGAACTTAAAATAAAACTAAATTAAATAAGTAGCATCTGTTCATGTCTTTTGCTCATTTTCCAAAGAGGTTGTTTTTGCTTGTTGAATTAAGTTCCTTACAGATTCTGAATATTTGATCTTTGTCACATGTATAGTTTGTGAATATTTTCTCCCATCCTGTAGATTATCTCTTTACTCTGTTGATGGTTTCTTTTGCTGTGCAGAAGCTCTTTAGTTTAATTAGGACCTACTTGTCAATTTTTTTTTTTGTTGCAATTGCTTTTGAAGACTTAGTCATAAAATGATTTGTAAGACCAATGTCCAGAGTGATGTTTCCTAGGTTTTATTCTAGAATTCTTATAGTTTGAGGTCTTACATTTAAATCTTTAATCCACCGTGGGTTTTTTTTTTTTTTTTTTTTTTAAATATGGTGAAAGGTAGGTATCCAGTTTCATTCTACTGCATATGGCTAGCCAGCTCTCCCAGCAGCATTTATTGAATAGGGACTCCTTTCCCTATTGTTTGTTTTTGTTGACTTTGTCAAAGATTAGATGGCTGTAGGTGTGTGGCTTTATTTCTGGGTTCTCTATTCTGTTCCATTCATTGGTCTGTGTGTCTGTTTTTGTACCAGTACCATGCTGTTTTGGTTACTGTAGCCTTCTAGTATAGTTTGAAGTCAGGTAATGTGATGCCTCTGGCTTTGTTCTTTTTGCTTAGGATTGCTTTGGCTACTTGAGCCCTTTTTGGGTTTCATATGAATTTTAAAATGGTTCTTCTCTAGTTCTGCAAAAAGTGACATTGGAAGCTTGATGGAAATAGCGTTGACTCTGTAAATTGCCTTGGGCAGTATGGCCAGGTATGAATATTTCAATTTCATAATGAGAAGATAAATTCCTTGGGACCAGAGAATTTGTCATAGACTTCAGTCGTATCCCCCAATGAATTTGATACAGTGTTAGGCACATGCAAGACTTAACACACTTAGGGATTTGAACTAACACAAGGGCTGCTTGGCTCTTTAAGAGTAACTCACAGATGCACCATTTGCAAATAATTTGAGATTTAGAAGATGACACTGATGCACGACAGGCAAGCCCTCAAATTGGGGCTTAGCCCAGGAGGATTCTTGGCTTTTCCCAGAAAAGAATTTAAGAGGGAGCCAGTGCTATTAAACAACAACTTTTATCAAAGCAGCAACTGTACAGAAGCAGCAGAGGTACTGCTCCTTGAGGAGCAAGTCCACCCCACAGGCAGTGTACCCAGAGTAGCAACTCAGAGGCAATGCTGTGCTAATATTTACACCTACTTTCAATTATATGCAAATAAAGTGGTAGTTTATGCAGAAATTTCTAGAATGAGGGTGGTAATTTCCAGATTGTCAGGTTGTTGCCATGGAAAGGGGCAGTAAGTTCTGAGTGTTGTCATGGCAATGATGAACTGACTTGGCACACTGGTGGGAGTTGTCCTTTCCAAAGCTACTTCAGCCCTGAACCTTTTTTAGCTAGTCCTCAGTTTGTCCAGTATCTGAGCCTCACCTCCAGAGTTGAGTCCCGCCTCCTACCTCAACACCAAAAGTTCAGTTTAGCTATTCTGATTCTGAATTATTCCTTACTCCAGGCTTTGGTGAAGTTTTTCAAGACCCTTGAAACATGTTTATTGAAATATATAATACTAATAAACCTTCTATAAAAAATAAAGTGTCATTAAATATATGCACAGAATAACTTAGACACAGCCAGTACATTTTTTTCTTTCTTCTGTAAAGTGTTTTATTTTAAGAATGTGGTTTGATTATATGTTATTAGAAGATACCTGGCCAACTCTTAGGCCTTTCTCAGACAATTCACCTTGACAAAATTTAGTCCCAGGTTGTCTTCCCTCTTCTAGCCATGATTGCCTTTGTTTTTGGGGATATAGATGCTCACATGTGATCTACGACATTTGTCTTATTTGCTAAAGCTAAACATTTTTGACAAGTTAGATCTGTTAGAGAAAATTCTAAGACAAGGATGTACAAACAGATTTTGGATTCTGTGCTATTTATGTTTGTGTCACAAACTCCTCTCTCATCTCATCAGTTTAGAGAATGCACCGTTGTTTATAATGATGAAATATTTTGACATACTTCTTTAGAATCCTGGAATCAGGAATACTTGAACTGTTCCTGAATATTTCTATATTCACTTTATATACCATTCAATTTTATAATCAACTCACCACTACAGGTATTTGTACCTTCTACCAGTAATAATGAGGAAATATTCTATACTAGCAATTTTCACTTCCAGAGAAAAGAGGCAAACAGTTGTGCAAACTGTATTCTCTAGACTGTATAACATCTAAACAAATTTTTAAAAGTAAGAAACAGATTAAGCTATATACATAGTCTATTATACATTCCTAAACTTAAAGAACAGTAATACAGTAATAGTATGTATCCAGACACAAAATTTCTGAGTTTAGAAACTTTCTGATTTTAAATTGAACTAATTTATTGTTTTCTATGACTGAATTCCAAAACCTCTTCTAATTAAAAAAATTAAGCATTATTTAAGTGAAAACAATATTATTTATATCTATGTAGTTGTTTCAAAATAAAGATTCTTTCAAATGTCAGGCCCTGATATAATGGATAGATAGATAGGTTGAGACATAGAGGGATCAATAGATATATAGATATATACAAACTTTTACACATGCATGTATAAGTATATGTAATCACTTGTATTATATTTATATTTCTGTTTACTAGTTTATATTTACATACTTATATATGTATGTAATATATGTGTGCTATATACAGGCACAGAAACACACACACACATCTATATATATGCATTATGGCTTGAATGTATCCCTTCCAAAATTCAAGTGTTGCCAATGTGATAAGAGTATTAAGAGGTGGGGCCTTTAAGAGGTGATTAGACCATGAGGGTTCCTCTGTCATGAATGGGATTAAGGCCCTTATAAAAGAGGCTTCATGCAGCTTTTGGATAGCTTTGTCTTCTGCCATCCACCATGTGAAGACACAGCATTCTTATCCTCTGAAGGATGCAGAATCAAGACTCCATCTTGGAAGTGGAGAGTAGCCCTTGCCAGACACCTGAACCTGCCGATGACTTGATCTTGGACTTTCCATTCCCCAGAACTGTGAGAAATAAATTTCTGTTCTTCGTAAATTACCCAGTATGTGCTATTTTGTTACAGCAGTGCAAATAAGCTAAGACAATATGTATATAATAGTCTTGAGTCTTTCATTATATTCTACAACTAGTAAGCTGAGCATATCACTGACCCTTTCTCATAGTAATGGAAATTTTCCAAAGTAAAATCACCACTCTGTAGCTGGGGTTGTCTATAGTCTTGGTTTTGCTTTGTAATCCAAAGAGAGGCCTAACAGCAGAATGGTTAAAAACTTGAATTTTGTTGTCAGGCAACTCAGATTCTAGAGCTGACTCTGCTCTTTACTAAAAGTCTTGATTTTTTTATCAATAATATAATAGAGATAGGAATACTTATCTATCAGATGACTGTGAGGGCTAGATGAAATATTTGTGTGAAATGCTTAGCACAGGGAATAGTACCTCTGGTAGTTACTATTAGTAGCATTATAATTATATATATATATATATATATATATTTGTCTTTTCTGTCATGTAACATGTTCTGCCGCTTTGCAATTCATTTTCTTTCTAAAAATTATTTATTTATTTTTATTATTATTTTTTAGAAATAGTCTTGCTCTATCACACAGGTTGGAGCGCAGTGGCACAATCACAGTTTGACTTCCTGGGCTCAAGCAGTCCTCCTGCATCAGCCTCTCAAGAAGCTGGGACCACACATGTGCACCACCACACCTGGCTCATTTTTTGTAGAGATGGTGTCTTACTATGTTGTGCAGGCTGGTCTCAAACTCCTAGGTTCAAGCCATCCTCCTGCCTCAGCCTCCCAAAGTGCTGGGATTACAGGCAACATGAGTCTACATGAGATCTCATTCTGCCCTTCAGGTCCGACGCCCTCCCCTCGCCTCAACCTCCTGTACCACTTCAGTACTCAATATATGAATCATAGGCAAAACTAGCTGTGTATCTGAGATCTCTCTATAGTCTAGTCTGTCATGCCAGCAAATGTCTCCAGGGGAGAAAAGGCTGATGATTTCTGTTCACCTAAAAAGGGCTCTTTCAACTCTGGAATACTAATTCGTTTAGAACCCTTTGTTTTCAAGCTCTTCAATGTCTTTAAGATTTTTGTGACTTGTCTATTTTTTTCCTAGTTGTTGATGTGGGAGTGATGAACTGTGGATATTTGTGTATCCCACCTGGAAGCAAAAGTTCATAATGACTTTTAAAGACAGTAAGCATTGACCCTGGTACATGACTTTTCTTATGACCCTTGCTCATATACTTTAGTATATGTTTTTGCACTGTTCCAAAAGAAATAATGTCTAATTTGATGCTCTAAACTTGTGTTTTTAATATATATGTAAATATACAAATTAGTAATATATCAATCATTATATATAATATAAATGTACATTTAATATTATATATGTACTATATATTATAAATAATACATAATTATATATTATATGGAAATATATATAATATAACAAATAGTATATATGAGAAAAATGTTAGTATTCATATATATGACTATTACTGCAAGTGAATTCTTACTCAGAAGTTTAATATATAATAACAGATAGCAGTGGAGCTTCGCTGGTCAAATTGGAGGTGAGGGAGGCCTGCTTGCCTGGCTTTTCTACAGTGATAACCTCTCCTCTCTAACTCCTAGGACCATGAAGATTACGACTTGAAAACCACTGCTTTATATATCTTCATTCTAATAATGATAATTATTTATCAGATTACTAAGATTACCACAATAAAATAATTTGCATTGGTTTAGGTAAGCAAGTCTATTTTTGCCTTCTTGACAACCTTGCTGACTGAGCTGTTAAAACTTTACATCTGCAAACTCTGTCACCCCTAGTTTCAAGACTACAGCTTATGAAGGAATAAGGTTTATGATTAGTCTGAGAGGCCAGCTGTTATAGTCTGGTATTAATCTTATTACTGTAGATCAAAGACCTGATATACTTGGTTGTATGCCTTTGGAACCTGTATACTATTTGATTTGCATTTGTTTAACCTCTCTCTCTTCCTTGAGACCAATATCCTGCCACAGTTGGTTCCCTCTATGATTTTTAGGCATCTGCCTCAGTTTGCTGATTAGCACATTATTTATGTGCAATTATACTACTAGGAATGAACTCTATGTTTGACTTCAACCTATCCAAGTGGAGACTTATTACCCTAGTTAGCTCTTGCCAAATGGCATCTCTGGGGGATAACTTCTTATCCTCTGTCCCCCAGCCAGTAGCAGTGGTCTTTTTTAGATCACATAAATAAAGATATTCCTACCTCAAATAACAGTGCTGCCATCCTTACCGCTAGGCTGACTTGAACTTTCACCTGACTAGATTTCACTTTGTTGAAGGGGTGTTTGTCTAATGGGGCTGATTTTCTTGTCGTTTTTAACCTCTCAGTTCTGGCTTCCTTTCCTTATCTTCATGAGGCCATGCTGCTGAAGTTTTAGCAGGTTTTAAATCGAAGCCTTAGAAGTTAGGACGAAACTGACCACTATGTAGAGCAGCAGTTCTTAAAGTCTGATCTGCAGATCTCTGCAGGTCTCGGAGACGCTTTCAGAAAGTCTGTGAGGGGAAAACTATTTTCATCATAATATCATCTTTATTTGCTTTTTTCACTGTGTGGACATTTGCACTGATGATACAAAAGCAACGGTGGGTGCCTCAAGACAAATCAAAGCAGTGGCACCACACCGTGTGAGTAGTCATTTAATTCCTCATCCATGCATTTGCGTTAAAAAAGTCAGTTTCACCTAACCATGTCCTTGATGAAGTATTAGTTTTTATTAAATCTTGACCCTTGAGTCTTTTAACATTCTGTGTAATAGAAAGAGAAGTGTGCATACAGCACTCTGCTACATTCTGAAATACGATGTCTATCTCCAGGAAAAAGCACTTATGCAATTGTTTAAGTTATAAACTGAACTAGTGGCTTTTCCAGTGGAACACCATTTTTTACTTGAAAAAAAATGACTCTTACACAAACTCTGGTTATTCTGATTTGGGCATTAGGCAGACATTTTCCGAAAAATGAATGAAGTAAGCCTGTCAATTCAAGGAAAGCAACTGACAGCATTTGTCATCAATAATAAAGTAGAGCACTCAAGCGAAAATTAGAATGTAAAAAAACTTGTATCTGCTAGTCCAAGCTTGATAGCTCCCCAATACATAAAGGCTTTACTGCTGAGCAATGTGATCCTCTGATATTGTATAATATTATAGTGTCAACATTTGGAAAACCTTCATAACTCAGGAAACTAATGCTTTCTAAATGACCAATGCATGATGTTGCAGAATTTTGAATGGTTAGAATGTATGTTCAAAGTGCAACATAGATCAATCAATTTTGATGTAGTAGACTATAAATACAATTCCAGGTTCCATGCTGTAGCTAACCTTTAAGAAACTACCACTTGTTTAATTTTGTTTTATTGTCAAAGATAAATATCCATGATTATCTATAAAGGCTACTAAAACATGACTCCCTTTTCCAACTACATCTGAGTGAGGTTGTATTTCCTTCATAAATGTCAATCAAAATAACATATTTAAGCAGATTAAATGTAGAAGCAGATATTAGAATCCAGCTGTCTTCTATCAAGCCAGGCATTAAAGAGATTTGCAAAATACAAAACAATGCCACTTTTTTCATTAAAATGTCTTTGTTATGAAAATATAAACTTTTTCATAAACAGGTTATGTTAATAGACATTGGGTTTATTACTGTTATTTTTAAATGAACAGTAAATAAATATTTTAAGATGTTTTAGTTTTAATTCCTAATGTGATAAATAACAATAGACATAACTCACAAAAAGAAGAGTTTTTGGAGGGGGTTTTCAATAATTTTAAGAGTATTATGGGAGTTAACCACTGATATTTAAAATAAGGAGAGAAGTGTTGCCGTTTACTAGATGGCTAAAGGTTTAGTTTTAAAATATCATTCCAGATAATTTATATAATTTATACCTTTTCTACATGCAATAAATAGCCAAGAGGTAATTTGTTTTGTGAAAAATGCTACTCATTAGGGATAGCATCTTAAGAATAGGCTTAAATATTAATAGCAAATCACTACACAACAAAACAAATCAAGGCTAGAAAGGAAACAAAGTAATCTCCTAAATTTAAAAAGAAAATTCCAAATAGACACAGAACATCCATTACCAAATTCCCAAAGGCAGAAACTTGGATTTAGATGATTATAAAAAAGAAGAAAGTTCTAAGATGGAATGTCTGTTATATAAAAATGATCCTCGATTTTCATCTAGTAGAAATCTGAGATCATTAACAAAAATGCTTTTACTGATCGTAATTTTTGCAGTGAGGGAAATTGAGAAGGAATTAAACAATATTTCATTATAAATATTCATCCTGTAGGGTATTGCAATCAGCTTGAACTTGTCAAACTGTTCCCATCTGAAGTGTAAAACTCTGAAGTTGAAGTTGTAGAGTTATTAAAGTGAGTAGCACCTAGAATTGGAGCTCAAAAGACCCCCTTTCTAATGGTCCAGTCACCTTTGTCATTGTCCTTCCTAGTCATTGATTAATAGCTCTATGTGTCCAGAAGTTTTTGTTCTTTCTTCGCATTGTGATGTCATGAAGTGTAATTTACCAACATTTTCCAAAGCCTTTGAAAACTTTCCACATAGAAAGTCACTTGAGAACAGAGGCATCACGGAACCATTAACTTAGAAGAAAATGATAGTGTATAAATTTAGAAAAAGAGAGGAGGAAACTTTATTCCTTAGGAAAGATTGCAGCCTGCAAGGTGGCCGTTGCCCAGCCTGGGAAGTAGGCCTCCAGCTAAGACCAGAGACAGGCACTTGGAAGGAGGGTTACAGTAGATAGCTAGTCAGACATGAGCCAGGTAGTAGAGGGCCACCCAACACCCTCATCAGGAATGTCAGGTGACCATCGGGTGATGATCAGGTCTTTGTTAAGCTGTCTCTCTAAAATAATAATTGGATGTAGTCAGTGCCAGGGAGAGGCAGTTTCCCAATAGATAGAAAAACCTGAAACTGGTGATCAGTAGCTTCCTGATAAGATCTCAGGAGCTGGGCCAATGGGCTTACACATGTGCATTAAGAGGCAAAATGGTGACGTTAGACTGGTATATGACCTTCTAGGAACATTCAGACTGGTAAGGGAAGAATGCCTCAGGTAAGCATGCACACACCTCCAATAAACACACTGTACGTGCTCACCTCCCAAGTGCTGGCAGGCCACTGTGCATTCGGACAGCCCATCCCAAGGGTAGAAGAAAGGGGAGAAGTAACACAAGACCCCAGAAGCATGCCATCATATAAAACCCCAAGTCAAAAGGTCAAACTGCACACTTGTCTTTCAAGTCACCAACTTGGCCCTTTTCCACGTGTACTTTACTTCCTTTCATTCCTGCCCTTAAGCTTTTTTTTTTTTTTTATTATTATACTTTAAGTTCTAGGGTACATGTGCATAACGTGCAGGTTTATTACATATGTATACTTGTGTCATGTTGGTGTGCTGCACCCATCAACTCATCAGCACCCATCAACTCATCAGCACCCATCAACTCGTCATTTACATCAGGTATAACTCCCAATGCAATCCCTCCTCCCTGCCCCCTCCCCATGATAGGCCCCGGTGTGTGATGTTCCCCTTCCCAAGTCCAAGTGATCTCATTGTTCAGTTCCCACCTATGAGTGAGAACATGCGATGTTTGGTTTTCTGTTCTTGTGATAGTTTGCTGAGAATTATGGTTTCCAGCTGCTTCCATGTCCCTACAAAGGACACAAACTCATCCTTTTTTATGGCTGCATAGTATTCCATGGTGCATATGTGCCACATTTTCTTAATCCAGTCTGTCACTGATGGACATTTGGGTTGATTCCAAGTCTTTGCTATTGTGAATAGTGCCGCAATACATATACGTGTGCATGTGTCTTTATAGCAGCATGATTTATAATCCTTTGGGTATATACCCAGTAATGGGATGGCTGGGTCATATGGTACTTCTAGTTCTAGATCCTTGAGGAATCGCCATACTGTTTTCCATAATGGTTGAACTAGTTTACAGTCCCACCAACAGTGTAAAAGTGTTCCTATTTCTCCACGTCCTCTCCAGCACTTGTTGTTTCCTGACTTTTTAATGATTGCCATTCTAACTGGTGTGAGATGGTATCTCATTGTGGTTTTGATTTGCATTTCTCTGATGGCCAGTGATGATGAGCATTTTTTCATGTGTCTGTTGGCTGTATGAATGTCTTCTTTTGGGAAATGTCTGTTCATATCCTTTGCCCACTTTTTGATGGGGTTGTTTGTTTTTTTCTTGTAAATTTGTTTGAACTCTTTGTAAGTTCTGGATATTAGCCCTTTGTCAGATGAGTAGATTGCAAAAATTTTCTCCCATTCTGTAGGTTGCCTGTTCACTCTGATGGTAGTTTCTTTTGCTGTGCAGAAGCTCTTTAGTTTAATTAGATCCCATTTGTCAATTTTGGCTTTTGTTGCCATTGCTTTTGGTGTTTTAGACATGAAGTCCTTGCCCATGCCTATGTCCTGAATGGTATTACCTAGGTTTTCTTCTAGGGTTTTTATGGTATTAGGTCTAACATTTAAGTCTCTAATCCATCTTGAATTAATTTTCATATAAGGAGTAAGGAAAGGATCCAGTTTCAGCTTTCTACTTATGGCTAGCCAATTTTCCCAGCACCATTTATTAAATAGGGAATCCTTTCCCCATTTCTTGTTTCTCTCAGGTTTGTCAAAGATCAGATGGCTGTAGATGTGTGGTATTATTTCTGAGGACTCTGTTCTGTTCCATTGGTCTATATCTCTGTTTTGGTACCAGTACCATGCTGTTTTGGTTACTGTAGCCTTGTAGTATAGTTTGAAGTCAGGTAGCGTGATGCCTCCAGCTTTGTTCTTTTGACTTAGGATTGTCTTGGAAATGCGGGCTCTTTTTTGGTTCCATATGAACTTTAAAGCAGTTTTTTTCCAATTCTGTGAAGAAAGTCATTGGTAGCTTAATGGGGATGGCATTGAATCTATAAATTACCTTGGGCAGTATGGCCATTTTCACGATATTGATTCTTCCTATCCATGAGCATAGTATGTTCTTCCATTTGTTTATGTCGTCTTTTATTTCACTGAGCAGTGGTTTGTAGTTCTCCTTGAAGAGGTCCTTTACGAGATGGGGGGGGGGCGGAGCAAGATGGCTGAATAGGAACAGCTCCAGTCTCCAACTCCCAGCGCGAGCGACACAGAAGACAGGTGATTTCTGCATTTTCAACTGAGGTACTGGGTTCATCTCACTAGGGAGTGCCGGACAATCGGTGCTGGTCAGCTGCTGCAGCACGACCAGTGAGAGCTGAATCAGGGCGAGGCATCACCTCATCTGGGAAGTGCAAGGGGGAAGGGAATCCCTTTTCCTAGCCAGGGGAACTGAGACACACAACACCTGGGAAATCGGGTAACTCCCACTCCAATACTGCGCTTGAAGCAAATGGGCACACCAGGAGATTATATCCCACACCTGGCCGGGAGGGTCCCATGCCCACGGAGCCTTCCTCATTGCTAGCACAGCAGTCTGCAATCTAAGGACAAGGCAGCAGCGAGGCTGGAGGAGGGGCGCCCATCATTGCTGAGGCTTAAGTAGGTAAACAAAGCCCTGGGAAGATCCAACTGGTTGGAGCTCACAGCAGCTCAAGGAGGCCTACCAGTCTCTGTAGACTTCACCTCTGGGGACAGGGCACAGCTAAACAACAACAACAAAAAGCAGCAGAAACCTCTGCAGATGCAAACGACTCTGTCTGACAGCTTTGAAGAGAGCAGTGGATCTCCCAACACGGCGGTTGAGATCTGAGAATGGACAGACTGCCTGCTCAAGTGGGTCCCTGACCCCTGAGTAGCCTAACTGTGAGACATCCTCCATTAGGGGCAGACTGACACCCCACACCTCACACGGTGGAGTACACCCCTGAGAGGAAGCTTCCAAAGCAAGAATCAGACAGGTACACTCACTGTTCAGCAGTATTCTATCTTCTGCAGCCTCTGCTGCCAACACCCAGGCAAACAGGGTCTGGAGTGGACTTCAAGCAATCTCCAACAGACATACAGCTGAGAGTCCTGACTGTTAGAAGGAAAACTAACAAACAGGAAGGACACCCACACCAAAACTCCATCAGTACGTCACCATCATCAAAGACCAGAGGCAGATAAAACCACAAAGATGGGGAAAAAGCAGGGCAGAAAAGCTGGAAATTCAAAAAACAAGAGCGCATCTCCCCCGGCAAAGGAGCGCAGCTCATCGCCAGCAACGGATCAAAGCTGGACGGAGAATGACTTTGACGAGATGAGAGAAGAAGGCTTCAGTCCATCAAATTTCTCAGAGCTAAAGGAGGAATTACGTACCCAGCGCAAAGAAACTAAAAATCTTGAAAAAAAAGTGGAAGAATTGACGGCTAGACTAATTAATGCAGAGAAGGTCATAAACGAAATGAAAGAGATGAAAAGCATGACACGAGAAATACGTGACAAATGCACAAGCTTCAGTAACCGACTCGATCAACTGGAAGAAAGAGTATCAGCGATTGAGGATCAAATGAATGAAATGAAGCGAGAAGAGAAACCAAAAGAAAAAAGAAGAAAAAGAAATGAACAAAGCCTGCAAGAAGTATGGGATTATGTAAAAAGACCAAATCTACGTCTGATTGGGGTGCCTGAAAGTGAGGGGGAAAATGGAACCAAGTTGGAAAACACTCTTCAGGATATCATCCAGGAGAACTTCCCCAACCTAGTAAGGCAGGCCAACATTCAAATTCAGGAAATACAGAGAATGCCACAAAGATACTCCTTGAGAAGAGCAACTCCAAGACACATAATTGCCAGATTCACCAAAGTTGAAATGAAGGAAAAAATCTTAAGGGCAGCCAGAGAGAAAGGTCGGATTACCCACAAAGGGAAGCCCATCAGACTAACAGCAGATCTCTCGGCAGAAACTCTGCAAGCCAGAAGAGAGTGGGGGCCAATATTCAACATTCTTAAAGAAAAGAATTTTAAACCCAGAATTTCATATCTGACTAAACTAAGTTTCATAAGTGAAGGAGAAATAAAATCCTTTACAGATAAGCAAATGCTTAGAGATTTTGTCACCACCAGGCCTGCCTTCCTTGCCTGAAGGAAGCACTAAACATGGAAAGGAACAACCGGTACCAGCCACTGCAAAAACACGCCAAAATGTAAAGATCATCGAGGCTAGGAAGAAACTGCATCAACTGATGAGCAAAATAACCAGTTAGTGTCATAATGGCAGGATCAAGTTCACACATAACAATATTAACCTTAAATGTAAATGGACTAAATGCTCCAATTAAAAGACACAGACTGGCAAACTGGATAAAGAGTCAAGACCCATCAGTCTGCTGTATTCAGGAGACCCATCTCACATGCAGAGACATACATAGGCTGAAAATAAAGGGATGGAGGAAGATCTACCAAGCAAATGGAGAACAAAAAAAAAGCAGGGGTTGCAATACTAGTCTCTGATAAAAAAGACGTTAAACCATCAAAGATCAAAAGAGACAAAGAAGGCCATTACATAATGGTAAAGGGATCAATTCAACAGGAAGAGCTAACTATCCTAAATATATATGCACCCAATACAGGAGCACCCAGCCGTAAAACCAGCAAGTTTTTATTGGCAATTTTCAAGGGGGATGGAGTGCACGAATAGGGTGTGGGTCACAGAGATCACATGCTTCAAGGGTGACAAAAGATCACAAGGCAGAAGGTGAGGGCAAAAGTAAAATCACTAATGAACGAACTTCCATGTCTTGCTGTGCACGCATTGTCAGGGTTCAAGAGCAGAGAACCAGTCTGACTAGAATTTGCCAGCCTGGAATTTCCTGATCCTAGCAAGCCTGGGGGCGCTGCAGGAGACTAGAGTGTGTTTCATCCCTATCTACATCTGCATAAAGGCAGACACTCCCAGGGCGGTCATTTCAGAGGCCTCCCCTGGGAATGCATTCTTTTCCCAGGGCTGTTAATTATTAATATTCCTTACTAGGGAAAGAATTCAGCGATACTTCTGTTACCCGTTTTTGGTAATAAGAGAAATATGACTCTGTCCTGGCCGGCCCACAGGCAGCCAGACTTTAAGGTTATCTCCCTTGTTCCCTGAAAATCGCTGTTATCCTGTTCTTAAGGTGCCCATATTTCATATTGTTCAAACACACATGCTCTACAAACAATTTTGTGCAGTTAATGCAGTCATAACAGGGTCCTGAGGCGACATACATCCTCAGCTTAAGATGACAGGATTAAGAGATTAAAGTAAAGACAGGCATGGGAAATCACAAGAGTATTGATTGGGGAAGTGATAAATGTCCATGAAGTCTTCACAATTTATGTTCAGAGATTGCAGTAAAGATAGGCATAAGAAATTATAAAAGTATTAATTTGGGGAACTAATAAATGTTCATGAAATCTTCACAATTTGTGTTCTTCTGCCATGGCCTCAGCTGGTCCCCCCGTTCGGGGTCCCTGACTTTCCGCAACATCATTTGCATACTTTGAAAATATTTTCTCACATTCTGTAGGTTGTGTGTTTACTCTGTTGATAGTTTCTTTTGCTGTGCAGAAGCTCTTAAGTTTAATTAGTTGTCAATTTTTGCTTTTGTTGCAATTGCTTTTGGTGTCTTTGTCACAAAATCTTTGCCTGCCCTTATGTGTAGATGGTATTGCCTAGGTTGTCTTCCAGGGTTTCTATAGTTTTGTGTTTTACATTTAAGACTTTAATCCATCTTGAGTTGATTTTTGTATATGCATGGAAGGTATCTGGCTTCATTTTTCTGTATATGGCTAGCCAGTTATCCCAGCACCATTTATTAAATAGGGAGTTTTTTTTCCTATTGCTTGTTTTTGTCAGTTTTGTTGTGGATAAGATGATCATAGGTGTGCAACCTTGTTTCTGGGCTCCCCATTCTGTTGTATTGGTCTATGTGTCTGCTTTTGTACCAGTACCATGCTGTTTTGGTTACTGTAGCCCTGTAGTATACTTTATAGTTTGGTAACATGATTCCTTCAGCTTTTTTCTTTTTGCTTAGGATTGTCTTGGCTATTTGGGCGCTATTTTGGTTCCATATGAATTTTAAAATAGTTTTTTTTAGTTCTGTGAAGAATGTTCTTGGTAGTTTCATAGGAATAGCATTGAATCTGTAAATTGCTTTGGGCAGTATGGCCATTTTAATGATATCAATTCTTCCTATTCATGATCATGGGATGTTTTTCCATTTGTTTGTGTCTTCTCTGATTTATTTGAGCAGCATTTTGTAATTTTCGTTGTAAAGATCTTTCACTTCCCTGGTTATCTGTATTCCTAGGTATTTTATTCTTTTTGTGGCAATTGTGAATGTGATTGTCTTTCTGATTTGGCTCTTGACTTGGCTGTTTTTGGTGTATAGGAAAGCTAGTGATTTTTGTACATTGATTTTGTATCCTAAAACTTTGCTGAAGTTGTTTATCAGGTGAAGAAATTTTGGGAGTGCTACTATGATTTTCTAGATATAGAATCCTGTTGCTTGCAAGCAAAGATGGTTTGACTTCCTCTCTTCCTATTTGAATTCCCTTTATTTCTTTCTCTTGCCTGATTGCTCTGTCAAAGACTTCCAATACTATGTTGAATAGGAGCGGAGAGAGGGTATCCTTGTATTATGCTGGTTTTCAAGGAGAATGCTTCCAGCTTTTGCCCATTCAGTATAATGGTGGTGGTGGGTTTCTCATAGGTGGCTCTTATTATTTTGAGGCATGTTCCTTCAATACCTAGTTTATTCAGAGATTTTAACGTGAAGTGGTGTTGAATTTTTATTGAAAACTTTTTCTGTGTCTATTGAGATAATCATGTGGTATTTATCTTTAGTTCTGTTTATGTGATGAATCACATTTTCTGATTTGCGTATGTTGAACTAACCTGTGTCCTGAGGATGAAGCCTACTCAATTGTGGTGGATTAGCTTTTTGATGTGCTGCTGGATTCAGTTTGCAAGTATTTGTTGAGGACTTTTACATCAATGTTCATCAAGGATATTGGCTTGAAGTTTTCTTTTTTTGTTGTGTCTCTGCTAGGTTTTGGTATCAGTATGATGCAGAGTGAGTTGGGGTGGAATCTCTTCTCAATTTTTGGGAATAGTTTCGATAGGAGTGGCACCAGCTCTTTTTTGTAAATCTGGTAGAATTTGGCTGTGAATCCATCAGTTCCTGGGCTTTTTTGGTTCATAGGCTATTTATTACTGTTTCAGTTTCAGAGCTTATTATAGGGGTCTGTTCAGGGAATTAGTTTCTTCCTGGTTCAGTTTTGGGAGGGTGGATATGTCCAGGAATTCAGCCATCCCTGCTAGGTTTTCTATTTTGTGTGCAAAGAAGTATTTGTATTTATTTCTGTTGTTTATTTTTATTTCTGTGGGGTCAATGGTAACACTTCCTTTGTCATTTCTAATTGTGATTATTTGGATCTTCTCTCTTTTCTTCTTTAGTAGGCTAGCTAGCAGCTTATTATTTTTTTTAAAAAAACAACTGGATTCGTTGATCTTTTGAATAGTTTTTCATGTCTCAATCTCCTTCATTCAGCTCAGCCCTGATTTTGCTTATATCCTGTCTTTTGCTAGCTCTGGAGTTGATTTGTTCTTGCTTCTCCAATTCTTTCAGTTGTGATGTTAGGTTATTAGTTTGAGATCTTTCTAACTTTTTGATATGGACATTTAGTGCTATGAATTTCCCTTTCAACACTGCCTTATCTGTGTTCCAGATATTCTGGTATGTTTTATCTTTGTTCTCATTAGTTTCAAAGAACTTCTTGACTTCTACCTTAATTTCATTATTTACCCAAAAGTCCTGCATGAGCATGCTGTTTATATTTCTAAGCAATTATATGGTTTTCAGCAATTTTTCTTAGCCTTCACTTCTGTTTTTATTGTGCTGTGGTCTGAGAGTGTGTTTGGTATGATTCCAGTTCTTTTGCATTTGTTGATGATTGTTTTATGTCCAATTATGTGATCAATTTTAGAGTATGTGCCATGTGGTGATGAGAATAATGTATATTCTATTGTTTTCAGATGGAGATTTCTGTAGAGGTCTATCAGATCCGTTTGGTCTAATGTTCAGTTCAGGTCCTGAATATCTTTGTAATTTTCTGCCTCAGTGATCTGTCTAATACTGCCAGTGAAATGTTGAAGTCTCCCACTATTATTGCATGGAAGTCAATGTCTCTTTGTCTCTAAGAAGTTGCTTTATGAATCTGGGTGTTCCTATGTTGGGATCATATATATTTAAGATAGTTGGTCTTCTTGCTGAATTGAATCTTTTACCATTATGTATTGCCCTTCTTTGTCTTTTTTTATATTTGTTGGTTTGAAGTCTGTTTTGTCTGAAATTAGGATTGCAAACCCTGATTTTTTCTGTTTTCCATTTGCTTGGTAGCTTTTCCTCCATCCCTTTATTCTGAGCCTATATGTGTTATTGCATGTGAGATAGGTCTCTTGAAGACAGCACACCATTGGGTCTTGCTTTTTTATCCAGCTTACCACTCTGTGCCTTTTAAGTGGGGGCATTTAGCCTATTTATGTTCAAGGTTGGTACTGATATGTATGGATTTGATCCTGTCATTGTGTTGTTAGCTGGTTAATATGTTGGCTTGTTTGTGTGGTTGCTTTATAGTGACACTGGTCTGTGTGTTTAAATGCTAACATCTTACAAAAAGTATTTTTCATCATTTTATCTCTATATGTTTCATTCTGTGTAATCTCTGCTGATGTATCTTCCAGTCCTCTGTATCTTTTTTCAGCTACATTTAGTCTAATTTTTATGACTATCTTTTTCATATGTAGAAATTCTTTTTTTCACTGTCATTTCCTTATGACTTAGGTTTCTTCTATATCTTTAATAATTAAAAACTTTATATATTCTTTGAGAATGCTCTTTTTATTCAATTTTCTTGCATTAGAGATTGGTCTGTTAACCCAATATTTGGAGAGCTATTCATCCTGTTTTTTTTTGTGTGTGTGTGTGTGTGTGTGTGTGACTGCTGATGCTGTCTCATTTTGTATCATTTTCACATATATGGTTTGTAATTTATTTGTTATGATCTCATCTTCAGTAATTATTTTTTCTTACCTGTGGGAGTCTATACTGCAACCTGAAGTACAGAAGAGCAGTTTTACATCTGCTTTTGCTAGGTACTCTAGCATGTTTGTGGTCTTTTAATTTTTTGTTTAGGAATTTATACAACATGCACACGGTATAAATTTAAACTCTAAACCCATGTGTGCCATATGCCTGGTGTTTCTATCTTTCATGGAAGCCTATCACTCAGAGTCCTAAGAAAATATAGGCCTCCTCTGGTGCTTCTTTAGGGCACAGGGCAGAATTATTCTAGTTGCTGTTTTACTCAGAGGGTATCTTTCTTAATACTCTGGATGTAGGCAGTGGTCATACTCTGACATCTTCATGTCATGTGGTACTTGCATCTAGTTTGGTTGTAAAACTCCAACCAATGGTCTGTAGGATCTGTTCAGCCCAGTATCTCCTCTGGTCTTCTCGATATTGGATCATGAATGGGCTGCTCTGGCTTTAAGTCCCCTCTTCATTTCTGAACTAGAAATTTCTCATCTGCATTTGAATTCCCTTTTTATTTTTATTTTTTGAAGGGAGTGAGTGGTTACTCATCTTAGCTCAGTCTACAGGTTGTTAGAAATAGAAATCTCTAGATCTTATTAATTTTTAGAACCCAGAGCCTTTTAATAATCTCTACAGATAGTCTTTCACTTATGCATTAGAAATTAAGATATACTTACTCACATATGTACATTTATGCACACCTTATGAGAATTATATATGTATATTTGTGTGTGTGTGTGTGTGTGTGTTTGTATTTAATTATGTTGATCTTTCCCCTTTCTGAAAAGCCACTGGTTGAGGCTTTCAGTCATTGGGTTTGTACAGACATGGAAAAGCACACAAATAGGGCAGCTCCTGCACTGTGCAGGCCAGCTGTTCCTGCACCAGCCAGCTGGAGCCCAGAAACATATAGAAGTCATAGGGACAATCCATTACTTTGAGTAGTATAAATGTCAGGACCCTTAGGAGCCTTTGATATATAAAAAATGTCTACCATATGATATTTAGCAAACTAAATGGCTAGGATGCAGACAGACACTCAAGACAGGCTCTGATGTGTGCTGGCTGCTATAACACTCTAATAGAGCAAGGACACATATGCTTAGTTTGTTTTTAATGTCCCCTTCTTGTATCCTTCTTTCTTTAATAATAATTCCTTCTAGTACACCCTATGGTCACATTATTCTTTATGCTAACATGTAAATGATAGATCACTTTGATTTATCTATTACTTTGTATTCAAGGTGAGGTCTTAACAAAGAAAGGAAAGTATTATTATTTCATGTCTAAGTATACCAGACACTATGGAAACTGCTAGGCTTTCCATTTAGTTAGAGGTCATTTGTTGAGTCCCACAGTATGCCACTGGATTCAGCTTGCTAGTATTTTGTTGACGATGTTTCATCTATGTTCATCAGGGATATTGACCTGTGGTTTTTTTCTGTGTTTTTATCTGGTTTTAGTATCAGAATCATGCTGGCCTGGTACAATGAATTTAGAAGAATTCCCAGTTTTTCAAGTTTTTGAAATTTGTGTCCTTTAAAATTTTGATGGACTTCATCAGTGAAGTTATCAGGTCTTGGGCTTTTATTTGTTTGGAAGCTTTTTATTAGCTTTTAATTTAATATGATTCAATCTTATTGTTTGTTATTGGTCTGTTTGGGTTTTCTATTTCTTCCTAGTTCAATTTTGGTAGGTTGTATATGTCGAGGAATTTATCCATTTCCTCTAGCTTTTCCAGTTTGCTGGCATATAGTTATTTGTAATAATCTCTAATAATTCTTTATGTTTCTGTGGTATCAGCTGTAATGTATCCTTTTTCACTTTTGATTTTATTTATTTTGGTCTTGTATCTTTTTTCTTCATCAGTGTAGCTAGTGGTTTGCAAATTGATTTATCTTTTCAAAAAAATCCCTTCATTTTGTTGATTGTATGTTTTTTGTTTCTATATTGTTTATTTCTGACTTGATCTTTATACTTTCTTTCCTTCTGTTAATTTTGGGTTCAGTCTGTTTTGCATTTCTGCTTCCTTGAGATACATAGTTAGATTTTTTATTTGAAATATATATTTTTCATGTAGGTGTTCATTGCTATAAACTTTCCTCTTAGAATAACTGCTTTTGCTGTATCCCATATGTTTTAGTATATTGTGTTTCTATTTTCACTTCTTTCAATACATTTTTGGATTTTCTTTTTAATTTATTTATATACCTTTTTGTTTTCTCACTGCCTCTTTGATCAGATCTTTATTCAAAAGAAGTTGTTGAAAATCATTTGACCTTTATGGAATAATCAAATTTAAAGAGTTTATGCAGCAGGCTTCTTTTCCTCTGTAGAAGGTTTCTTTTCTCCTGGCTTCTTTTCAGGGGCTGGTTTCTTGGTAGCTGCTGCCCTTTATCCCCACCAGTGGCTGCTTCTGCTTCTTAACACCAACAGCAGCTTTCTTTCTTTTCTTACCTACCACAGGCTTCTTTCCTGCAACCTGCTTCTCATCTGATTTGGCTTCTAGTGCTGTACCTGCTGCTACTGCCTTATCCACCCAGAGCTTGTGATTCCTGGCCTGGTGAAGAATGGCTTTCTGACTCATGGTCTTTGTGTATGAGTGTAGCTTCAATGTGGTTCTCAGGTTTTTCAGTTAAGTTCTTCTTTAGGACTCTGATGAATCTTGTTGTGTGGTGCTCAAAGGGCTCTTTGGATCTCTGGGCTTTTCAAGATTCTGCTAACATCTGTATTGATCATCTTGTGCATGGGAAGATCGTAGTTACTCTTGGGGAAAGCAGCTTAATGCCAAGTGCCATATAATTCATCTAACTTCTGGAAAACACTTTTGGTCCAAATGCAGAAATGTCCCACATGCCCACCAGGAGCAAGCTTCAAAATGTTCAGTTTGCTTACATTAAGCAGAGTAATTCCAGGGATGCTTCTGAAGGCCTTGATGATACCATTATCCTCATTATAGATGATGCAGGGGTCCCTGCTCTGGATTCGGTGATGGTTTCTCATTTTGCTGTTGCCAGCTCTCATTTGCTGAGAGGCATAGACCTTTTTGATATCATTCCAGGCTTTAAGTTTCTTAAGAAGCAAAACAGCCTCCTTGATCTTCTTGTAGCCTTCAACTTTATCTTCGACTACCAAAGGAAGTTCATGAACTTCCTCAATATGATGACCTTTAGACATGACCATACTGGTAAGGCTGAGGCAGCCAGGGCAGAACAGATGGCATATAGTTTTTGGGTTGTGTTCACTCTATGATGCTAGTGGCATCAGGTTTTGGTTGGTGCAAACATTCTGCCTCCACAACACATGTTTCCAGAAGCACCCTGGCCAGAATGGTGAGTCCCACCACCTTGAACTCTGGGAATTTGAGCCACAGCTCTGCCAGTACCCCAAGACTCAGCACTGGTCTGATTACCTGCTAATTCACTGACAGCATAGAGCTGTCTGTTGTTTTTGTGCAAGTCGGTGTGAACAAAGTTCACAATATCTTGTCAAATAGGAGCCTTGAATACAACAGGCAAAGTAACATTTTTGCCAGATGACTCCCACTTTTTGGAGTACACCGATATCAGTGAGTGAGCACACGTCATGGCAGAGAGAGGAGACAGTCATGTTCCTCTCAGCCCAGCAGCTGCCACAGGAAAAGGACTACCTGTTGTTTAATTTCCAAGTATTTGTACAGTTTCCAAAATTACTCTTGTTATTGATTTCTAGTTTTTTACAAATGTTGTCAGAAAACATACTTGATATGATTTTGATTAAAAATTTTTTTGACACTTGCTTTGTGGCCTAACACATGGATTTTCATGAAGAATGTACCATGTGTTGATGAGAGGAATGTGTATTCTACAGGTATTGGATAAAATGTTTTGTAAATGCTATTTGGTCCATGTGGTCTATAGTGCAATTTAAATCTCATATTTCTTTGCTGACTTTCTGTCTGGATGATTTGTCCAATGCCAAGAGTGCAATGTCAAACTCTCCAAGTATTTTTGTACTGAAGTTTATTTCTCCATTTAGAACTAATAATATTTGCTTTACATATCTGGGTGCTTCAGTGTTGGATGGATACAAACTTATAATTGTTATATCCTCTTGCTGAATAGATCCTTTTATCACTATGTAATAACATCTTTGTCTCTTTTTACAGTTTTTTACTTAAAGTCTATTTTATCTGATATAAGAATAGCTACCCCTGCTCATTTTTGATTTTTGTTTGGGTGGAATATCTTTTTCCATTCCTCCACTTTCAGTCTGTGTATATCTTTTTAGGCGAAGTGAGTTTCTTATAGGCAGCATATATTCGGGTCTTGCTTTTTTATCTATTTGGCCAGTTTATATCTTTTAATTGGGGAATTTAATCAGTTTTCATTGAAGGTTATTGATACATGAGAACTTACTCCTGTCATTTTCTTAGTTGTTTCAGGATATCTTGCATATCCTTTGTTTCTTCCTCTTTTATTGTTTATTTTTATAGTTTGGTGGTATTTTTGTAGTGACAAAAGTCGACTCCTTTTGCTTTTTTTCAAATTTCTGTATCTTTCTGCTACCGAGTTTTATACTTTTGCATGTTTTATAATGGTAGTCATCATCCTTTTACTTCTAGATGTAGGCCTCCCTTAAGCATTTCTTGTGGGGCCAGTCTAGTGGTGATGAATTTCCTGTTTTTTTTTTGTCTAGGAAAGACAAACTTTGCTGGGTATAGTATTCTTTGCTGTTGTTTCTCTTTTAGCACTTTGAAAATATCATCTCATTCTCTCCTGGTCTTTAAGATTTCTGCTGAAAAATCTGATGTTAGTCTAATGAGGATTCCCTCCTATGGAACTTGACATCTTTTCCTTGTGATAAATTTTACAATTCCCTTGTTATCTTTGACTTTTGACAGTTTGACTGTAATGTTTCTTGGACAGGATCTTTTTTGGGTTGAATCTATTTGGGACCTTTAAGCTTCCTGAATCTGGATGCCCATACCTTTCCCAAAACTTGAAAAGTCGTCACTTATTAATTCATTAAATAGATTTTCTATGCCTTTTTTCATTTCTTCTTTTTCCAGAATTCTTATAATGCAAATATTTGTTCACTTAATCGTGTTCGGTTAGTCTCATAGACTTCCTTCATTATTTTTTATCCTTTATTTTTTGTCTGACTGGCTTATTTCAGAAGACCTGTCTTCACATCCGAAATCTTTCTTCTGCTTGACTTTGTTGTTGCACTCAACTGTATTTTTTATTTTATTCATTGAATTCTTCAACTCCAAAATTTTTGTTTGGGTCTTTTCATATCTAGTTCTTTGCTGAATTTGTCATTAAAATCATGAATTGTTTTCCTGATTTCATTGAATTTTTTATCTTTATTCTCTTGTATCTTGCTTAGTTTTCCTAAGATTACTATTTTGAATTTCTTTTCATGCATTTCATAGATTTTCTTTGCTTTGAAGTCTGTTACTGGAGAATTATTGTGTTCCTTTGGAGGTGTCATGTTCCCATGTTTTATGGGTCCCTACATTGAAATCTGGGTGTCTGCTGAAACAGTTACCTCTTCCAATTTTATCTAGTAGATTTCATAAGGAAAGACTTTTTTTTTTTTTTTTTTTTTTTTTTATTTTTTAAAGGAAAATTTTTTTTTTTTTTTTTTTTTTTTCTGTAAATGCATCCTGTAGTATCAGTTGGGTAAAGTATTTTGGCTTTGGTTATGGGTGAGCACAGTACTGTAATCATGTAATCTTTTTTTTACTGTAATCAATGCCAGCAGTATCTGTGAGTGCCTCAGTGGCCAAGACTGGGTGTTTGTGGAGGCAGTGGTATGCCTTTACTGCAGATGGGAGCCACTGGAAAGGCTATTTCTCACGCCTTGAGGGGAGTGAGTGTTGCTAGGTGTAGCAGCTCCTTAAGTCAAGGGTGTGGCATCCCTGGTGGTGGCAGGAGCTGGGCAGCCTGGTCCCTGGTTTCTGGGGCACATGCAGTACGCAGTGGCTCTGGTGGTGAAGGGGACAAGGTTGCTTACAGTGGTGGGCACTAGGCAGGTAGGTTTCAGGCCCTGGGGAGTGTATGCATTGGCTCCCCTGGTCTTGGGGACAGCCTCCCCACTGTGCTGGACTGGCTGTCCCATGAGGTTTAGGGCACTGTGTGAGTTTAGGTGCTAGTGTCACATCTGTACTGCCGGGTCAAGCTGGGGTCATGGCATTGCATCTTTTTGTACGGATATGGTAGGATGACAGCAGGTCCCATGATGTGGAGGTGCAGGAGATTTGAGCACCAAGGCAGGATGCACTCAAGCAATGGCTCTGTTTTCAAAATGGCACCATGGCACAGCAGCACTGGTCCCAAAGCGATCCAGTGTGAGTTCCTTCACTGAAGTAATATAGCTGTGTTGCTTCCATGCAGTTCCCTAAACTGGCTCAAGGCCTAAGAGAATTGTGAAGTTCTCCTGTAGTTAGAATTGCAGGTATTCATGTTAGTAATGGGGACTTCTGGGACTGCCTGCTTACCTTTCCCCTATAATAGGAAGTGTCTCTTAGTTCCAAGCCAATCCCACCTTGTCACTTTACTTCCTTCTTCATGCTGCTATCTCAAATTTCCATGTTTCAGAGGGTTTTCATCTTTTCCTTGCAGAATTCCAGTGCTCTCCCATAGACACTCTACTCGAAGTACAGTTATTTATTTGTTGTTTTGGTTCTTCTTTGTAGAGGAGATATGCATTGGGCACCTCTTGATGACATTACAACACTGGTTCATACATTCATACATACCTTCCTACATACATTATTGAATGGATGTATGAATTGCCAAGCAACATTGAAGGTGGAAACTGGAGATTTGCAGATGCATCAGTGTCCCAGAGGTGTGGTTTTACTCCAGCAGTATTTAAGATGGGAGGTGGAGATCGATCTAAATCTTGGACAAATATGTTGCAAAGTGGATGCTGCCAAAGAGCAGGCTGCAAGAGGTGTGGATATCTACATGCACTCATTGATCTTAGGCAGGTATGGGGATGAATGGAACTGGGAGAGCATAGAGATGACTAAAAGCCAGTGCAGTCCAGATGCATAAACAATACATTCCAGACACCACCCACTGATGCCAGTGGGGCTTTGGTGCACTTCTTCCCCATCGTGATCAACTGAAGACCTGAGAAGAGTTGCTCTGTGGGTGACTACCGCTGAGCAGGGAAGGGAGGAATGAGGTGAAACAGGAAAGTGGATTTAGCACATTCTAAGTAATTAGGGTAGCTTGAAATGAATAATTGTCTCTGGTTTTATGTAGGAATGGTTTTACTTATGCTCCGTTAGCTAGTCATATACCAGATTAGTGATCTTATAAGAGGAGTCAGTGAGTTAAACCATCCACTGAGGAGCAAGAAGAAAATATTATCCTTCTACCATATTTTTGTTCTAAATGTAAGACTTGCATTAAACTTTATTGTGTTTAATATGTGAGTTGATATTGACATAAGTCCTGTGGCAGAAGGTCTGAGGCACAGGCCATTTGTGGTGACCCCAAAGGATGTGGAGGGCTTGGCTGTGGCACCCTCACTTATGTTATTTGCTCTTGGCATACTGTGGCCTATGGCAGCCTGCCTAGGCTGGGTTCCATGGGTTTACAGATTATATCATTTCAATTCAATGAAACTAACCTTCACAAAAAGGACATGTGGCTTAAAAAAGATCACTGCCAGGAAATCCTTGATTGATGATAATATTAATAATGCAAACACAAGTTAACAAGAAAGTCTGAGCTGATACTTCTCTAATTCCTTATTACGAGCTCTTCAATCATGCCATTAAGGCTTGAAAAATAATGATAAGTTCATCATATTTGCACAGTTTGGACAGCACAGGGAGGCACTGGGATGCTATATACCTGTATACCCTACCCTCAGCAGACGTCTCCTAAGTCCATCAGTGGCTATCCAATTTCATTTATAGTATAATTTGATTTGTGAAGGGTGATTTATACATATCTATTATAAACTTAAATATTATAAAAATAAATTATCTCAATATGTACATTTTTGAGACAGAGTCATGCTCTGTTGCTCAGGCTGGAGTGCAACGGTGCAATCTTGTTTCACTGCAACCTCTGCCTCCCAGGTTCAAGGGATCCACCCACATTAGCCTCCCAAGTAGCTGGGACTACAGGCGCATGCCACACAGCTAATTTTTGTATTTTTTGTAGGAATGGGGTTTCGCCATGTTGCCCAAGCTGGTCTCAAACTCCTGAGCTCAAGTGATCCACCTGCTTCAGCCTCTCAAAGTGCTAGGATTACAGGTATGAGCCACCACATCCAGCTTTGATGTAAATTTTAAAATTATAATTACAAGATTAAAATAATTTATTTCCAAATGTTATTTTAGGTTCAAGGGTGCATGTGCAGTTTTGTTACATCAGTAAACTGTGCATCACGTGGTTTTGGTGTACAGATTATTTCATCATGGTAGACAGTTTTGAGCATAGTACCCCATAGGCAGTTTTTTGAACCTCATCCTCCTCCGACCCTCCTCTCTCAATTAGGCCCTGGTGTTTATTGTTCCGTTCTTTGTGACCATGTGTACTCAATGTTTAACTCCCTCTCATAAGTGGGAACATGTGGTGTATGGTTTTCAGTTACAGGATTTTTACATGAAACTTATTACATGAATAAAGAACAAAATTATAAATCTTACAGTGAATAGAAGCTTTTCACTTTCATTTATCTTTCTAATTCAATAACTAACACAATGGCAGGAGGATAGGGTGGCAGAGAAAGATGGAAACAGTGGCAATTTTGACTTAAGAAAGGTCTGAGAATAGTTGCACAGGTTTGATGATGCATTTTCTCTGAGTGTGGATGACTTTCCAAATTCCATTCCATTTTTGCTGTGAATGGTAACAATGCTTTATAGGGATGTCCCAAGCAAAGAAGCTAATGGTTAACATTGATTTCAAAAAAAGAAATTGTCATCTTGGTTTCAACTCTATTCTGGGTAAACCTAGCACCTGGGAGAATCTACTCGTATTTTATGATATGTATACTTTTGCATCTAAGATAAAATAAAAGTATGGAATTAAAAAATATTTACAGTTTATTCAGAGGAGTAATAAGGATTTTTAAATAACATAAATCTCTATTTTCTATAAAAAGTACTGTTACTGAGAATTTATATTATATCTTCTTTACATAGAACTTTTGAGGTGGAAGAGAGCTTAGGTGAGGAGACTGAAGCCTTGGGAAGTTAAGTTTAGTGTGTTGCACTAAAAAACCGTAGGCTTGAAGGTAGATAGGACTGAATTTGATTTCTTTTTTTTTAAACCACCCACTAGCTATGCGATGTTAGGTTAGTGAATGAACTTCTTTGAGTCACAGTTTATCGTTCTGGGGAATGTGCATAACATCTGCCTCACAGTTTGCCTGGTGTATATAGGCCCTCACAAGTCCTGGTCACCTTGCCCTTGCCTAAAGTCACAGGATTTTGTGGCTGACAGGCAGGGCTGGAAATATAATTCGTGTTTATTTCTGTCATTCCACACTGATTGGATTGCTTCCAAGGAAAGGGAGAATCTTCCCTCCATAGAATTTTAATGCTTTACTCCCAGTAAGTTTTATTGTGTGTTTGCAAAATATTTATTTCTAGTAATAAGGTGGACTTTGTTCTATTTTCCCTCCTAGGCATGCTGAAGAGATGAAACATTCCACCTCTTTCCCACCAGCCTGCTGTGTTTTCTGTTTGAATGAGCATAGATTGTAGCATCAGTGTGGTCCTGAGCAGTATTCTTGCCACAAGAATAGAAAAGCAAGTCATCGGTGCCTTCTCTGAGTACAGCAGCTCAGGAGTGGACCATGGAATCACTTTTTGTGAGAGTATCCCTCTTGTCCTTTCACCTCATGCTCCAAAGACTAGACTGGCCTGAGTTGGCTTGTAACCCCTGGGAAGCATGGGAAATTGGCTGGCAGTTCTGTGATGCTAACGGCAGGGAAGGAAAAGGATTTTGATAGGACTGTGATGCAATTTGTTTCTTCAGGATAAACTTCAACAGTACTGCCAATGTGGAAAATTAACAAGCAGCTATCACAACTTTACCCTCCTCTGAAACTAAGGAGGGCAGAAATGACCCAAGTGCTGGTTGTCACATGTCGGGTGTGTGTGTGTGTGTTTGTGTGTGTGTGCCTGTGTGTATGTAAAATCATTCAAGGATACTATGACTCAAGGAAAGAGCATCAGAACTAGAGGAAATAAAGTTTTCTTGGGGCACTGATGTCCCAAATTCTTATGAATTTTTAGATTTAAAATAATAATTGGTATCTGGGGACAAAAAATAATTACCGGCACTTAGCAGGGACCACCATTAACATAGAAGAACAATGTTAATTGGTATGTGTAAGAGTACTTGAACAGATAATTGAATTAAAACTCTGTGGGATTATTTATAAAAAAAGAGAGGACCAGTCCTGCAGACATGATTTTGTGACTTGGATTTCAGGGCCAAATCTGCTCCTACAAAGACTCTGATCCTTTTTGATGGGAGCTGCAATAGTGAAAAGGCAAAAAGTAAAAACAAATTGTGGTTAGTAAGCATACTAATTTCTTGAGTGCCCCAAGAAAACTATATTATACTAATAGTTTTTGGTTGACCACATTTTCTCAGGTTCATTCATTCAACAAATATATATATAATTTACATATATTATATATTTATATTAATGTGCATATTTATATTAAAAATTTATATTTAATATACTTATATTTAATGTAATTATATTAAGATACATTTACTTCCTATATAACAATACATTATATATTTAAATAATATTCATATCAAATATTTAAATATAAATAATATATATTTATTATTTAAATAATACATATTATATATAATATACATATAATTAAATAGACTATTTTTAAGAGTAGTTTTAGGTTCACAGCAAAACTGAGTAGGAGAAACAGAGAATTTCTGTAGCTCTTCTGCCCCCACACAGGCATAGCTTCCCTTATTCCCATCAGAGTGGTCTATTTGTTATAATTGATGAACCTATATTGACATATCATTATTACCCAAAGTTCATAGTCTACATTAGGATTCACTCTTGATATTGTACATTCCATGGGTTTGCACAAAGTCATAATGACATGTGTCCATCATTATAGTATCATATAAAATAGTTTCATTGCTCTAAAAATCCTCTGTGCTCTGACTATTCATCCCTCCCTGGCCCTTAACCCCTGGCAACCACTGATGTTTTTACGTATTCATAGTTTTGCTTTGTCTAGAATGTCATATAGTTGTAATCATGCAGTATGTAGCCTTTTTATATTGGCTTCCGTTATTTAGTAGTATTCATTTAAGTTTTTCTATGCCTTTCATAGCTTGATAGCTCCTCTTTAGCACTGGATAATATTCCGTACTCTGAATATACTACAGTCCTATTAAAAATTATTTATCTTCCTTGCCCTTAGCATGACTGAGAACTGCCAGCCAACTTCCCATCCTTTCCAGAGGCTACAAGTCAACCCAGGCCAGCGCAACCTTAAGAGTGCGGGGTGGGTGGACAAGAGGGGTGCTCTCACAAAAGGTGATTCCGTGGTCCACTCCTGAGCTGCTGATCTCAGAGAAGGCACCAATAACTTCCTTTACTTGCAGCAAGAATACTGCTCAGGACCACAACGATGCTGTAAATCTACCACAGCTAAAATCTATGCTATTTCTAACAGAAAGCACAGCAGGTTGGTGGGGAAGAGGTTGAATGTTTCATTTCTTCAGCCTGCCTAGGAGGGCAAGTGGAACAAATCTTAGGTTTGGAACATCTATTAAAAGATATTCTTACTTTGTAGCATTCATATTCTTACCTTCCTTTAGGTTTCTTGAAGAAGTTATGTCATTTTCTTTATGTAGAAGTCAAATATTTGTACATTTAAAATACATTTGGTCACAATTAATATTGAAATCAGCATCTCCAAGTGTTTAAAAGAGTTTAACAGCTGTACGGTCATCTGAACCCAGAGATTTTTAAAAAAAATTATTTGACACCTTTTCCAATTTAATTTTTGGTTACTTACCTTGTCACATGTTTTAGTTTTTCTTGCGATAACTTTTAAAACTTAAATTTTAAGTACATTAATGTGAAAGGGTAGTCGGACAGCTTTTTGATCTTTTCTGTATATGTTCTTACATCTTTTTCTCTCAATTGTGTTTATGTTTTCTCCTACTTCGTGTAGAGGAACTTTATTATTGAACATCCAATACTTTATTTAATGTCTCATTTAGAGTCTACATTTATATTTTCCATAAATAGGAATGTTTGTGTTTTGCAGCTTTGGCATTTGTAAAGATTTCTGTATTTAGTTTCTTTTCTCCCTCCAGATTGTGACTGTGTAGAAGTGGGAGCCGCTCTGGCTTGCTCACTGTGATACTAGAGTGCACAGGACAGTGCCCAGCATCTAACTCCCCAGAACAGGGCCAGGACTCAGCCCATAGGCCTGTTTACACACATGGTTTGAGCTTGCAGATTTAAAATAAGCAAGGAGGCCATAATCAGTGGACTTAAACTGATTAAAACAAGAAAAATTTAAAAACAGACAATACAGAAGCAAGAATGAAATGAAATTTATCTACAATTAATATGACTAATATATTAGTGAAAAAAAGACTGTAAGTTTTTAAAGAAATAATGTACTAATCATGAAAATAGTGAATTAGAAAATAGTAGAAAAAAGTAGAATTAATTTATAATGCTAACATATTATTCTGAGAAGCAACAACAACAACAAAACCCTTTAAGAGTGATGGATGTAATGATGTAATGGTGCTGACTAGTCTTTGCTGATTATGTTCTTTTCCTGTCCTGCCTACACCTACACCCTTTGGAATAGGTTGTGAGTTGCTCGGGGCTGTGTAGGAGGGGCTAGAATTGGAAAAAGTTTGTGCAGTGATCTGCTGTAGAAAGGTATTTCTTATGACTTTGTTAAGTTTAGGTAAAAAAATTGAGGCAGACTTGAAATACTGTCATGCCAAAGAATCTCGTGGCTGTACAAGGACAATGTTTCCTAAAGTACTATAGGTTAGAGCAAGGGTTTGCCTTTTACAAATGCTATTTTAGGACTCCGAAGCCATGACTCCTGTAAAGGATCACCCTTCTCTAGTCTTCATCACAGCCATTCTAAGGCTCATTAAATTAAAATACAATAACTACATCTGTTGCTTATGATCAGGTCCCCTTGCTCATTCAATATCTGCATCTCATTAGCTAAAACCTAAGATAGGCTTCCTTACACTAAATTATTTAACAAATACACGTTATATACATTATCAGCTGTGGATATTTACATTTTGTGTTGTTTCTCCTAAATATGTATCTATTTGCTTGAGTGGTTTTTCTTTCTTCATTAGATCAGAGCAAGCCAAGGGCTGTGACCTTAGAGGTTACTTATTTTCTAATATCCTTACAGAACTTTTAAGCAGTACATGTAAATGTAATTGAAAAACTAAAGTAATACAATAATTTATAAAACATAAAACTACATAAAACTAAAATCAAAATCCTGTTTATCACCAGCTCTAATATGGCTTATAAAAAGGAGGTTACAGTGTTATGTTGTTTTCACCTGACAGTGTTTTTTGGACCTCCTTTTAATTTCATTATTATTATTTGAATAGGCACTGGAAAAACATGATAAAAATTTAGAAGGTATAGAATTACATCACTTTAAAAGTAAGCCACCTGGTTCTTTTATTCCGAGACAATCATTGTGATTTGTTTCTTGGGTAATGAATATGCATATATAAGTTTATGTATTCCTTTTGTTCCTTACACATTTTAGCATACTATACACATAGCATATTACTGTTTTCACTTATTGATATATTTTGGAGTTGAAAATGTGAGGGAGTTTTACTCTTCTAGACAAATGTGGTAGACTTCAGAAAGAAGCTCACCTTGGAGAACTTAAAACTGAGTGATTGCTTAAAGCTTTCATATTAGACTGGTCTGGAAGTTTGTAGTACCTGGAGAATAAATCTGTGTGTGAATACTTGAGAGTGACTAGAAAATCTCTGAGAGTTGTCTGAGATTTTTATCTAAGTTCTAGCTGACAGGATGTATTTGAAGGGTCGTTGGTGCAAAAGAACAACCTGATTTCTACTCGTACCATACAATAGCCAGCTAAAGAGATAGTTTCATTTGTCAATAAATTCTTTGTTATGGACTATTTGTTTCCAGATTTTTACTCTCACAAACAATGCATAGGTAGCTACCCTTTTAGGGAACAATTTTGCCAAAGTGTATTTTCAGGTAAATTCCTAGAATTAGATTACTGGGTTGAAGGGCATTTTTCTGAACAAATCTTGCTAAAACTTTTTTTTTTTTTAATTTCAACTTTTATTTTACATACAGGGGAAACATATGCATGTTTGTTACATGGATATATTGCACCCAGATAGTAAGCATAGTACTGAATAGGTAGTTTTTCAAACCAAATGGATCCTTCCCCTCTGCCCTGCCATAATAGTTTGCAGTATCTGTTGCTACCATTTTTATGTCCACGTGTGCTCAATATTGAGCTCCCATTTATAAGTGAGAATATGTGGTATTTGGTTTTCTGTTCTTGCATTAGTTTACTTAGGATAATGGCCTCCAGCTCCATTCATATTGATGCAAAGGACATGATTTCATTCTTTTTATGGCTGTATAGTATTCCATAGTGTATATGTAACACATTTTCTTTATTCAATTGACCATTGATGGGCACCTAGGTTGATTCCATGTTTTTGCTATTGTGAATAGCATGGTGATGAACATCAGTGTGCATGTGTCTTTTTGGTCTAAGGATCTATTGTCCTTCAGATATATACCCAGTAATGGGATTTCTGGATCAAATACTAGTTCTGTTTTGAGTTATTTGAGAAATCTCCAAATTGCTTTCCACAGTGGCTGAACTAATTTACATTCCCACTAACAGTGTATAAGTGTTTCCTTTTCTCCACAGCCTCACCAGCATCTGTTGTTTTTTGACTTTTTAATAATAGCCATTCTGACTGGTGTGAGATGGTATCTCACTGTGCATTCTCTGATGATTAGTGATGATGAGCATTTTTTCATGTTTGTTGGCTGCATGTATGTTTTTGAGAAGTGTCTGTCTGTTTTTTGTTTTGTTTTGTTTTTAGATGGAGTTTTACTCTGTCACCCAGGCTGGAGTGCAGTGGCATGAGCTCGGCTCACTACAACCTCTGCCTCCCAGCTTCAAGGGATTCTTCTGCCTCAGCCTCCCCAGCAGGTGGGATTACAGGTGCATGCCACCACACCCAGCTAATGTTTGTATTTTTAGTAGAGATGGGGTTTTGCTATGTTGGCCAGGCTATTCTTGAACTCTTGACCTCAAGTGATCCATCCACCTCAGCCTCCCAAAGTGCTGGGATTATAGGTGTGAAGCACCGTGTCCAACCACAAAGTGTCTGTCTTTTGAGAAGTGCCTGTTCACATCTCTTGACTATTTTTAAATGAGATTCTTTGTTTTATGCTTGTTTACTTAAGTTCTTTATAGATGGATATTAGACCTTTGTCATCCACAGTTTGTAAATATTTCCTCCCATTCTGTATATTGTCTACGTATTCTATTGATAGTTTTTTTTTTTTTTTTTTTTTTGCTGTGCAAAAGCTCTTTAGTTTAATTAGGTCCCACTTTTCAATTTTTGTTTTTGTTGCAATTGCTTTTAGGGACTTAGTCATAAATTCTTTGCCAAGGCCAGTATTGCTAAGGGTATTTCCTGAATTTTCTTCTAGGATTCTTAGAGTTTGAGATCTTACATTTAAATTTTTAATCCATCTTGAGTTAAATTTTTGTATATGGTGAAAGGTAAGGTCCAGTTTTATTCTTCTGCATATGGCTAGCCAGTTATCCGAGCATCGTGTATTGAAAAGGGACTCCTTTTCTCATTGCTTATTCTTGTTGGTCTTGTTGAAGATCAGATGGTTGTGTGTGGCTTTATTTCTGGGTTTTCTATTCTGTTCCATTGCTCTATGTGTCTGTTTTTGTACCAGTATCATGCTGTTTAAGTTACCATAGTTTTATAGTATAGTTTAAAGTCAGGTAATGTGATACTACTTCTTTTTTTTTTTTTCTTTTTGCTTAGAATTGCTTTGGCTATTCAGGCTCTTTGTTGGTTACATATGAATTTTACTATAGTTTTTACCGATTCTTTGAAGAATGGCATTGGTGGTTTGAGAGGAATACTGCTGAATCTGTAAATTGCTTTGGGTAATATGGCCATTTTAATGATTTTGAGTGTTCCAATCCCGGAACATGAAAGGTTTTTCCATTTATTTTTGTCATCTCTGATTTCTTTTAGCAATGTTATATGGTTCTTCTTGTAGAGATCTTTCACCTCCTTGGATAGCTATATTCAAGGGTATTTCATTTTCATTGTGGCTATTGTAAATGGGATTGCATTTTTTATTTGACTCTCAGCTTAGACATTATTGGTGTATAGAAATGCCACTGATTTTTGTACATTGATTTTGTATACTGAAATCTTATTGAAATTGTTTATCAGTTCTAGTAGTCTTTTGGCAGTCTTTAGGGTTTTCTAGGTATAGAATTATATTTCAGCAAAGAGAGGTAGTTTGACTTCTTCTTTTCCTATTTGGATCCTTTTATTTCTTTCTCTCACCTGATTGCTCTGGCTAGGACTTTCAGTACCATGTTGAATAGGAATGGTGAGAATGGCCATCCTTGTTTTGTTTTAATTCTCAAGGGGAATGGTTCCAGCTTTTGCCCATTCAGTGTGATGTTGGCTGTGAGTTCATCATAGATGGTTCTTATTATTTTGAGTCATGTTTCTTTGATGTCTAATCTGTTGAGGGTTTTTATCATGAAGGGATATTCAATTTTATCAAAAGCGTTTTCTGCATGTATTGAGATAATCATATGGTTTTTTATTCTAATTCTGTTGCTGTGGTGAATCACATTTGTTGATTTGCATATGTTGAACCAATCTTGAATCCCATGAATAAAGCCTACTTGATTGTGGCGTAGCAACTTTTGATGTACTGTTGAATTCCATTTGCTAGTATTTTGTTGAGAAATTTTGCATCTATGTTCATCAGGCATATTGGCTGGAAGTTTTCTTTTTTCACTGTGTCTCTGCCAGATTTTAGTATTAGGCTGATGCTGGCTTCATAGAATGAATTAGGAAGGAACCCCACCCCTCTTAAATTGTTTGGAATACTTTCAGTAGGAGTGATACCAGTTTCTCTTTGTGTGTCTGGTAGAATTCAGCTGTGAATTCATCTGGTCCAGGGCTTTTTATAGTTGGTAGGATTTTTAAATTACTGATTTCATTTCAGAGCTTGATATTGGTGTATTCAGGGTCTCAATCCCTTCTTGATTCAATTTTGAGAGATTGTGTATTTCCAGAAATTTATCCATCTCCTCTAGATTTTCTAATTTTTATGCATAGAGTTGTTCAGAGTATTCTTTGAGGTTCTTTTGTAAATTCTGTGGGATCGGTGGCATCTTTGTCATTTCTGATTGAACTTACTTAGATCTCTCTTTTTTTGTTTGTTAATCTAGCTGGGGGGTGTATTAATCTTTTTTTTTTTTTTTTTTTTTTTAAGAATAAACTCTCGATTTCCTTGATCTTTTGGGGTTGGTTTGTTCCTTTTTTCTTTCTTCCTTTAGGTGCAAAGTTAGATTGTTAATTCAACTTCCTGCCTTCTTGATGAAGGAGTTTAATGTTAATCCAACTTCCTGCCTTCTTGATGAAGGAGTTTAATGTTAATCCAACTTCCTGCCTTCTTGATGAAGGAGTTAAATGTTATAAACTTTCCTCTAAACATTGCTTTAGTTGTATCTCAGAGATTTTGACATGTTGTATTCCTATTTTTATTAATTTCATATAATTTTTTGATTTCTGCCTTAATTTTTATTTTTCACCCAGGAGTTAGTCAAGACCATGATGTTTAATTTCCATGTTTTTGTGTAGTTTTGAGAGATATTCTTGGTATGAATTTCTATTTTTATTTGCACTGCTGTCTGAGAATGTGCTTAGTATGATTTCAATTTTTTAAAATGTATTGAGACTTGCTTTATGACCAATCAAGTTGTTGATCTTAGAATATGTTCCATGTGCAGATAAAAAGAATGCATTTTCTGTGATTGCTGTGTGGAGTGTTCTATAGATGTTTATAGGTCCAGTTAATCAAGTGTTGAGTTTAAGTCCAGAGTTTCTTTGTTAGCTTTCTGCTTCAGTGCTTGGTCTAATGCTGTCAGTGAAGTATCGAAGTGGCCCACTATTACTGTGTGGTTGACTAAGTCTGTTTGTAGGCCAAGAATAACTTGTTTTACAAATCTTGGTGCACGAATGTTGGGTGTGTACTTATGATAGTTAAGTCTTCTTGTTGGATTGTACTCTTTACCATTATGTAATGCCCTTCTTTGTCCTTTTTAATTTTTATTGGTTTAAAATTTGTTTTATCTGATATAAGAATAGTGACTCCTGCTCGTTTTTGTTTTTCATTTATGTGATATATCTTTCTCCATCCCTTTAGTTTAAGTCTGTGGGCTGAGATTATATGTGCGTGGCATTGCATGTGAGATGGGTCTCTTGAAAACAACAGATGGTTGCATTTTATATTTTTATCCAGCTTGCTACTTTATGCCTTTTAAGTGTGGTGCTTAGCCCATTTATATTTAGTGTTAGTATTGATATGTGAGATTTTAATCCTGTCATCATTATGTTAGCTGGTTGTTGTATATATTTGATTATGTGATTGCTTTATAGTCTCCTTGGGGTGTGTGCTTAAGTGTGTTTATGTGCTAGCAGGTGCTGTCCTTTCAATTCCATGTTTAGCACTCCCTTAAGGACCTCTTGTAAGGCTGGTCTAGTTGAAATGAATTCCCTGGCATTTGCTTGTCTGAGAAGGATTTTATTTCTCCTTCACTTATGAAGCTTAGTTTGGTGGGATATGAAATTCTTGGTTGGGATTTCTTTTCTTTAAGGAAACTAAAAATAGAAGGAAACCTCTTCTGGCTTGTAAGGTTTCTGGTGAGAAGTCCGCTGTTAGTATACAGACTGCTACAGATGGGGCTCCTTCCATATGTGACTTGATCCATCTGTCTGCCTTTAAGATTTTTGTTTGTTTGTTTGTTTTGTTTTTTGTTTTGCGTTGAGTTTGGTGAATCTGATGACTAAGTGCCTTGGGGATGGTCATATTGTATAGAATCTAGCCAGGGTTCTCTGTATTTCTTGGATTTGCATGTCAACCTTTATAGAAAGATTAGGGAAATTTTTATGGACTATATCCTCAAATATATTTTCCAAATTGTTTATTCTCTCTTCTTGTCTCTCGGGAATGTCAATGAGTCATAAATTTTGTCTCTGCATAATTCCATATTTATTGGAGGTTTGTTCATTTAAAAAATTCTTTTTTCTTTATTTTTATCTAACTGAGTTGATTAGAAAAACTGTTCTTTGAGCTCTGAGATTCTTTCCTCAGCTTGGTCTATTCTCCTCTTTATATTTCCGATTGTATTATAATGTCCTTGTAGTAAATTTTTGATCTCTAAAAGTTCAGTTTTGTTCTTTGTTAAAATGATGATTTCATCTTTCAGCTCTTGAATAATTTTCCTCGATTCCTTGAATTCCTTAGATTGAGTTTCCACTTTCTCCTGAATCTCCATGAGCTGTCTTACCATCTAGATTCTGAATTCTACTTGTTATTTCAGTAATTTCCAACTGGTTAAGAATCATTGCTGGGGAGCTAGTGGATTGTTTGGAAGTAAGAGGATGCTGTGGCTTTTTGGATTGCCAGGGTTCTTGCACTAATCCTTTCTCATCTGGGAGGGTTGGTGGGTGTTTCCTTAACTGCGGAGTAAGTTGAATATAGTCAGTTGGCTTTGTTTCTGGATGTTTTCAGAAGGTCAAGGCTCTGTGCAGGATCTTTAGTTGTGACTGAATTCTTGCCCTTGGTTTCACAGGATACATTAGCAAAATATTTTTGGTGTTGTAGTTTGGCCTGTGGTCCAGTAGTTAACAGTAATGGCGAGAGAGAGGCTCTTACTTAGCTGCATGGCTCCTTTGTATTTCCTGACATTTGCAGCCCTTCTGCACAGTGCAGTGGGGAGAAAGGTGACCCCCTCACCAGGTCTGCTGCTGGGCCTTCGAGAAGCCCCTTCTGGTCTTTGGCACTGTGTCTGCATTTCTATTTTAGATGTTCCAGGCCATGGGGCTCCCTCAAGCAGAAGACACAGCAGGGAGACAGGCCAACACTTTCCAGGCTGGCCCTGCAGAGGGAGGCTTGTCTTGCTCCTGTATTATCCTACAAGCCTGCGTGACTCACCTCTCTCAGTGCCTGAGAGTGTGGGCTCCTCTCCTGCTTCAGTGCTAATCACAGATCCCTGCTTAGCACTCCCAAGCTATACACCACAGCTCTGGGACAAGTTCAGGTTTTTTTAGTTCCCTCACCAGCTTGGGGATAGCAGGAGTGGGACCCACAGTGGTGGTGATGTCAGAGGGCTGTTAATTGTCTTTGGGGGCTCCACTCCAGAGAAACACAGAGCCATAACCAATTGGAATGATAAACTGGGCGTGGAGCAACAGCACTGCAGGCCTAAGCTGGCCTTGCTTGGTGAAAAGCAGAGGGAGTAGGGCCCTGTGAGGAAGACATCTGGCTGGCTCTCCATAGGGCAGCTGTGGCTTGTTGGACATGCAAGCAAAGCAATCAGGCTCTTTATTCCCTCTCCAGCCCAGGGAAGCAAGGGTTGGTACCACAACGGTGGCAATGGCAGAAGTCCAGTCAGTGCTCTCTGAAAGCTCCATCCTGGGGAAATGACAAGCCACCACCAACTGAAGTGAATAGGCAGTGGTGGGGTGGCTGTGCTGGGGTCCCAAGCTGGGAGGGGTAGTAGAGGAGGGACCTACATGGAAGGCAGTTTGGCTGCCTTTTTGTATGGCAGCTGTGGCATGTTGGAGGTCCATGAAAATTCTCAGGCTCTTCGCTTCCTCCCCATCCTGAGGGCAGCAGGGACAGGAATTGTGATAGTGGAAATTACAGTGGGCCTGTTTGTTTCCTCTGGGATCTATGTCCTAGAGAAATGGAGAGCCTTGATTTGCCACAGTGATCAGGCTAGGGTAGGGTGGCTGTGCTGGGGAACCAGGCCAGAGGGCGTTGCCCAGTAAGGTACAGCAGAGGCGGGGCCTAAAGTCCATTTACTCCTCAGCACTGTGGATGTGGCCCGTATACTAGGGGTGTACAAAGGAGTCTGGCCTCCCTTGTTGGTGAGGCTACAGCAGCTGGCACTTGGGTATTCAGGGATCCAAGGCCTGTGGGGCTCAACATGGGCCTGAGTCATGGCTCTGTCCAGACTCCAAGCAGCTCTCCATGTTGGTGTGGAGGTCCAGGAGGGTCAAAGGAGATCTCCTGTGTTCATGATTGAAAAGGTCCATGGTGGAGATGTAGGTCCTCAGGGGCTCTCACTTACCCTTTCCCCATGGTAGGGAGCCTCCTCTGGTTCTGTGCCAATCCAGCGGGGGTGGCTGTCCTGCTTCACTTCTCTCTGCTTTCCATGGTTTGCTGTGCTTCCCAGATGAATCCCAATGTGACCTTCTGGATGAACCACTTGAAGAACTAGTGTTTACTTGCCACTGTGTCTCCTCTCCTGAGAGAGGTATACACTAGCTGCTTCTAGTCAGCCATCTTGGCACTCCTCTCTGTTAACACTCTTTATACCAAAGTTGTACCACATTATCCCCATGCCGACAGGCATAAGAATGCTTATTTTTCTGTATCCTTGGTAGACCAGTGTATTATTAAATTTTTTATCTTGAAAATCTGATAAGTAAAATAAATATAATTTTAAAAACTTCAATTGAAGTAAAATATACATGCAGAAAAAATATACATAACTCAATAAATTTTTATAAAGAAACATACCTGTGTTACCAAAACCCAGATCAAGAAGCAGAACATTAATAATATTCCATGTCCTCCCTTGCAATTACCACCTTTCATTAAGGATAACTAATATCTGGACTTCCAGCAATATAGATCAGTTTAAGCTGTGTATAGAAATGTATAAATGATATATATACGTGTGTATGTGTGTGATATATATACACTTGTGTCTAGCTTCTGTCAATCTAGAAAAATAATGAGACAAGTCTTAATCATTTTAGGAGATTTATTTGCCAAAGTTAAGGACAAACCCAGAGACAGGTCTATGCCTTTCTCTGCAGATGATTTTGAGGGCTCCAAATTTAAAGAGGAAAGAGTGGGATACTGAGAAGCATGCAATTTTCATGCAAGAGTCAGGTAGGGAAAAATGTCATCTATGCCTTTGTTCTGTTTACATAAGATAACATAGATCATAGTTTACATAAGATAACATAGATCAGGTTGGGTGTGGTGGCTTACATCTGTAACCCCAGCACTTTGGGAGACCAAGGCGGGTGGATCACTTGAGGTCAGGAGTTCGAGACCAGCCTGACCAACATGGCGAAACCCCATCTCTACTAAAAAATACAAAAAATTAGCTGGATGTGGTGGTGGACACCTGTAATCCCAGCTACTCGGGAGGCTGAGGTGAGAGAACTGCTTGACCCAGAGGTGGAGGTTGCAGTGAGCCAAGATTGCACCACTGCACTCCAGCCTAGGTGACAGAGTGAGACTCCATCTCAAAAAAAAAAAAAAAAAAAGACATAGACATAATGGGGCAGGGGAACAATCAGATAAGAATTTATTTTGGTGGCCCATGGGTGACTGCACCTGTAAAAATAAGCTGTCGATTTGCATTGCCATGGTGAAATTTTAACAGCTCACTAGGAATTTCATTTTGAGCAAAATATGGGGGAGGTGTGTAGCCTTTCATCTTGTAGTCGTCTTATTGAGGAAGCAAAAGCGGGAGGCAGCTTTGCATAACCCAGCTCCCAGCTTGACTCTTCCTTTTAGCTAAATGAGTTTAGGGTCCCAAAATTTAATTTCATTTCACGCTTCTTTCATTCAACATTTTGTTTTGTGTGTGTGTAATTGTAGATCATCAATTATTATTGCTATAGTATAGTATTGGCAGTATGTGACTATACAACAATTTTATTATTTGTTCTACATTGAATTTTTTAAATGACAAATGTTACGAAAAGTTTCTCTGAACATTCTACTACATGTCTTTAGTCAATATGTGATTTATATACTTCTTTTGGCTATATGCCTATGAGTAAAATTTCTGATTTGCAAGTATATATTTCTCCATGTTTAGAAATACTGCCAGGTTTTCAAAGTGGCTGTATCAATTTATCTTCCCAGTGGCAGCATATGGGAGTTCTCATCGTTCTATATTTTCATCAGCACTTGGCATTTTTCATTTTTCCGTAATAGCCATTCAGGATGTATAATAGTATTTTATTTGGCTTTAATTTGCGTATACCTGCTGACTAATGATGTTAAGCATCATTTTGGATATCTTCTTTTGTAAAGTGTTTTGTCTTTTTCTGATTTAAGTCCAATTTTTCATTCTTCATGTTAGCAATTTGTGCTTTCTCTTCTTAAACAGTTTGCTAAGTTTGCTAATATTTTAAATTTTTATTAGTCCTTCTTAAAGGGATGACTCATTGTCTTTACCAATTGCATTTAATCTGTTCCTTTACTCTGGAACAATTCCTTAGTCTTTTCCTTTTATGACCTTTACATTTTTAAAAAACACAGTGTAGTTATGTGTATATTGTCCCTTCATTTGAGTTCCCTGATGTTTATCGTGATTAGATTCAGATTATGCATACTTGGAAATACCCTTGAAATAATTTTAGATTCTTTTTGAGCATATCACATCAGGAGGCAAAAGATATCAACTGGTTTTATTATTATCACATGTTAATTTGATAACTAGGTTGCTATGATATCTACAAAGATTCCCCATTGTAGAGTTACCATTTCTCCCTTTGTAATTGGTAAGTATTTTGTGGAGAAATACTTTGAAACAATGCATTTACTTCGTGAATATATCATTCTTTATTGTACTTTCATTCCTTGCCTTTGATTCTTGCCTGAATAAATTATTACTATGGTGGTTAGGAAGTAGTGAATTTTGAATACTATTAATCCTTCTACATTTATGCATAAGTTTTTTAAGGTAAAGGTAAATGGGATGTTTAATATGTGATTTTTAACTTGTCTATTGACAATTTAAAATATATATGATATATAATTTTAATACAATAAACTTTTAATTTTTGACCTTTGTGATGGTTAGTTTTAGGTGTCAACTTGACTGGATTAAAGAATACCTAGAGAACTGGCAAAGCATTATTTTTTGGTGCACATGTAGCGGTGTCTCTCAAGGAGATTGATTAGTGAGTTGGGGTTTGCGTGGGGAAGATCTGTTCTCAATATGGGTGGGCACCATCTAATCAGTTGGGGGCCTCAATAGAACAGAAAAGGAAAGACAGTTTCCTCTCTCTCTCATTCTCCTGGTGCTGGAACACATTTCTTCTGCTCTTGCACATCCAAACTCCAGGCTGTTTAGCCTTTGAACTCCAAGACTTATGCCAGCTGTTATAAGATCACCAGGTTCGATTACCCATTGCACAATAACATACCATTACAACTGAAATAGCAGGGGTTGAAGCTGAGAAAGTGTTTAATAATCATAGGGCAGCCAAATGAAGATATGAGAGGAAACCTCAAATCTGCCACCCTGAGGGGTTTTGAACTGGAGTTTTTAAGATAATTTCAATGGGTAGAGGGCAAAGGAGGTGATTGGTTGGGGAATGGGGGAGGAAATCATAAAGATATAGAAACTGCATTCTTGCACTGAGTCAGTTCCTCAGAGAGGATTTTCAAACTGACTGGTGTCAGTGGACCCATTGGAATACAGAATCTGAAAAATATCTCACATGGAAAAGTTGAGGTTTCTTAACATTAAAGATGTTATCTGTGGAAACATTTAAGGGAAGTTAGAACCTAGTGATAAGGAGTATGTGACTTTTAAGCAGTAAGAAGCTATAAAGAAGTGCCACCAGTAGAGTGTGTCCAAGTTCTTGACATCTTGACAAAGAATTGTACCACATGCACAAAAAAGGCAAGAAAAGAATAAAGCAACAAAACAGAGATTTATTGTAAATGAAAGTACATTCCATAGGGTGGGAATGGGCCTGAGCATAGGGGCTCAAGAGCTCTGTTACTGTATTTTCTGGGGTTTAAATACCCTCTAGACATTTCCATTGGTAACTTGGTATATGCCTTATGTAAATAAAGAGGATATTTCCTGAAATAGCTGATGTGTTTCCATTTGATTTCATTCTAGGAAGTCTTTAGGTTCCCTGTCTCCAGGCCCTATTCTCCTTCCTCATTTCCCCCCTGAAAGATGTGATCTCCATAAATCTTTATGGGAGGTGGCGAATCTGGTGCTCCTTCTTCTGTGACTGCTTCATGCTGGCTTGGGGCATAGTCCCTACCTATTGAGGGTCACAGAACTCTTGCCATGCTCTGTCTAGTGAAGGCAGGGTAGCTCCTTGATGGCCAGGGGTGGTGTCTTTACCTGGAACTGGCTGGAACCCCTGTCGCATGATCATATGAAGCTTGACGGTCTCTAGATGAGATAAAACGAATTTGGTTAAAAGATTTAATGGAATTTCAGGGTGTGGATACCTATGCTATCAGGAATGTTTGTTATAGAGATTTGCAAAAGAAAAAGAAAACCTGGTCTGTTCTAGGATCTGTGTGTTTCCTTAAAGTCTTAGCACAAGCAACTCCATTTTGGTTTGGTTTGGTGTGTTGGGGCTAGTGCATGAGCTCAGTCCAAAACAATGGCCTACCATATATATATTTTTTTGATTCTCCCTTTTTGATCAGGTCCTCGTATAGTGAGAGTATGACCAAAACTTAGAGCCTTAGCACTACTCTCAGTTACCATCATTTTGGGTTTCTGGTCTCAGTATGTCATTCATAGGTTACAGTGTTCTCATGGTCTCACACTTCTTTCAGCTCTTGTCACTCCAGTTGAAGAGAGATCATTTGACATCTTAGAGATGGCTGCATGCAAACATTTAAAGCCTTTGGGAGAATACAGCATGCCAGGGAGACTATTATTATGACTATATAATGACTGTCCTCTTGGAGATAGTATGCTCCTTACCCAGGGCCGCCATAAACCAAACTTCCTAAAATCAAAGAGATCAAAGAATGAGCTAAAGAGTCTACTTGCTTAATTAAGCAGTCTCTTTGTTAATCTGCTACAGCTGAATCTCTATAATATCTGCTGTTTTCTCCAGACACTTTTCTGTTTAGCCAGTTCTATTATTTAGCATAACTTTCAAAAGAACATTAAAGTCTGTTGTGTAACCGTAGCCTTTACAGTAGAATCTGCTATAGAGCCCATTATGAGGGATACATTCTAATCATTGACTTGTTTACTCCAAACCATGGAAAAAGGTCCTAACAAATGATGCCCTTCTATAAGAGTGAAGGCCTCCTGGCAATGTTCTCTTTAACCCATAATGTGGGTTAAGAGGGGTGAACCAATGTTCTGTTTCTGACTGATTATGAAGCAACATATGTACCATTGAAGTTTCTGACCTATACTGGACCTTAATCTTTTATCTATCAAAGTATAAGTTTATCCATGTATAAGGCTGCCTGCAAAATCCTTCACAAATAAAAAATATACCTCGTAAGTGCACACAACAGATCTCTTTTTCATTTCTATTGTTCATAGAAACATAAACAAGAAAAAATATTCATAGATAAGTGTCTGATGATAGTAGAAGCCTTGATCCATGATCTTGGGAAAAGCTGTTCACATCAAGGATATTTTCTTCTGAGGAGAGACTTCCCTGGTTAGTTTTACCTTAAGGGTTCCAATGGGTGTACAGTTCCAAGAGTGTGGAGGGACACTTCTCAGTTGTGAGATTATGAACCCAAAGTTCAAGTTTCCAAACTTTGGCTGCAATGTGGATGGCAAGGACAGTCTTTCTCTGATGTTCTCAGAAGATCCAATTTTTAGGTTCTAGATTGTGAAAGGCTTGATTATCTTCAGTGAATCATAAAAAGCTTTCTTTACCAGGTGAAAATGCACTGTGGCATAATAACTTAGTGTTATAACATCAACCCTCTTGTGTGGGAGAGCATTTATATAACCAGAAAACATGCATTGAAGGTAAAAATTGAATAAAATCCCTTTATAAAATGTTTGAATGGTCCATCAGGTGATCACATATATCTGAAGCTTTGATTGTTTTCCTAGGAATATGGGATGAAACATTGGTTATAAACTATTTTAGCAATTTATAAGTCACCACACCAATATATTCAATTTGTATCATTTTATCTTTTCCATAATGAGTGACAGAATGCAGAACTTTTAACAATAAAAGCTTTAAGGACTCAGGAAGGACAAGGTGGCCAACCTGGTTCTTCATGAGTCAATGCTTAATTAACATTAGACTTATATTCTCTTGAATACCAATTAGGTGCATAGTACTGGTAACTGATGGGTTAAAAAAGGTAATTTGACTCTTAGACCATGGAGTTCATTCAAATTGTGTATCTAAACAATTTAAGTATCAGCTGATTTAGCATGAAAATCTGGCAAAGTATTTTCTTGTTATTTAATTAATTTTTGCTCTACTTAGGTTAGCAGCTTTATAACCCAGTTACTCTTTTCATTAAGGTTCCAGGAATTCTTACCCAGTTCAAATGATGTGATTATAAAGTTATTAGAAACTTGTATTCAAGAGTGCTTTTTAGGGTTCTTTTCTTCCTTTACTGAATCTTCTCAAAGACACCATATTCTAGGATTTTTGTGCTTGTGAAATTTTCAGAAACTGCATCAGTATTAAGTAATTAACTGTAGAAATGACTTTAAATAGTTAAAAATACAATTGACAAGGAAATTTGGTTATTTCTGTGGTTTACAATAATTTAACATAATATCCATAATTATTAGAATTTTAGAAATCCTATACAATTTTGTAACATATATTAATATCATTCACTAAAACCTAACCTGAAGATTAAACGTTTTTAAAAACTATTTTTGACAGTGCTTCTCATGTAACTAAACATGTCAAATAATTCTGTTTACCTCTCTTTTGGAAGCTTCAGGGGCCTTCTGTAGCATCTCAAAGTTAGAAGTCAGAAAAAGACAATTTTGATTTTGGGAAGCCTATCAAATATGTTAAAGGTTTAAAACACTTGATATTATGAAATAAAATTCCAGGTTACAAGTCATTCATTTAGCCAAATAATGACTCAAAAATTTTTTTTAAAAGGCAGAAACCTTTACTCATTGACAGACAGAAGGCTTTCCAAACAATCTGTCTCTTGTCTTTCCCTTCTTTATTTCAGTAGTTTTATTCAAAGGGCAAACAAAAATCTTTAATTATCTTTTTTTTTTTTTTTAGACAGTCTCACTCTTGTTGCCTAAAATGGAGTATAGTGGCACGATCTTGGCTCACTGCAACCTCTGCCTCCCAGGTTCCAGCAATTCTCCTGCCTCAGATTCCCATGTAGCTGGGATTGCAGGCACGTACCACCACACCTGGCTAATTTTTGTACAGTAGAGAGAGGGTTTCACCATGTTGGCCAGGCTGGTCTCAAACTCCTGACCTCAGTTGATCCTCCCACCTTGGCCTCTCAAAGTGTTGGGATTACAGGTGCGAGCCACTACACCCAGCCATTATCTTTTAATATTACATGAAAATCTTGTTTAAGAGAAAAAGCTAAATTTTACTCTTGCACTAGTATACTATTAATGTTAACCCTAATTTTAAAATAAAACTTTATAGACAAATCTTTCCAATCTTAATCAGTTTGACCACAAGGTGAGATTCTCATAAACCTTTTATAACCCTTTGCAAATTTTTGTTAAAGAGCACATCAATGCTTTAAGAAAACCCTGTTTGTGCTTTTATTTCAATGTTTAATTTACGGAAAAACCAGCAAATGCCCCTTTAAATTTAGTCAATATGTTCACACACAGAATTTTTCATGAGATTTTATTTTTTTTTTTACAAACCTTCCACAGTTTGTTCAAACATTTAGCTTTAGCCCAACTTAAAACAATCCTTTAACCATTTAGGCAAAAAATAAATCCATATTCCCAGTCTTACAATTTTTTACCAAAAACATATTTGACTATGCTTACACACTGTTCATGTAAAACTGTTTCTTCAGTAATCTCAATTACATGTTACAATGTTAACTCTTAGTGACTTTTACTTTGGGTGGAAACCTTGGTAAGTTCAGGATTTTAATTATGTGCTAGGTGTGGAGCGTAGGACCCAGACAGAAGTTCAGATAAGGTCTATCTCTTTCCAGTATCTAACTCCGTGTGTCCCAGGCCTTACTCAGCTGTAAAGCAGGCAAGTAGTGGCATTTTATGAAGCATTTAGGAGGCCTAATCTCCTTTAAATTGTATAACATTTCTTGCATAAATTTTCTTTTATAAATAATTTCACAACTTACACAGACCATCTATAACATGCTTGGACTTTCTGGCTTGTCCTGAGCATCTCCCATTTGAAACATCCAGTTATTTTACTTTAGGACAATAATTTACCATACAAGATCCTATTTTATATAAAATATCTTTTCTTTATAACTTTCTTTGCACAGCTAGGGGACGTGGCTAATTTCACATGTCCCCAGGTCTTATCTAGAATCAATTGCTCCAAAATAAACTGAACAATTTTTAAAAGTCGAAGAAGCAGTATATGACCTTAAAGCATTTAACAAACCTAATATCTGACCTGCATAATTTAGACCAAATGTTTGCATTTTGAAGATATTTTTATTTTACCAATAATCTTTAAAACTGTCTTATTTCCCAAAGATTATTTAAGTAACATGAACTAACTAAAAGACATTACACTTTTTACTTTTCTGGCAAAATATTTGATTTAAGCTCTTATTATTAAACCAATTAATTAAACCTCTTTTATATTATATATACAACACATATAAAAACACAGACAGACAGATGACAAAGGACTCATTCCCTAAGCCAGAAATTAAACCCTAAACCTGGGCCACCATTGTGAAAAGAGAAAGCATGGCCACATGGTTACAAGGTCAAGCTCCCAAGGACATGACTGACCAGTTTGCTGGGCTGTCTTGAACAGGGGACCTATGGGGTCCTAGGTACACATTTCATCCTAAGGTACCCCCGTATGACAGAATAATACAGAAAGACACACAAAGCACACCAGATTCACTACAGTTTAAGACTAGCCTCAGAATTCTTTTGTATATTAATACAAATTTTACAGAGGAGGTAAACAGTGACTTTTACCATTCATTTAACAAGTTTACACACACACAGAGAGAGAGAGGCCAGAGTCTGAATGGTAAGAAATTTTTACCCTTTTGCCAGCATGTTGCATTTGTGGGTTCTCTCCTCCTGGGCAGATCTAGCGGCCTTGCTTGACTGTATGCAAACAAACACATTACTATGAATTAAGAACGTTCACAAATAGTTTACAAATTTTGGAGAAATTAGAGAGAGAGAGGTGACTCAAATTCTATTTACAAAAGTATACTCAACACATCTAACGTATCAGGAAGCTTAAACTCCAAAAAGTTAAAAAGCTGGTGTGCTCCATTAATTCCTGCAGGCCTGACAAAGGTAGCCTAGGGATTCCTGATAAATAGAACAAATGATGACATGCTAGAAATGCATAGGAGACAAACTAACTATTCACAGAACCAAATAAAAGCCTTCCATTAGAACCTAAAAAAAATTCATGGTTTTGTATATATACATACATAAGTAAAGCCCAAAGGAGAATAAACAGCAAATGAATGAAAATTAAAAACAAAAACAAACAGGAAACCAACCTTAAGTTTTTCCTAGTCAAACTACACTGGAGGTTACAGTGTTATCCCAAAAATCCACAGAGTGAATGTTTCCTTCCTGATACACAATTCAATAGCCTTAAGCCTACCAATATTACCATACATCTTGTACAATCAAGAAATTCACTCTGGGCACATGACCAATAAGCATGCCGGTGCCAGCACTATCCACACAAAACTATAAACATAGTGTAAAGCAATGCGAGCATGTATGTGAAATTTGGCTCCACACTAAATCTGGCTTCATGCTTAACAACATTTAAAAAAAGGATTGCCAAACTGCCAATGCATTTCTTTATAATATTTCTCATTTTACTTTAATCAAGACTAAAAGCTTTAACTATGAAAATGTTAATTAAGCAAATATATTCAATTCTCTATCAGGTTTTAAAGAATATTTTATTATCTAAACTTTTCCACATTGTCATCCCCTACTTACTGGTTCCTTACTACATTGTTTCAAAAATAACCTTTTCAAATCTGTAATTTGAACTAACTTTTAGGTAACTCCTGAATTAGGCAAAAGTATTCTTTTTCTCACTAATAACACAACACTTTCTGACACATTTTGTATACAGAATTATGCATAAGCTAGAATTCTTATCCTTAGTAACCTAAAACTTTAGTGAAACCATAGAATCCAGAAGTCCTGAACTGTCACATATGGGCATGTATAGATAAGAACAATTCCACAATTTTTAGAAACATATTTCTTCATATCATAACCCTTTTTTAATTGGAAATGATCCAGATATTAAATGAGCATCAAAAATAATTTTAAGATTTTAATTTGCACAAAAAATTTACCTAAAATATTTGTTCCATTCACTGTACTCAATTCTTTCACTTTCAACAGTTTATCTAGATTACTTCTGTAAACTGAGACATTAGACACTAGAATTTAAAGTTAGTTATTTCCTTGTTAACCACGTTTTTAATACCAATGAACATCAGGTGCTCACCTAAACCTAAGTAACAGTCTCAAAGTTAAATACATGGGTAATTTTGCCAATAACTCAGAAGATTTAGCAAACGTTAAATTACTCTCATTTGTCAAAAAGAGGCATGCAAACCAAGATCATTTTGTTTTGGCTGGGTTTGTAGTTTTATAACCTTCTTTGCCAAACCCTGATATCTTAGAATATCTAGCAGAGACAAATATAAAATCCAGACAAAAATGTATGCTGACTATTCTGAAAGCATTTCCATTTTTATTTTACCAATAATTTTAAAATCAGCTTGTTTATAAAGTTATACTTAAGTCACGTGAACTTGAAAATTGCTTAATTTACTTAATTTATGAGCACTCTTACTTATAAGCCAATTTGGTAGACACAACATATAACAATAAGTATGCATACAAATAAGCACATCTAGACATGTATATACACACATGAATGAAGATTCAATAACTTTTACCTTGGAATCCTAGCCATGAGATAGCAATGCCATTTTGCTGGTTTTACTTTGTTTGCCCCAATAGATAATGCAAGGAAGGCTGTGAACCAAAATTTCAGGTGAAGCAGTTTCCATGGCAGTTTGATTTTTAAAGGACAAACCTCCCCAGACTCCAAAGAACACTGGAGCCAAACAGCACCAAAGGAGAGCATCACACATTAACCAGGCCCCCTGCTGAGAACAGCAGCACAAAAGCCTGAATGCATACAACTCCATTCCACTTTCTCATTTAACAGCAAACTCCAGATTCCAAACAATATTGGAGCCAAACAGTATTGCAACTGTGAGAGAAAACTCTAAGGAGGGCTTAGTACTAGACCACAGAACATCAGTCGAGGGCGTCCCCTTTGGAAAGGTTGAGGTCCAGAGGATCCACTGGGGTGTCCCCTTTTGCGGTCCAATCTGACTTTAAGTGGGCACTAGTGCCACTTTCCCTCCAGAGGCAATGGCCTACTATGAGCTTTCGTTTTGTCCCTGGATGAAGGCCTCAACTTCCAGCATCCTTATAATTTGATAAGACCATGCTTTCCCATGCTTCCCATTCCACTAGTGATAACCATGAACTAATGATAGGAACTGGAGGCTGGGTAGGTTTCTTTTGTCCTTAGCCAATTGAGTTGGTTAAGGGAAGAATTTAGCATAAGAAAAGGTTTACATCACTTGAAATGTGTGAATTCACTCTGAGCTGCGCCACAGGTAGGGATCAGGGACCACAAACGGAAAACATTAAAAATAGTCCTTCAGAGTGGCCCTGGCCAGAAATCTGCCATTCCCTCTGTATTTAGCTGCTGCCCACTAAGGGTCCCAAATTTGAAAGGAAAGGAGAGAGAAAGAGGGAGAGAGTCTCCTGTATGAAGCAGAAAGGAAAATGAGAAAAACAAATCCTAAACTTTGGGCTTACCTCCTGGCTGGTTTGCCAAAATACATTACTGGTGTGGGTGTGTCCAGGCTCTTGGCATCTTGAACAAAGAATTGGACAAAACGTACAAACAAAGCAAGGAAAGAATGAAGCAACAGAAGCAAAGATTTATTTAAAATAAAAGTACATTCCACAGGGTGGGAGTGGACCCAAGCTTGGAGCCTCAAGAGTCCCATTACTGAATTTTCTGGGATTTAAATACCCTCTAGAGGTTTCCATTGGTTACTTGGTGTACACTCTATGTAAATGCAGGGGATATTTCCTGTCATAAGTGAAGTGTTTCCATTTGATTTAGTTCTAGGAAGTCCTTAGGTTTCCTGCCTCCGGGTCCTATTCTCCTGTCAGGGAAGAGGGCTATAGGGCAAGCTGGTTAATGCTTAGCAATGCTTCTATTCAAAGCTTTTGCCTTTGTTAAAGTCCTAACAATTTCTTTTTATTAATTTTCTGAGGATGGTTTCACAGTAACACCTTGTGTTCTCAGGTTTTGGGCCTTGGGCTGAGAGTTACACCATCAGCTCCCCTGGCTCTGAGGTTTTGGAACTTGGACTGAGACACACTACCAGCATCTCAGGATCTCCAGCTTATGGACAACCTGTTGTGGGACTTCTAATCCTTTATAATTGCATGAACCAATTTCTCTAATAAATCCTCTCATCTATCTATGTAACTATGTATCTATCTATGTATCTATGTGCCTATCTATCTATCTATCTATCTATCTATCTATCTATCTATCTATCTACTATTCATCCATCCATCTATCTATATCCTATTAGCGCTGTCTCTCTGAAGAACCCTGACTAATAAAGATTTTGGTACCAGGAATGGCTCTTGGGAAAAAGAATTTTAAAGACGAATTTTCATAATTGATTTTGGGGTTTCTGGAATTTTCTTTATAATCTGATTAGACCTAAAAATGCTCAGAACACTACCTTTCTTTTTGAAGCAATGTCTCTGTTGCCCAGGCTGGAGTGCAGTGGCACAGTCTCAGCTCACTGCAGCCTCAACTTCCTAAGCTCAAGTGATCCTCCCACCTCAGCCTCTCATGTAGCTGGGACCACAGGCATGCACCATTATGCCTGGCTAATTTTTGTGTTTTTGGTAGAGATGAGGTTTAATCACATTGCTCAAGCTGGTTTTGAACTCCTGAGCTCAAGCAGTCCACCTGACTCAGCTTTCCAAAGTGCTACGATTAGGGGCATGAGCCACTGCCTGGCCACTACTTCTAATATATAGAAAGCACTCTGTACTCTCATAGTTCATGGTGTGAAATGTTTATAGAAATACACAAAATATTTGCATTGGATATGCAAATCAGCTATTTACAAAAGGCAAGAAACTTGGTAATTCTGTATATGACACTTTCAAACATTTGTGTAAAACAAGGGAATATAATGATGTTGGTTGGTTTCTTCTAATGTTGCTGGACAAAGCAATGAAAGAAAAGTTTGAGTTCAGGGATTCGAATTCCTGTCTTCATCTCCATATAGACAGTGTAAGAGCTTCTACGTATGCCCTAGAGAAGAATCTCTCCTGTAGCCATAAGGCTGAAATTGCTAAGTCAAACACAAACCATTCCACAGGGTGGGAGCGGGCCCAAGCATAGGGGCTCAAGAATTCTATTACTGAATTTTCTGGGGTTTAAATACACTCTAGAGGTTTCCATTGGTTACTTGGTGTACGCTCTATGTAAATGAAGGAGATATTTCCTGAGAATTACAACTAAAGTTGAATTCTCAGCCTGTGAGATGTCTGCTGTTAAAACGAAAGCATTTGTAGAAAAAAAATGGGATCCTTATTGGTTTTATGTTTTATGTATGTCTTTTTTTAAGAAGTGTCTGTTCATGTCATTTACCCCTTTTTTAAATGGAGTTATTAGTTTTCTGCTTGTTAATCTGTTTAAGTTCCTTATAGATTCTAGATATTAGACCATTGTCAGATGCAGAGTTTGCAAATGTTTTCTCCCATTCTGTAGGTTGTCTGTTTGTTTTTATTTTATTTTTTGCTGCTCAGAAGCTCTTCAGTTTACTTAGTTCCTACTTATCAGTTTTTGGGGTTTTTTTGGCAATTGCTTTTGAAGTTTTTATCATGAAGTCTTTATCATGGCCTACATTAGGTTTTTAAATTGAGGTATTTTTCCTTTTTTGCTGAGGCATTCATTGCAGTAAACCCTCCTCTAATAACTATTTTTGCTGTATTCCATAGGTTTTGGTATGTCATTTTTCCTTTCTTGTTTACCTGGAGAAATTAAAAACTTTCCATTTTAATATTGTTATTGATCTGTTGATTATTGAGGAACATGTTGTTGAATTTCCATGTATTTGTACAGTTTCTGATGTTCCTCTTTTAATTGATTTCTAGTTTTATACCAATGTGATCAGAAAATACACGTGATAAGATCCCTATCTTCTTACACTTATTAAGATTTGCTTTGAGGCTTGACATATGATCTATCCCGAAGAACACTCCATGTGCATTTGAGAAGAAGATGCATTCTGCAACTGTTGGATTTAATGTTTTGTAAATGTCTGTAAGGTTCATTTGGTCTAGTTTATCTTTTTATATTTATTTACTTTATTAGACAGAGTCTCGCTTTGTCACCCAGGTTGGAGTGCAGTGGCAGGATCTTGGCTTACTGCAACCTCCACCTTCTGGGTTCAAGTGATCCTCCTGCCTCAGCCTCCCAAGTAACTGAGACTACAGGGGTGTGCCACCACGTCTGGCTAATTTTTGTATTTTTAGTAGAGATGGAGTTTCACCATGTTGGCCTGGCTGGTCTCAATCTCCTGAGCTCAAGCGATTCACTCGCCTTGGTCTCCCAATGTGGTGGGATTACAGGTGTGAGCCACCGCACCCGTCCTGGTCTAGTTTAAATGTGATGTTTGTTTATTTTGTCTGGTTGATCTGTTCATTGCTAAAAGTGGGTTGTTGAAGTTCCCTACTATTGCATTGAAGTCTATGTCTTCGTTTAGATCTAATAATATTTGCTGTATATATTTGGGTGCTCCTATGTTGGATGTGTGTGTGTGTGTGTGTGTGTGTGTATATATAAATATAATTCTTACATCCTCTCTCTCTCTCTCTATATATATATATGTAATTCTTACATCCTCTTCCTGAATTATTTCTCTTGTTATTTCCTCTTCCTTGTTATTTCCCTTTAACATTGTATAATGACCTTTTGGTGGTTTTAAAATAATTTTTGACTGTAAACCAAAAATAGATTGTAAGATCCTTTTTTAATCTGACATAAGCATAGCTACTTCTACTCACTTTTGATTTCAGTTTCCATGAAATATCTTTCTATTCATTAAACCTTACAATCTAGTTTTGGTTTACAGTAAATAACTACATGTCCTTACAGATAAAGTGGAGTCTCTTGTAGGCAACATATGGTTGGGTCTTATTTTTTATCGATTCATATGGTTTATATATTTTAATTGGAGAATCGCATTCATTTACATATAAGATGATTACTGATAGGCAAGGACTTACTCCTGCCATTTTATTAATTGTTTTCTTGTTGATTTGTAGATCCTTTGTTCTTTTCCTCCTCTCTTATTTACCTTTGTGGTATGGTGGTTTTCTGTGGTGCTAAGCTTTAATTTCTTTCTTACTTTTGTTTGTGTGTCAGCTGCAATTTCTTTCTTTGTGGTTAGCATGGGGCTGATATAAAAAAGTTGTGGTTTTAATAGACTATTTTAAGCTGACAACAACTTAACTTTGGTTGCATAAAAATACTCTAGACTTTTATTATCTCACCCCACAATTTATATTTTTGTTGCCTTAATTTACATCTTTGTATATTGTGAGTTACTTAACAACTAACCGTAGGTGTAGTTATTTACTTATTTATTTATTTATTTTTTACTGTTTTTACTTTTGGCCTTTATGCTAGGGATTTGAAATATTTACAGAGCACATGTACAGTTTTGGAGTATTCTGATTTTGATTATGAGTTTACCTCTAATAGTGAGGTTTTTTTTTTCTTTTCTTTTCTTTTTTTTTTGAGATGGAATCTTACTCTGTCACCCAGGCTGGAGTGCAGTGGCATGATCTCAGCTCACTGCAACCTCCGCCTGCTGGGTTCAAGCAATTCTCCTGAGTAGCTGGGACTACAGGCATGTGCCACCGTGCCCAGCTAATTTTTTGTATTTTAGTAGAGATAGATAGGGTTTCACCATGCTGGCCAGGCTGGTCTCGAACTCCTGACCTCGTGATCTGCCTGCCTTAGCCTTCCAAAGTGTTGGGATTACAGGCATGAACCACCATGCCCAGCCTCTACTAGTGAGTTTTATAGTGTCGTGTGTGTGTATTTATGATAGCAATTATTACTCTTTTAATTTCAGTTGCAGTGCTTCTTTAAGTATTTCTGTAAGGCTGCTCTAGTGATGATAATTTCCCTCAGCCTTTGCTTGTCTATGAAGGACTTTCTTTCTCCTCCATTTCTGAGGGATGGCTTTGCTGGGTATAGTGTTCTTGACTGACACTTTGCATACAGTCCATTCCCTTCTGGTCTGCAAAGCTTCTGCTGGGAAATCTGCTGATAGTCTAATGGAGATTCCCTTTATGTTACTTGATGCTTTTCCCTTACTGTTTATAGAATTCTCTCATTATAGAATTCTCCTTCCTCAGTTGGGCAGGCATCATCCAATAGGTTGGGGGCCTGAATAGAGCAAAAAGTCAGAGGAAAGGTGATTTCTTTTTTCTCTCTCTTTTTCCTGAAGCTGAAACATTCTTCTTCACCTACTCTTAGGCATTAGAACTTCAAGCTGTCTGGCCTTTAGATTAAAGACTTACACCAGTGGCCCCCCAGGTTCTAATCCTTTGGTTTTGCACTGAACATACACAACCAGCTCCCTTAGTATGAAGCTTTTGGAATTGAACTTAGCCAGTCTACCCATACCTCAAGGTCTCTAGCTTGCAGATGGTCTCTTGTGGGACTTCTGAGACTCTACATGATTACATGAGTCAATTCCCTTATAAATCTTATCTGTCTGTGTGTCTATCTATCCCTCTCCTATTGGTTCTGTCTCTCTGAGGAAACCTGAGTAACATAATCTTCAAGCGAGCAATATTCCTAAAATCACTTATTATTTCCAGTAGTTTAAATGTTTTTTGGATTTTTTATTAATACAATTATATTTGAGAATAAAAGTATTTTTCCTTGTCTCAGATATTTATGTCTTTCTTATTTTTCCTTGCCTTGTTTAACTTGCTAGGATCTCTAGTGCAATGCTGAACAGAGGTGGGTTAGTGGCAATTCTTGCATTATTACCAAGCCAAGAAGAAAATGTTCCATATTGCATTATTTAACAAAAACTTAGCTGGATATTTTTCTCATTTATTGCCCATTTTAGAGGAGATTCCCTTTTACTTTTTGTTTGCCAAGGTTTTCTAAAATTAATAAATGGATGTTGAATTTTAGGAAATGATTTTTCTGCATCTATTGAAATATTTAGGAGGTTTTCTGTTTTATTTGGGTAATACAATGAATTATATGAATTTAATTAATTTGCATATGGCACACAATTTGAGTCTAGTCTGACATCATTTATCAAATATGGAATATTCTCAGTCATTTTCTTCTCAGATGTTTTTGTTCTCTTTTTCTCTCTAGAACTCTATATTGGACCTTTTCATTTCACTCATTCTGTCCTTTAGTTTCTCTTTCCTGTTTTTTAAATCTGTATGTTCTCATACTGCATTTTGAATTATTTCCTCAGACATATCTTTCAGTTTTCTATTTCTGTCTGTCAGTGTGTCAAATTGCTGTTTAAGCCAATTTCTCAATTTCAATTACCATAATCTTATTTTTTGATGAGTTTTCAAATGTGTGATTTTTTAAAAATAGTACCTCATTCTTTTATACAGATTCCTGTCTCCTTTTTTCTCTTTACTCATTTTAAGTATAGTTATTTTAGGCTCTCTATGATTCTTTTTCACCTCCATTCTTTTCCCACTCTCTCCATTACCTATACAAAAATGCAAAAATGATTGTTTCAAAATGAGAGTCAGTGCATTCTTCTGTTCAAACTCTTAAACGCTTTTCATCATCATTAAAAATTCATCCTTGTGTTCCTTCTGCCTGGGTTTTTCTTCCCCTAAATATTCACACAACTCAATTCCTCCATTTCTTTAAGTCCCTGCTCAAACATCACCTATTCAGGGGACCCTGTCCTATCAGACTTCTCTGTTGCTCTGAATCATAACCTCTTTGCTTTATCTCTAATTCCAGCCACAGCTGTAGTGGACAGTTTTGTGAGGGCTTCATCTTATCTCAGGCTAGCAGTGTGTGCCTTAAGCTCATCCATCAAGTCTTTCACTTTATGTTCAGGGACTTCTTGAAAGCTTAGGACTCTTGTGTGAGACCACTCAGCCCATACACACATGCAGTTTGGAAGTACTTAGGAATAAAACTCTTATGGGCAACCCTCAGCTAATAACAATTGGGAGCCGATGAATAAATTTCCCGTTTCTCGTCCTTATATGGACAAATCAAACCACTATTTCCCTTGGCAGCAATAATACATAGTTACATTGGCTTCTTTCTCCTTCCTCACCCACGTTTTCTGTTCTATTACTTTTGTTCCCTAGAATCACCTCCCAGATTAATTACCTGCATACACATTCTTTTCTCAGGCTCTGCTTTTGAGTAAACTCCAACTCAATCCATTTGGATTATACTATTTAGTCCATAGAAACTGTTTAATATTTTGCCTTAAATTCTTTGTCTGATTTAATAGAGTAAACTTTGATTTTTTTCACATTTGTTTGATAGATAATGGACAGTTTATTTTAGGTATGTTTCCTTTAAACAATCTGAGGTTAGATTTTGTATTATAACTCAAGATGAGAGACTTTTTTTATGTGGATGGAAGCTTAATTAATTTCTCTAATTTACATAATTTGTGTTTCTTGTATCATTTTATATTTCTTCCCTTGTGTAATAATTTTTCTTATTTTGCTTTATATTCTATGTTTTGATTTTATTATTTTTAACCGATACATAATTGTACTTATTTATGGGGTACAGTATAATATTTTGACATATGTAAACAATAATCCTCCTATTTAGCTGTATCTTTGTATCTATAAACCTCACCTGTGACTATGTCCCATCAGTTTATGAATACATGAATTCTTGTCCTTATTCAGACAAATCAAACCTGTTTCCTTTGGCAGTACTAATACACTCACATTGGCTTCTTTTTCCTTTCCACCCCATATATACCTATTCTCTACCCCATATACGTATACATTATATATATGAAACACACACACATATATACACATATGTATACACACAATTATACATATATATGTATACACCATGTTTTCATTAGACATTCATCTGTTGACGGACACTTTGGTTGATTGCATGTCTTGGCTCTTGTGAATAGTGCTGCAGTAAACACGGAATGCAGATATCTCTTTGACATACCGATTTCCTTTCCTTTGGATATATACCCAGTAGTGAGATTGCTGGATCATATGGTTGTTCTATTTGAAGTTTGTTGAGGAATTGTTTTCCATAATGATCGTGCTAATTTACATTTGCAGCAACAGTGTATGTGTTCCCCCTTCTTCGCATCCTTGCCAATATATGATGTCATTTAGGAGGAAGTCGTAGATCTACTAGTGGCCACATTGAAACGTTTCCAAAATTTTTTTTAACCTGTATTTTCCTAAGTTTCTTAGAGTCAAGAGTGAAATTGTGAGGTGACACCCAAGATGGCCAAATAGGAATAGCTCCAGCCTCCAGCTCCCAGAGTGAGTTACAGAGAAGATGGGTGATTTCTGCATTTTCAACTGAGGTGCAGACCGACACATGACACCTCACACAGGCTGGGTACACCCTGAGATGAAGCATCCAGAGCAAGAATCAGACAGCAACACTTACAGTTCAGCAATATTCTATCTTCTGCAGCCTCTGCTGCTGATACCCAGGCAAACAGGGTCTGGAGTGGACCTCAAGCAAACTCCAGCAGACCTGCAGCTGAGGGTCCTGACTGTTAGAAGGAAAACCAACAAACAGAAAGGACACCGACACCATAACCCCATCAGTACGTCACCATCATCAAAGACCAAAGGCAGATAAAACCACAAACATGGGGACAAAGCAGTGCAGAAAAGTTGGAAATTTAAAAAATCAGAGCGCATCTCCCCCTCTAAAGGAACGCAGCTCATTGCCAGCAATGGAACAAAGCTGGACGGAGAATGACTTTGACGAGTTGAGAGAAGAAGGCTTCAGTCGATCAAACTTCTCAGAGCTAAAGGAGGAACTACTTAACTAGCACAAAGAAGCTAAAAACCTTGAAAAAAGAATGGATGAATGGATAACTAGAATAATCAACGCAGAGAAGACCTTAAAAGAACTGATAGAGATGAAAACCATGACACGAGAACTACGTGACAAATGCACAAGCTTCAGTAACCGACTTGATCAACTGGAAGAAAGAGTATCAGTGATTGAAGATCAAATGAATGAAATGAAGCGAGAAGAGAAGTGTAGAGAAAAAAGAGTAAAAGTAAATGAACAAAGCCTCCCAGAAATATGGGATTATGTGAAAAGACCAAATCTACGTCTGATAGGTGTGACTGAAAGTGACGGGGAAAATGGTACCAAGTTGGAAAACACTCTGCAGGATATCATCCAGGAGAACTTCCCCAACCTAGTAAGGCAGGCCAACATTCAAATTCAGGAAATACAGAGAACGCCACAAAGATACTCCTCCAAGTGCAGAAAAGTTGGAAATTTAAAAAATTTAAATTTTTAAATTAAAACAAAGAGCAACTCCAAGACACATAATTGTCGGATTCACCAAAGTTGAAATGAAGGAAAAAATGTTAAGGGCAGCCAGAGAGAAAGGTCAGGTTACCCACAAAGGGAAGCCCATCAGACTAACAGCAGATCTCTCAGCAGAAACTCTACAAGCCAGAAGAGAGTGGGGGCCAATATTCAACATTCTTAAAGAAAAGAATTTTCAACCCAGAATTTCATATCCAACCAAGCTAAGCTTCATAAGTGAAGGAGAAATAAAATCCTTTACAGACAAGCAAATGCTTAGAGATTTTGTCAGCACCAGGCCTGCCCTACAAGAGATCCTGAAGGAAGCACTAAACATGGAAAGGAACAACCAGTACCAGCCATTGCAAAAACATGCCAAAATGTAAAGTCCATCAATGCTAGGAAGAAACTGCATCAACTAATGAGCAAAATAACCAGCTAATATCATAATGACAGGATCAAGTTCACACATAACAATATTAACCTTAAATATAAATGGACTAAATGGTCCAATTAAAAGACACACACTGACAAATTGGATAAAGAGTCAAGACTGAAAATTAATTCAACATGGATTCGAGACTTAAATGTTAGACCTAAAACCATAAACACCATAGAAAAAAACCTAGGTAATACCATTCAGGACATAGGCATGGGCAAGGACTTCATGTCTAAAACACCAAAAGCAATGGCAACAAAAGCCAAAATTGACCAATGGGATCTAATTAAACTAAAGAGCTTCTGCACAGCAAAATAATCTACCATCAGAGTGAACAGGCAACCTACAGAATGGGAGAAAATTTTTGCGATCTGCTCATCTGACAAAGGGCTAATATCCAGAACCTATAAAGAACTCAATCAAATTTACAAGAAAAAAACAAACAATCCCATCAAAAAGTGGGCAAAGGATATGAACAGACACTTCTCAAAAGAAGACATTCATACAGCCAACAGACACGTGAAAAAATGCTTATCATCACTGGCCATCAGACAAATCAAAACCACAATGAGGTACCATCTCACACCAGTTAGAATGGCCAATCATTAAAAAATCAGGAAACAATAGGTGCTAGAGAGGATACGGAGAAATAGGAACACTTTTACACTGTTGGTGGGACTGTAAACTAGTTCAACCATTGTGGAAAACAGTGTAGCGATTCCTCAAGGATCTAGAACTAGAAATACCATTTGACCCAACCATCCCATTACTGGGGATATACCCAAAGGATTATAAGTCATGCTTCTATAAAGACACATGCACACATATGTTTATTGCAGCACTATTCACAATAGCAAAGACTTGGAATCAACCCAAATGTCCATCAGTGACAGACTGCATTAAGAAAATGTGGCGCATATACACCATGGAATACTATGCAGCCATAAAAAAAGGATGCGTTTGTGTTCTTTGTAGGGACATGGATGCAGCTGGAAACCACCATTCTCAGCAAACTATCGCAAGAACAGAAAACCAAATAACGCATGTTCTCACTCATAGGTGGGAATCGAACAATGAGATCACTTGGACACAGGAAGGGGAACATCACACATCGGGTTCTATTGTGGGGAGGGGGTAGGGGGCAGGGATAGCATTAGGAGATATACCTCATGTAAATGATGAGTTAATGGGTGCAGCACACCAACATGGCACATGTATACATATGTAACAAACCTGCACGTTGTGCACATGTACCCTAGAACTTAAAGTATAATAATAAAAATAAATAAATAAAAATTTTTTAAAAAGAGTAAAATTGCACTTTCAAACTCTTTCTTCACTTTGTAACCTTTAAATTACTGCACTGTCAGTTCTCTCTCTCAGGGAAAGCCAGGACTTGGGAAAAGGAGAAAGACCAGAAGATGAGAAGTGTAAGTACTGCTTAGACAGCACCAGTTTGCTTTGCCTGTAATTGTCAAAGCAGCAGAACTGCTGGTCTTCTGTTATATTGAGAGAAATAGTAGAAATAGGTAGTCTTCAACTTTACTAAAGTTCCAAAACTAGCGCAACCGTGGGTTTGTACTGTCAAGAAAGACTCTCTTTTCATCTTGTTTATTTGAGGGGAATACTTTTCACTTTGAGAGTAAGGAAAAAGCAGAAGTGGCCTAAAAATAAACTCTCATCTGCTAAAGTTACCTGAATCCTTTCATTAGGCAGTGGGACATTGCAGTTAATAAAGAAACTATGAGCTAGGCATTTGATTTGTCTCTGAATACCAAAATATGGCTACAGACACAAAACATCCTGCAAAGAAAAATGACTCAGATCACAAATCATCTTCCCATGATGGGATGTGGGATCTAGGCTTCAAAGATCCCACAGATTTTGTAAGCTTTCTGAGAAAATTTTCGAGAAAAGTTATCATTTGACTACTAATATAAACACTTTTAATCATTTGCTAACAGACTAGTGAATGTTTGATTATGTTTATACTGAACATCTACTAGACACTATTTTTCTTTTTGATGGCTTTTATTGATTATTAAAGGCACATAATATTAATGCTGCAGAACTTTCTCCTTAGTTCAGCTAAAACCAAGTTCTTGTCACATGACTGGGATAGATTAGGCTCATGGACACACAGAGGGGTGAGGAGTGGAATTTATTGGGCAAAAAGGAAAAAAGAAAAGTAACTCTCAGCAAAGTGAGAGAAATTCCTGCTAGCAGGTCTCCTGCCTTACAGATTGAATCCCAGGTCACCCCATTCAGGAACCGGAGAGGCCAGGCTCCTCCTCACTGCAAACGGCATGAACTTGCTGAGGTTCCACCCCATTCTCCCCGTGCACAGGTGGGCATTATTCAGAAAGAAGCCTTCTGAAAGGATGGGCTTCATCCAGGACCAGCAGTCCAGCCAGTTTTTCAGCCTTCAGGCTGTTTTAGGCTTGAAGGTGGAGTTTCATTGAGGACCCTTGGCTATCTCCTGTCTCTATCATTAACAGTAGGGATTTACTATATTTTTCTGAGTTCTCACCTAGAGAAAGAAGCATGTGCAGTCATCGGAACTAGTTTAAATGAGACCTGTTAGGATCTAGGGAATAAACTTCCAGAGATTTAGGATAATCCAGGGTTCCTCAATTTTGAATAATTACTATAAAAATGGAATCACAAGCTCATTTGCCCTAGACTGTAAGCTTCCTGAGAGCAGAGGCCATGTCTTATTCACCTTTGTAACTCCAGGGCTAAGGATAGTGTCTGGAATGTAGGCTCACAATCACATGTATTGAAAGAATTCAGTACTTTAAAGGTGTCAACCTTAAATAATGAAGTTCAGAAAATATAATTAAACAGAGTTTATTTGAGGCCAAAGCTTGAGGATGGTCACCCAAGAGCATACATTCAAGTTGCCCTTAATCCATTCTTTGATTAGCAGCAGTTACAGTGGGCTTTTAAGGAAAAAAGAAAAAGCAGTTTCTACATTGTTTACCAGGAACTTACGTTAAAATAACATAAGCTATCCATTGGCTATACATTGTTCTTGCTATCACAAATTCTAGAAACTTGACGATAATGAGTGAGGAACAAAAATGCTTTTTTTTATCGTTGTTGTTACTAGTCAGGAACAAAAATGCCTTTTAACATTTGCCTCTGGACACGGGTGGGGGGAAGCCCGAATGAAGTCCCACACTCATGTTTCTCTAGGCCTGGTACATTTTGTATAGTTCACATAGCTCAAATTGCTCTATTTTTCTTTTCTTAAAGGTAAATATATTTTGTATTTTTTGGTCATCTAATTCCAGCTTTTCTAAAATTACAAAAGCTTAGAAAAAAGGTTGCTAGATTTAACTGACATTAATTATATAGAGTGGCTTTAAGCTCAATTTTTAGAGAAATCTTCATTTCGAAAGGGCTTAGGAGCTAATTATCTAATGTTTATCTCTAGATTTAAGTCCTACCTTTGTAGTTCTCAAGCTGTGCTAAGGGGAGAATTTTTATTGGCTTGTGAAATCTGTTTTTTCTTAATTACTTCTTTGTCAGCTACCCCTTGAGCTATTAAATAGATGTTACACAGTCAAAACTGGCATGCTGTTTTTGCATGGCTCAAGGGATTATGGTTGTATACATTTATAGACAGAAGATTTACCTCTGTAGGAGAGAGAAAATGACAAGGTACAAGATTAGGTTAACCTCACGGTGGAAAAATGTAAATACTTGTCAGCAATGAAAATAAATATTCTTGTCACATTATAAAAACACCTACGTGACTTCGTTGTTTTGAAGCAGTTACATGGCCCTACCTACCTGTCAGAGAGCACTCAATATTCATAAATTATACATGGCTGAGGTAGCATTTTAAAAAATGTATCTCAAATGCACCTTATTTTCCTCAGTGGGATTCACTTTACTTTCATCTGCTTATTAGTTGTAATCTGCTTCTTACAAAATTCCTTCGTGTTTGGAATTCTTATTGCTTTTTTTTTCATTCATCAAATAAATGTTTATAGAGCTCCTACTATGTGATGCTTATTTTTCTAGGTGGTGAAGATAAAAAGAGGAAAAGACATGGTGTCTGCCCTTTAATGGATAGTAGCAAACAGACAATGACAATACACTGCAAGATACTGTACTAGAGTTCTAAAGATGGTATGTGCAGTAATGCCAAGGGGAGGGGACACCTATGCTAAGTATGGAGTTTGCCCATCTAGTTGTCATCTAGTCAATCACTGCTACTTGGTCAGAACCTATCACTCCTACAGTAGTTCAAATTGGAAAATATAGTAAAATATTCTGAAATTGCTGTCTGTGTAAAACATCACATTGCCCCTGTTCTCAGTTTTTAAGTTTCTTTAGTCCATGGCATAGAAATAGACAAATTCAAAAAGTCCATAAGCCTAAGAATATACTTCCAACATCATGTTCTTTGTTGTGTTTGCGGTCATCCTGACATGAAGGTGATTGAGAAGATTTTAAGATAAGGACCATCATTTCTTTAATTTGAAGCATCTGCAGTAGACATAGGTAATGGAGTGAGGAGTGGACTAACTGTACCATGTGTGGGTGTTACAGAGGAAGTGAAAAGGCATCATTTGTATTTCAGGTCCAATCAGGAAGCTACCCTGGGAGCCAGGGGCAGAAGAGAGAACAAAGTGGTATCTGGAGAAGGCAGAGGTAGCTGGGACAGAGCTCAGGGGAGATAGAGGTAGCCTCAGGGCCATGCAGGGGAAGAGAAAGCCATCCCCAAGGAAATACGTGGTAGAGGAATAGCAGAAAACTTTCAAGTAAGAGGATTATAAATGGAGTTAAAGAAGACTCAGCACTTATCTTTTGAGAAAACAAAAATAGACCAAGAATGTATTGTAATCTGTTTATAAAGAAGTAATATTTCTAAGATTTCACAGAAGAAACTTGGTTTTTGTCTCTGTGTGCTGCATGAAAATCAGAGCCCCTCTAGATGATTTACTGTGAGCATTTTTGGAGACATCTGTCCAGATCTTAGCAATTATCTTAACTGGCCCCTCTCAAGTCAAGGAGTGGGTTTCCAGCAGCCATGTAAGTATGAAACAAGTCTGCCCTCTGCAGAAAGCCATAGTTGCTTGCTTTAGAGATGAGAATTTGACCCAGGTGAGTCAATTACAGACCCTTCACTGGGAATTTAGAACAGAAACTGAGGAACATTTAACTTCCCTCGTGTGTTGGACCTGCAACTTATGCACTTATGCTGGGAAGCTATGAGCAACCATATTCTACCTTGTAGGCTGGGAGCAGAGGAAGCTGCTCTATGCAGAAAGCAGAGAAGGAAGCAGCGGTCAGAACAGAGACCTGAGAGGGAGAGGGTCCTGCCTGGGTTTCAAGCAGTTTTCCAGTTTCTGGAGCCAGTCCTTGAGGCTAGATTGTGCCTGGCATATTAGTCCTGCATACTCATCAGAAATGCCCTCTTTTTTGCTGAATTTAGCTCTGTACAACAGCCGACCTGGAAAATATGGCATTCATGCTTGGTTTAACTGTATAATAAACCATAGATAGTTCTTATCCCAAAGTGAAGATTCTATCATTTGCAGCTAACCCCTCTGTTGTCTCACAAAGAACTCATGTGACATTGATGCAGTCAAATACCTGGGCCAGTGAGCACCGACCTGATGACCACAGTCATGGTCTGGAGTTTGGGGTAGGTATGGAAGGCCCTCTACAGAATGCTGCTATATTCTGACTTTCAGTCAGAGGATGCTGGGTTTTGCAAAGTAATATACATATTTTAAACAACTTTGTCTTAATTTAGGTGTTTAAAGAATAATTCTACTAATGATTTTGTCAATCACACATTAACAGCTGCTGACATTTATCTGTGCTGGTTATTGCTGTGCTCAGTATTTGACACAGATGATTTATTCCCACAACAGCCTTATGAGGACTGTATGGTGATAGTCCCTGTTCTCCTAGTAAGCAAACATAAGCCCAGAGAAGTTAAATGAGTAGCACAATGTTACTCTGCTAGAAAGTAGTAAAGCCACGATGCAAACCTACTCCCCTCAGACTCTGATCTCACCTACTAATGTTCTATTGCCCTGAATAGCCTTCCTTGCTCTCCACAGCTGGGGTGGGGAGTATGCTGAGAGGATGTCTTCAAGTTTCCAGTGGAAGCTTTGCTTTGGGGTCAAAGCCACTCCAGTGGTTATCTTCTCTTCCTTTTCTACCACTAACTTTCTTTTCCCAATGATTGGCTGTCGTTGCTACTCTTCTCCTGAGTTGTGTGGGGTCATTACTGCAGAGATGCAAGGGCACTCCTTGGATATCTGGAGAAAGACAAAAAACAAAACAAAACGAAACAAAAAAACCTGCTCTTTGAAGTTTGCTCCTAAAATCCGAAACTAAAGACATCAAGATACAACAAAGGAAATACTTGAATGCAGTCTGCGGAACTCCCCAAAACAGTCGCAGGCGATGTCTATCACAGTATCTAGCATTAACGCAGTTTACCTAGTGGCTGAAATGGACCCTACTGAGGTAACTTGTCAGGCAGCATGTTGCACTGAAACCAGTGCATTCAAACCGGAGTTTAAACTTCATCCAGGGTCATGAATGAGCTATTCATGAATGAGACAGCCCAGGATCCTCAATAGACTTTGGTGGCTTTAATATGTGAATCTATAAATGTGCTTTTTTCTTGAACTTCTAAAACACCTTAATCTACATACTCACTCCAACAATTTACTGAGTGTTTCTTAATCTTGGCTAACAAATAGATGCACTAGTTTTATTTTTTGTTTATAGATTTAGTTTTAGTTTTTCAGTATATCAATTTTGTATGGTTCAAAAATGGACACAATATAACCAGAAACACAGTGAGAAGTCCTCCTGTCTGGTTTCATTGATATCCACTTTTAATAGTTTATTGAGTGTCCTTGTAGTGCTTTTTAAAAATGTAAATGCAAACAAAAATAAACGTAGACTCTTATTCTTACCTTTTCTACTCCTAAGGCAGTATACTATTTACACTATTCTGTACTTTTTTCTACTGAACAAATATCTTAGAGATTGCTTCATGTTATCTTTTTTTTTTTTGGCAGTTGTATCATATTCCACTGTGTGGCTGCACCATAGTTATTTAATCAGTATGCTATAGATAGATATTTGGAATTTGGCATATGTCTGATGCTTTGCAATTATAAACAGTGCTGCAATAAATAATATTAATGAGCTTTCTGTAAGTGAAAAATAATTCTTGAGAATCTGTGATGTTTACTTAAATTATTTTAATTATCTGGTTACTTATGTACAGACATTAAAACCAGTTAAAATTTCTTATAATGATAACTCTTACGTAACAAATTTTAAATTTAAGTGAAACCCCTAACATTAATTTAACTAATAGATGCCAGTTTGATGAAAGTATAAAGCTGCTCGCAATATGACCATGGTATCAAACTACTCCTGTTCTCTTGGCATCAATGTGACTTCATGAATATGTGCTGTGTGATGAGTTGATTTTCTTTTTTTACACAACTTTTCTTTCTCTCTCTCTCTTTTTTTTTATTATTATACTTCAAGTTTTAGGGTATGTGTGCACAATGTGCAGGTTTGTTACATATGTACATATATGCCATATTGGTGTGCTGCACCCATTATCTCAGCATTTACATTATGTATTTCTCCTAATGCTATCCCTTCCCCCTCATCCCACCCCACGACAGGCCCCGGTGTGTGATGTTCCTCTTCCTGTGTCCAAGTGATCTCACTGTTCGATTCCTACCTATGAGTGAGAACATGCGGTATTTGGTTTTCTGTTCTTGCAATAGTTTGCTCGGAATAATGGTTTCCAGCTTCATCCATGTCTCTACAAAGGACATGAACTCATCCTTTTCTATGGCTGCATAGTATTCCATGGTATATATGTGCCACATTTTCTTAATCCAGTCTATCATTGATGGATATTTGGGTTGGTTCCAAGTCTTTGCTATTGTGAATAGTGTGCAATAAACATACGTGTGCATGTGTCTTTATAGCAGCATGATTTACAATCCTTTGGGTATATACCCAGTAATGGGATGGCAGGGTCAAATGGTATTTCTAGTTCTAGATCCTTGAGGAATCACCACACTGTCTCCCACAATGGTTGAACTAATTTACACTCCCACCAACAGTGTAAGAGCGTTCTTATTTCTCCAAATCCTCTCTAGCACCTGTTGTTTCCTGACTTTTTAATGATCGCCATTCTAACTGGTGTGAGATGGTATCTCATTGTGGTTTTGATTTGCATTTCTCTGATGGCCAGTGATGATGAGCATTTTTTCATGTGTCTGTTGGCTGCATAAATGTCTTCTTTTGAGAAGTGTCTGTTCATATCCTTTGCCCACTTTTTGATGGTGTTGTTTGATTTTTTCTTGTAAATTTGTTTAAGTTTTTTGTAGATTTTGGATATTAGCCCTTTGTCAGATGAGTAGATTGCAAAAATGATCTCCCATTCTGTAGGTTGCCTGTTCACTCTGATGGTAGTTTTCTTTTGCTGTGCAGAAGCTCTTTAGTTTAATTAGATCCCATTTGTCTATTTTGGCTTTTGTTGCCATTGCTTTTGGTGTTTTAGACATGAAGTCTTTGCCCATGCTTATGTCCTGAATGGTATTGCCTAGGTTTTCTTCTAGGGTTTTTATGGTTTTAGGTCTAACATTTAAGTCTCTAATCCATCTTGAATTAATTTTTGTATAAGCTATAAGGAAGGGATCTAGTTTCAGCTTTCTACATATGGCTAGCCAGTTTCGCAGCACCATTTATTAAATAGGGAATCCTTTCCCCATTTCTTGTTTTTGTCAGGTTTGTCAAAGATCAGATGGTTGTAGATGTGTGGTGTTATTTCTGAGGGCTCTGTTCTGTTCCATTGGTCTTTATCTCTGTTTTGGTACCAGTACCATGCTGTTTTGGTTACTGTAGCCTTGTAGTATAGTTTGAAGTCAGGTAGTGTAATGACTCCAGCTTTGTTCTTTTGCTTAGGATTGTCTTGGCAATGCAGGCTCTTTTTTGGTTCCATATGAATTTTAAAGTAGTTTTTCCAATTCTGTGAAGAATGTCATTGGTAACTTGATGGGGATGGCATTGAATCTATAAATTACCTTGGGCAGTATGGCCATTTTCATGATATTGATTCTTCCTATCCATGAACATGGACTATTCTTCCATTTGTTTGTGTCCTCTTTTTTTTCATTGAGCAGTGGTTTGTAGTTCTCCTTGAAGAGTTCCTTCACATCCCTTGTAAGTTGGATTCCTAGGCATTTTATTCTCTTTGTAGCAATTGTGAATGGAAGTTCACTCATGATTTGGCTCTCTGTTTGTCTGTTATTAGTGTGTAAGAATGCTTGTGATTTTTGCACATTGATTTTGTATCCTGAGACTTTGCTGAAGTTGCTTCTCAGCTGAAGGAGATTTTGGGTTGAGAAAATGGGGTTTTCTAAATATACAATCATGTCATCCGCAAACAGGTACAATTTGACTTCCTCTCTTCCTATTTGAGTACCCTTTATTTCTTTCTCTTGCCTGATTGCCCTAGCCAGAACTTCCAACACTATGTTGAATAGGAGTGGTGAGAGAGGGCATCTCTGTCTTGACAACTTTTTTCTCTGCACTTTTACGAACACTTTGTTTAGCCTTCTCTTTGTTGCTCGTCACTTACATATTAAATTCTTCTCATTTGTTATAAGACAATTAAAAACCTATGCCTGTTAGCACTGATGCAGTCATGAACATAAATAAATTTGGTCTCTGGTCATCTAGCTGATATAGAATGCGCTTATATTAATTTTTGAGAGTAGCATGTCATTTCTTTTAGAGAAAAGTCATATATTCTCATAGAGAAGCACTAACTAATGCATTACTATATGGTGAGAATCATGTCAGTGCCCATCCATGTGAGCTCCTTACTAGATCCTAAGCAAGAACTTTCCTCAGTACTGCTTTTTTTTTTTTTTTTAAATCATAATGACACATTGCTGTGGCATCTAGTAAAGCTAGATGTATCGTGGCCCTGCCCCCAAGCCCCAACAACCCCTATCCTGACTTCTGCACCTCTGTCTTTTAGAGGTCTCCTGCTTGCAGAAGGACCGGTTGCTTCCTGCGGTCCTCCTATATTCTGCTCCCATCTTGAGGCAGGGAAACCCAATAGTAGCTATTACCCTGCCACTATTGACTTGGCAGACTGCCAGATTTTACCAGCATTGAGCCAGTCAAGTCCTGGGCAGCCAGTTTAGGCTCAAATAAGAGGGGACAAAAGGCAATCACAGAAGTGGGCTAAGGTCCTTAAATACAGGTTGAAAAAATAAGTATAGTACTAAGAAGTGGCAAGTGGGGAGAGGTGAGAGGTTGGGTCAACTGCCTAGTAAGTTGGTTCACTTAAAGCTCTGAGCAGGAAGTACTATTCCTCTTTCTGCAGGCTTTCTATAGTGGGAGCCGTAGAGCCTGGGCTTTCTTTAAAAGCCCTGATTCCTTAAGGGAGAATATAGTGGCTGGGCCCCATGACTCTTCTTCCAACTCATATCCTCATCATTGTACTAAGCAGGAGAGGAGATTGTGTCCCCTTGGAAATTCAGAACTTCTTGTGCCATGTGTCTAGTTCATCTTCTTAAAATCTTAAGTCTGGGATGCAGATAAGCAGTTAATTGTTTGGAAGAGAGTAGATGGAACATGGGATAACCCATGAAGGCAGAAATCAGATGGTGGTGTAATCTCATAAGGTTAGGAAGTTTCCAGGTGTCTTTCTTTATCAGCAAGGAATTTGTCTGTTCAAGGAGAGGAGCCAGATAATGTTTTCCGCTCATATGTTCTTTTTTGTTTCCTGGTTCTGAGAACAATAGGCTTTGAATTACTTCCTGCATGTTGGAGTGGATCATAGGTTCTCCATTAATGAGAGATGATAGAGGTGATGGTGGCACTTACAGGTATGGGAAACAGTAGCAGAATCCACAGTTACTGTAAATTAGTATTCTGGACGAAGTACAATAATTGGCTACAATTACTAGTCAACATGACAGTGATTGATCTTTGGATGTATCATCTGTTTTTCCAGTCTTCAGCCTCTTCAGTTATTAAAGTCTTTATTATCTATCATTAACTTTCAGTTGATTCTTATAAATTCAAGTATGTTGAGACAAACTAAATCCCCAACAGTAGGTGGATTACTGAAATAAATTATGGAAGTTTACAACAAAATTGTTATAATATGCTCCAATATTTGTGAGAAAACAGTTTGTGTATTCGTATGCATAAAAAAGAATCAGAAAAACTTTCCACCAAGTTGCTGACAGTCATTATCTCCCTCACTTCATTAAGGTCTCTGCTCAAATGTTCTCCCTCAAAGTTTTTCCCTGACCGGTCTTTTTAAAAAAGAAGTCCTCTTTATCCCCATTCCAGGTCACCTTCTAGTCTCTTATCTTGCTTTATTTTTCTTATTAGTCTTTCCTCCTCCATGATATTGTTTCTTTATCTGTTGAGTAATTTTCTCCCCCTGGAGTGTGCAGCTCACAGGAAGAGATTTTGACTTTCTTGTTTACCGCTATATCCCTAGTGCCTAGAACAGTGTCTGGAGCTCAGGAAATGCTTGCTGCAGTGATGAGTAAATAAATAAATGAAGGAAATTGTGTAAGTGGAAAATACTGCTAGCACAGTATTAGAAAAGTGGTGCTTCCTTGGGGGTCAGAATAGGTTCATGGTTCAACTGGTTTTGTCTGCTGATTAAACAGCATGTCTAACCCATAGGGAAGGATTCCCTAAGGGGAGGATTTTCTGAGCGTATAAGGATCTGTTATGTTTTGAATTTTACACAGCAGGGGTACCAAGGTGATAAGCCATTGTGATACCCACTTGAATTCCGAAAAACTGGAAAAACTAAACCTGTGACTCCCAGTCTTTGAAGGGTCATCGTATGAGTGGGAAGCTACTGTATGGTGAACAGTGCGGGCCAGCAGGTCTCCCATCTCCTGCAGCACTAGGGCTACATAGGCACATTTCCTGATTGACTGGAGTTTCCTTCAAGCCTTTGGAAACAGAGATAGGGCAGCTGTGTCAGAGGCGTGTGAACCAGAGCAACTCCATCTTGAATAGGCGCTGGTTAAAATGAGGCTGAGACCTACTGGGCTGCACTCTCAGACAGTTAAGGCATTGTAAGTCACAGGATGAGATAGGAGGTCAGCACAAGATACAGGTCGCAAAGACCTTGCTGATAAAACATGTTGCAGTAAAGAAGCCGGCTAAATCCTACCAAAACCAAAATAGCCACAAGAGTGACCTCTCTGGTTGTCCTCACTGCTATACTCCCACCATAACAGTTTCTGCCATGACAGTTTACAGATGCCATGGCAACGTCAGGAAGTTACGCTACATGGTCTAAAAAGGGGAGGCAAGAATAATCCACCCCTTGTTTAGCGTATCATCAAGAAATAACCATAAAAATGGGCAACCAGCAGGCGACGGGGCTGCTCTATGGAGTAGCCATTCTTTTATTCCTTTACTTTCTTAATAAATTTGCTTTCTCTTTTCTCCATGGCCTCGCCCTGAATTCTTTCTTGCATGAGATCCGAGAACTCTCTCTGGGGGTCTGGATAGGGACTCCTTTCCTGTAACAGCTGTGTGATTTGACCCGTCCAATCTACTCTGGATGTTCCTGGGTATTAATCCCTATTCACTGTGGTGCCTTAAGGCAGCCAGCTTCACATATGTGTATATATGTTCATCACTCAAACAGGAAGAGATATTAATGCTTCCTGGTATCTAAAGGCATTATGTAGAATAATTAGTTCATGTTTCAAATTGTTTCACATTTATAGGTGTCATTATTTTGAAATCGATTCCTTTAAAGATTCGGGAAAAGCCACATGTCGAAAACACTAAGCTTGTAATGTGTTTTCTTACTTTTTTATTCCCCTTGGGGATCGGCCTGCCCAGTGGGAGTGATTTAATCAGGAGTGTTAGTCAAGACTTCAATGGGTGCATTTCTTTGCTGGGTGTTGTCTGAGAAAAGAGAGACTGTCAAGGCTTTTTTATTCCCTGTAAAGGATTCATTTGTTCTGAGGGGGTCTCTCTGAAGTGGACCAAACCATGCTCAGAAATGCTAATCTTATTGTGTGTACTTATTTGGGGGTTTCTGATAGAGTCAAATAGTTTATTCATCCAGAAAGGACAGATCCTAGAGTTCACATCTAGCCCTGGCTCTACAAATACCTTGGGTCACTTCCTCACCCTATAGTGTCAGAGAAAACCAAGTACAGCAGAATATTCTTCAGTCCATCTTCACAGGTTGCAGCTGCCCAAGTGCCTTTGGAATAAAAAAGATGTTTGAGGACTTTGAGCCACATCCTCATTTCTAATACAATTTTTATTTCTAGGGTCAGTTTGACAAATTTTGTTTCACTTTTATAAATTAATTTATCATCAAAATTAACATTTTCTTTGTGGGCATATTTAGTGTGCTGGAGAGCTACAAATACTGAGGGGCACTTCAATTCAGAATATTGTATACGCTAATGTGTACATACACTAATTTCTCTAAGAGTTGAAAATGTAGAGAGTTTAGGAAGTTTAGAAGTATTTGCTTTGGAGATTTCCTGGTCTTGGCTTGAATAAACATTCAGGCACATTACATGACTGCGGGGGGGCTTCTGTTGCCTGGGCTGGCTCAATATCTCTGTGCCTGCCATTTTGCAAAGATTGAGATCCAACTTGCACTATTTTTTTTGACAGGGTCTCTCTTTGTTACCCAGGCTGGAGTGCAGTGACACAATCATGACTCACTAAAGCCTCAATCTCTTGGGCTCCAGAGATCTGTCACCTCAGCCTCCCGTATCACTGGGACTACAGGAAAAAGCCACAGCACCCAGCTCTAACTTGCACTTTGACTTCCTTAGGACAATGAGAATGCAACAGAGAATGATAGTAATCATGATATCTAACACTTATAAGGTGCAGTGCTGAGACATACCACTCATTCTTTATTCATTTACTCTTTGCAACTCCTCTGTGGGGTAGGGACTGTTATCCATATGTCACAGATGAGACACAGAGACTCATTTGGGTGAGGCAATTTGTCCCTCGTTACTTAGCAGTAAGAGGAAGGACTGGGATTTGAACCCATGTCAGTCTGACTTTGGAGCCTAAGGCTTTCAGCAACAGTATGTGTCTAGACCCCTCCCACTGCTTACATTTTTGGGAACTGAATTTGAACGAAGAGTTAAGTATGATGATATTAAAACTTTATCCTAGAAGGTCCAAATAGGGCAGCTGAAAGTGATTTAGGATATATCATATACTGCACGTATTTTTGCTATAACATTTAAATACTAAATATTACTTTTTTGGATGAATAAAGACATCCAAAAGGAATTTAAAATAAAAAATATGAAGGAAGAAGGGATACTAATGGCTAATCAAATAGCATGGTAGGTTTTTATTTTAAAGATGGCATTTGATCTTAAACTCCTGACCTCCAGTGATCTGCCTGCCTTGGCTTCCCAAAGTGCTGGGATCAGCCTGGTCAACATGGTGAAACCTCGTTTCTATGAAAAATACAAAAATTAGCTGGGTGTCATGGCACATGCCTGTAATCCCAGCTGCTTGGGAAGCCGAGGCATGAGAATCACTTGAACCCAGGCGGTGGGGGTTGCAGTGAGCTGAGATTGCATCACTGCACTCCAGCATGCCAGGGCAACAGAGTGAGACTCAGTCTCAAAAAAAAAAAAAAAAAAAAAAAAAAGACATTTGGCTGGCTCTTATGCAGCCCTTTTTCCCATTTGCTCTCCTGGCTTGGAGACCCTGAAGCTCTACCAGCCATAACTTTGTGATGCTTTTTGGGGCAGCCTTCTCCTTTTTCTACACGGATTCATAAATAACAGTTCTCAGAGAATGGTGGACTCAGTCTAGTGGTGGTGGGGTGTTGAAGGAAGGGAGTGTTTGGGAATGAGGATGGCATTCTGAGAGGTGTTGTATCCACAAATAAAGCTCTGCAGGTTCAGCAAAACTAGGAAGAAGTATTGACAGTGTAGTTTTTTATATGCTTTACAGATTCAGTTTATCAAAGGATCAGGTGTTAGAAGTAGGAAACATGTGACAAAATAGAGCTGAAATACATGAATGATAACTAGAAACTAGGAAATTAATTAAAAGCTGAGTAGATCAATCTGCCCTTCATCTTCTGTTCTTAGAAGAGAATCTGACACCATCGAATGAAGAAAGACATGGTCCAATGTCAGGAAAATAATAGGGGATTTTTCAGAACCACAGAAATGTCCAATATTGGTGGTTTGCTTAAATAATTTATAAGCAAGTCACAAGAGTATGTATGGTATAATACCACATTGGAAGAAGAAATAATGTAGACATTCTCAAGGTATTATGACATAATATCAGTTGGAAACACAAATGAGCTTGCCAACTGCAAAGATATCTATCTTGGTTTCTTATAAATTTTCTTTACACTAGAGAATATGGAATCAGGATCACAAATGGGCCACATAAATGTGATTGACACCTAACAGCTTGACATGTTAACAGCTAACATTTATTAACATAACCACCTTTTTGAGTGCTCATGCTGTGGCAGGTACTATTTTAAACATCTTCAACTTATTTAATGTCAGGTAGGGACTATATTATCACTCACATTTTATAGATGAGGAAACTGAACATAACAAGAGCAAATAACTTGCCTACAATCACAGAGCTGGCAAATGGGAGAGCCAGGATTTGAACTCAAGCTGCCTGGCTCTCGAACACAAGCTCTTAGAAACAAAACTGTCCTGCCTTTTGTATAAATAAAAAACAGGGAGCATCCAGGTAGTTATGTCAAGTTTATACAAATATGAAAATAGAGGACCACCCCAAACCCTGGAATAAATCTCCAGGAGTCTCTTAAGATCTTGGTAGATCAAGTATTTTATAGATACTTAGATTCTGCTACTTCTTAAGTAGTTTTCATCATTGAATACTTATACAACCAACCAATACCTACACTGAAGAACCTGCCAACTGAATGTGCAGAATGGTGAAATAATCAGCTAATTCAGTGAAAAATTTCCACAAGTTGTTATTTGCTGCATTATACCATATTATTTTTCTCATATTTCACCTTGTAACAAAGTTATAGTAATATTGTTATAGACTCAAAACGCCTCAAGCCCATGAGCATAAATTTTGATAGTTAATTATCTCCAAAATGATGAGAATCATTAATACTATTAAAGAAGCAAATCCTGGGGCAGCTGTTATAATTTGAATTTTTAGAATTTTCAACAGTTTTAATTTATTTTCTGAAGAAAGTTCAGAAAGAAGTATTTAGAATGATGTGAACTTTTAATAAAAGGGCAATTTCTGAAAAATAGTTGCTAATAAACACGTATACTTAGGAAGCTAATATAAATGTAATATATACTTAAGACGGAAATGCCTTAGGCTTAGGCTGCTAAGTCTCTGTTGAATTTTATTTTATGAAATTAACCACATCAAAGTCATAAAAAAGGTGTTCTGTTATTCTGAATCAGTTTCTGACCTATTTCTTAAATTATAACTTAGCAAACAGTGTGTATGTGTTGGTTGGTTGGATAAGTAGTCAATCTAAAACTCTGAAATTTTTGCCTAGGCTATAATTAATGGAAGTGAATGAAAAGGAAAAGGAGGGGAATTTTACTGGAGAGGTCAGGGAAAAAGTAAAAGAGGCCCCAGTTGGAATAGAAGTGTGAAAATGAATGTACTTAGGTAATGGAACAAGGAGACAAGCAAGAACTCCAGTCCACAGCTTTACTTAGAAGAGAAGCTTAAGATACAGGTGACAGTCTTGTTCCTCAGTGGGCTTACAGTTTAGAGTGCTGACTCTTGGGATATCTGTACTATGACCTGGCTTTGTGTAGATAGCTTTGTCTTGCTTTAAGAAAAATTGATAATTAAATTCTGTTAACATCTTCACACCTTCCATTATTTGGGGATTGTGGATGTCAATCTCCCACTGAGGTTGAAATTTAGTAATACAGATCTTGAAATGTTGTCACAGTCACAGATTTCTAGTGAAAACATTCTAGTGAATAGGAAAAACATAGTCTCATAAATCTTAATTTATAAAGTGTTTAGGAATAATGAACAGAATCTCACTTTTTCTCACCTAGAAATCCTTAAGGGTAGCTGAGATATTATGTAAACTTCTGTCTTGTAAACTTTATCCCCTATCCTCAAAAAGGGGATGCTGGTAGGACTCCTACAGAAATAAAGTTAGGATTTAATGCTCCTGCATCAAGATCCTCTAAGTTCTTATCCAGTAGTGAGGAGTCTCCAATTCTTCCCATTCTTCATGAGAGACTATTAAGGTGCTGTGGATCAGAGTGGAAGCGAGGGTGAGGTTGTAGGATCTCACTTGGTGTTCTTATAGCTCTTCATTTGGTATTTCACTTTTCTCCCCCATAGATTTTCTTTTTTTCTACCTCTTTTGGTACCACAATAGTCCTGATTTCACCCGTGTTCGTAGCCTTGTTCTTCCATCTCCAAAATTTCTCACAACAGTATTTTGTTTTGGCATTTGGGGTAATAATTGCTCACAGCCCTTAAATCCCTTCTGAGTTCAGAAACAAGTCAGAATTAAGACACAGAAGTCAGTTATATGGTAATGAAAACACCAACTTTATTTCTGATAAAGTTGAAGATAGATTGTGGCTTTGATATGCAGCTGCAGTTGGGCTTTTTAATAGTTCTTCCTAAGTCTTGAACCTAAGGAGACCCACCAAGGGAGACTTTAGGTTTGCAGAGCAGATGCATTTACCCAAAACTGCTGTCACACATGTGGGAACCAATAATCAGGGAATGAAAGAGACATCAGATGCATGAAGAACCTTTACTCTGCTTTATGAAGAGAGGAGAGACCCCAGTGAACGTCAGAATCAACACTCCCAAATAGAATGCAAAGGTGGAAGCATGCCTCTAGTGGAGGCTTCCTCATAGTGCAGTAGACCAGCATCATGCATGGTTTCTTTTGACATTGTTCTATCTCCATCTATGGCTGCCACTGTGAAACTATTCAGTTTACTATTAAATAGTTCTAATTATTTGGAGCTGCTTTTTAAAAGTGGGTTCTACCTTAGAAGAAAAAGTGGGCCTAGTCCAATTTCAAACCACTGGCCGTTTGGACACAGAAGTCAAAGATCAAAGTGATAGCACCACAGCAAAGTTACAGATTTTTCAAAAATGTAATTCTGGAGTTTTAACCCAGAATAACTGGAACATTTCATGCTCCCTCTTCCTCTATATCTCTTCTTCCTCCTTAAACTTATATCTTTAAAATATTTAAAACATTTTGTTTTAAAATGTTTTAAAACATGTTTTAAAATATATTGCCTGTTTATTTTAAAAAGATAATATGGTTTTAAAGACATATTACCTAAGCAAAAAGAACAAAGCTGGAGACATTACATTACCTGACTTGAAACTATACTACAAGGCTACAGTAACCAAAACAGCATGGTACAGTTACAAAAACAGACACATAGACCAATGGAACAGCATAGAGAACCCAGAAATAAAGCCACACACCTACAGCCATCTGATCTTTGACAAAGTTACAAAAATAAGTAATGGGGAAAGAACTTCCTATTTAACAAATGGTGCTGGGATAGCTGGCTAGCCATATGGAGAAGATTTAAACCTACCTATCATTATGTACAAAAATTAACTCAAGATGGATTAAAGACTTAAATGTAAGACCTCAAACTAAAAGTCCTAGAAGAAAACCCAAGAAATACCCTTCTCAATATCAGCCTTGGCAAAATATTTGTGGCTAAGTCCTCAAAAGCAATTTTAACAAAAACAAAAAATTGACTAGTAGAACCTACTTAAACTAAAGAGCTTCTGCACAGCAAGATAAACTATCAATAAGTAAACAGACAATCTACAGAATGAGAGAAAATTTTCAAAAACTATGCATCTGACAAAAGTCTAATAACCAGAGTCTATAAGGAACTTAAACAAATCAACAAGCAAAAAGCAACCCCATTAAAATGCAGGCAAAGGACATGAGCAAATAAGACATTTGCTGAGAAGTGTTTTATTATTGATTATGTGATTGATTTTAGATTATGTGCTATGTAGTAATAAGAAGAATGTATATTCTGTTATTTTTGGGTGGAAAGTTCTGCATCTATCACATATATTTAGAATAATTAGATATTCTTATTGAATTGAACCCTTTACCATTATATAATGCCCTCAAATTTACAAGGGAAAAATCCAACAACCTCATAAAAAATGGGCAAAGGACATGAACAGACACTTTTCAAAAGAAGACATACACGTGGCCAACAATCATATGAAAAACACTTCAGCATCACTGATAATTAGTGAAATGCAAATCAAAACCATAGTCAGACACCATATCACATGTTATCAAAAAATAACATGCTGGCAAGGTTGTGGAGAAAAAGGAAGGCTTATACACTGTTGGTGGGAGTGTAAATTAGTTCAATCATTGTGTAAGAAATGTGGTGATTCCTCAAAGACCTTAAGAAAGAAATACCATTTGATCCAGCAATCCTATTACTGAGCATATACCCAAAGGAATGTGAATCATTCTGTTTTAAAGACATATGCATGCATATGTTCATTGCAGCACTGTTCACAATGGCAAAGACATTGAATCAATGGAAATGCCATCAATGATAGACTGGATAAAGAAACTGTGGTATATATACACCATGAAATGCTATGCAGCCATTAAAAAGAATGAAATCATGTCCTTCGCAGAGACATGGTTGGAGCTGGAGTCCATCATCCTCAGCAAACTAACACAAGAACAGAAAACCAAATCCTTCATGTTCTCACTTATAAGTGGGAGTTAAATGATGAGAACACGTGGACACGTAGAGGGGAACAACACACACTTAGGCTGATAAAAGGGTGGAGGGTGGGAGGAGGGAGAGGATCAGGAGAAATAACGAATGAGTATGAGGCTTAATACCTGAGTGATGAAATAATCTGTAAAACAAACACCCATGACACAAGTTTACCTATGTAACAAACCTGCATATGTACTCCTGAACTTAAAATAAAAGTTAAAAAGACATACATGCAGCCAACAAATGTATGAAAAAATGCTCATCGTTACTAATCATTAGTGAAATGTACATCAGAACCACAATGAGATACCATCTTACACTAGTCAGAGTGGCTAGAAGAGGGGCAAGATATATATATATATATGGAAACCAACATATCTACCTAAAGTAGTGATACACTGTAGATATTTTTTAAATGAGAATAAAATGTGTTATTATTAGAAATGACTTCACTGAGGGAATAACCACATGGCTTTAGAAAGTGAACGATGTAAGATATAGAAACAACATAAGCCACTTGGATATGGACTCTGGCCTCAGTGTACAGCAGTACATCTTTTAAATTCTTGACTTGTCTAATTGACAATTTTGTGTCTCAAATGCAGAGGATTCAGTGAAGGTATCTACTATTTTCTATCACATTTTGACTCATCAGGAAAGAACTGTCTGGTGATGTATCCTGATTAGATACAATTCTGACTTCTCATTAATCAGATCATGGAGAACTTGAAAAAAATTATTTCGGAATCTGGGGGAAGCTTCTCCAAATGACTTAATCAATTTACTCTGGTTATCGGAAACTACAATGCAATTCTATCAGACTTGATCCTGATTTTTCTTCTTCTTTTTTGTTTTACACCCCCTGGGTTCAAGTAATTCTCCCACCTCAGCCTCCCAATTTTTTATATTCTATATTGGCATTCCTGAAAAGGTGATATAATTTATTGATTACAAACTTGATTTTCAGAGTCAGACCTAGACTAATACTGGTCCTGTCACTTATGAGTTGTGAGAACTTGGAAAAGTCTCATAACATTTCAGTCTCAGTTTCCTAATCTATAAAACGGTAATAATAACAATCAGATCAGATTGTGATAATCAGGTGATAATACACCCGATTATTTTTAGCTAAATATATTTTTAACTAATAGTATTTTTTTCCAGGAATAAAGCTTTTTGATTCTTAACATATGTAGTTTCACTCAATATAATGTAAATATTAACACCAGTCAGTCATTAATATTTTTCAAGGGCCTACACGGTGCACCTGCATGATTTTAAGAGTGAATCTTCATTGGAAAAACTTACGTTCAGTGACACACAGACCTTTGGTAATTGTAATTTAGTACTTGAACTATAAATTAGTAGCAGGAAGCCGTATTTTCAGTTCTACTTTACTATTAATACACATCTTTCATCTTCTGAATACTTTTTCCTCAGGGAAGAACCTGGAGTCACACATCCTACATCAGTTAGTCATAAAGCTATGTATGCTTTTTCATCCAGATACTTCTTAATACTATTATTTTTTAATTTTCACTGCTTTAGTTCAAGCTTTTATCTTTTGCCTAGGTTTTTTTTTTAAAATAAAGGAAGCTGTGTAGGAAGAAAAGGGAAGAGGACCAAGAATAGATACATGGATAACACCAAGTTTTGAGGGACAAGTGGGGAAAAGGGAGCAAGAAAGAAAACAGAAGAAAAATGGTAACACAAATGAAAGAACAAGAGGAGGAAGACATGGGATGAGAGGACTGGATAAGGTCAGATAACTAGCTAGCATGTAGTGGGGCGAGAGCGTAAAAGGAAGAGGCTGCAATCACAGAATGGGCCCTGGAATGGCATCCAGATTCACTGCAGTTCTGGGTGATAAGTTCCAGGATGGCCATGGGTGTGGATGGCTCAAGTGAAGTACGACAGGAGACCAGGGCAGTTGAGGAAATCAAGGGGCTGCACTGCATAGGTATTGGGTAGTCATACATACAGACATTGAAATTGTCCTGGTTGACAGTAGGTTTGAGGGTGACAGTCAGGTCCTCCAGAGGAATCATAGTTTTGAATCTGGGAGTGAACAGGAAGTGGTTAACAGATGATAGCGAAAGAGGAAATAGAGGGTGGCATAGTTAGATGGTGTGAGTCTCAAATAAAACAAGTATTAAAGTTTGTTTCTGTTCCCCTACCCCCAATTCCCCACATCTGTTTCTTAGCAGAACCTTAGTAGAATGACCATGAGCTATTAGTAGGAAGGAAATAACTTGAATACTCTCTATCCAACTAAATGCTACCAAGTATTAGAATGGTACCCTTTAATTCTTATTTCTTAAATATAGCTTATAGATTCTGCTTGGTCTAGTGGCTTAAAAATATTGTTTATTTGTTTTAAACCCTACACCTTGCCTGTGTTGAGGCTGTAATCCATAATTGTCATGGTTAAACCTTGCATTTAATTTATTTTCTACCCATTTGTTGATCATGAATGTAGGGAAAATTTTTTCCATTATTCTATTATAACAAGTGAAGACTGTGATATCAAAGGGATTCCCATTATCCCAAACCCAGTTCCATATCCATGCACCTCGTCTTGTACTGAGGAAAACCTGTAGGAAAGAAGTTCTTGCCAAATTACCATTTTATTTCTTATTACTTTTATCTCAGAAGCTCAGATGCATTTTTTTCTAAACTGTCAAGGGAATATGGTTAACTTCTCATATCATCTCATCCCCCCTTCCGGATTCTCTTCCTTCTCTCTCACTTTATACATTTCTCAGGTCCAGTTCCAATTATTTAAAGTCATTTTAATTCATCTGTTTGTTTTTCGTTTCTATTTCAATGTTCACTTATGGCCCTGCTAGACACCTGGAATTTTGTAGGTCTCAGAATGTGGAAAAAAAGGTTAACATGAATAATTTATTATATTGAGAGCTACAAGTTAGTATCCAGGCTCCTTCTCATTTCTATCATTCTACAATTTAGACTGATGGAAAATATATGAATGCAAAGATTGGGATAACAACAAAAATACAGGCTGGGCATGGTGGCTCATGCCTGTAATCTTAGCGCTTCGTGGGGCTGAGGCAGTAGGATCGCCTGAGCCCAGGAGTTCAAGATTGCAGTGAGCTACAATAGTGCCACTGCATTCTAGCCTGGGTGACAGAGAGCAACCATGCCTCTATTAAGAAAACAAACAAACAACAACAACAACAATAAAACCACACACACAAAAACCAAAAATGCAATGTGAAAATGCACATCTTGAATTTTTTTCACATTTACAAATGGAAAATTTAACATGAAAAGTATGAAGTCCATGAAAAATAGAAGATACATTTTGTAAATTCTCTATTTTGAATTATTTAACTGAGATTTTAAAAGTCTATAGAGTTTTTAATGAAAATAAAATCACTAGCTTGTGAGGTCTTTAATCTCAGAAATTATAACTCATTTATCATTGTATCTTGCATACAATGCTGGGCAGGGTAAGATAGCACTCAGAATGGTTGACTGAATTTCATCCATACAGAAGACTCTAAGTAGTGGAAATCTTGTGTCTTCTTCCTGAAAATCTTAAATCAAAAATGAAACTTAATTTTGAGTTTTGAAAAGTAATCTCTCCATGCTCTTTAGGGGTCAAAAACATTCCCTGTAGAGAAAAAAATAGTTCATTTTTTCCTACTCTTAATTTTTTTTAGAAATTTTTTTTAGGAAATTCACAAAATTTCCACCCTATTTCTAGCAACTTTCTCATGTATCAGCAGTGTATTTGTACTCGTTGCTTGTGTATATTTTTCTCTGTTTAAACTTTATTTCCAGTGTGAAAATTTTGGAATTTTCTGTAAAATTCATTTCAGTTTGAAAGCTTCCATCTCACTAGCATAGCATAGCTATACCTCGATAATTCCGAAGCTATCTGACTCTAGTTTGATAGATATCTTTCATGATTCCAGTGCATTATGGTATGGGAGGGTACTATTATTTTGGTTTTCTCCATTCTTTCACTCATATATAATCAGAAGAAGAAAGTGCTATTACCAGGTTGGAGAGCAGCAGTCAAGGTTGGGATGCTACTGCTAAAGCAATAACAAAAGCCTAGACTCACCATGGTCCATGCTTTGCAGGTATAAGGTTACACCAAAGAACAGAATCAGTTTAGAATGTCAAACCTGTTCAGTAACGTAACTGATCTCGCCAGCCACATCTGCTCCAGAATTCCCGATGCCAACCACAACTGCTCTCTTCCCCACAAAATTGTCATGATGCTTGTATGCTCAGGTGTGGAGATATGGACCTTGGAAGTTCTTGATCCCTATAAGGAAAGGGTAGAGTCTCTCAAATCACAAACAGAAATAGGAAAGGCTGTTTTAGAAAATTTATTTCTAAACTTGAAGTGTATGTTACTTAAATCCTCTTCTGTGTTGGTTGGTCAGTTGCTGCCAATGTTGCAAGATGAGATTATCTAAGGAAAGAAATATCTAATGGCAGTGGTGATATGGCTAAGACAAAAAATCAAAGCATATTAATGTTTCTTTTTAAAAATCCAGTTTTAAACTTGCTTAATATGATGACTTGTCACTTTAGGAGGTTTTGTCTTTTTCTTACTCTCTACTGATTCATGAGGAACTGTTCTTCTATTTTTGTGACTCCATAAATAGATGTCAAAAATATCTAAAGATACTTAGTAACATAGAGCAGTGTTGTCTAAAAGAAATATAATTCAACCATGTATGCAGTTTTAAATTTTCTAGTAGTAATATGAAAAAAGTAGAAAAAATATTAACTTTAATAATGTTTTATGTAACCCAACATAATCTAAGATGTTATCAGTATATAATCAACATAAAAAGGTTTTTTTAATTTTAAAATTTTTATGCTTTATTACCAATTAATATTTTTAGGCAGGTGAGTAGTTACACACTTTTTAGTGGATTCGAACTTCCATGGCCATTGTCCTGCTTACAACGGCATTATTGACATATTTTATACATTTTTACTATGTCTTCAAAAGCTGGTGTGTATTTTACACTAAAATTACTTCTCAGTTCATATTAGCCACATTGCAAATGCTCAGTAGCAATATCTTGCTAGCAGTGACTAAGACAGTGCAAGTCTAGAGTAACAGAAATTTCAAAACATCTTTTAAAAATTTGGCCGGGTGTGGTGGCTTATGCTTGTAATCCCAGTACTTTGGTAGGCCGAGGGGGGCAGATCACAAGATCAGGAGTTCGAGACCAGCCTGATCAACATGATGAAACCCTGTCTCTACTAAAAATACAAAAATTGGCCAGGCATGGTGGCACGTGCCTGTAATCCCAGCTACTCAGGAGGCTGAGGCAGGACAATTGCTTGAACCAAGGAGGCAGAGGTTGCAGTGAGCTGAGATTGCCCCATTGCACTACACCCTGGGCGAGAGAGCAAGACTCCATCTAAAAAAATTGGTTATTTTTGAAAATATTAAGTAATATTTCAAAAATAAAAAGTCAAATCTCAAAAATATTAAATAAAATAGTATTTGCGGCATATTTTATCATCCATTGAGTCTTGTAATGACCTCCAAAATATTTCCTGAATTTTTCTCCTCCTTTCAAGTCCTACTACCGTTACTTTACTAGAGGCTTTCACCATCTCTTTAATGGACTATTACAAAACCCTCTTTATTGATGTTCCTGCTTTGCCTCCCTCTTCCGTATCAATTAATATTCCACATCACTGCAAGACTGATCTTTACAAAATAAAAATACGATCACGTACCCACCCCTCCAAACATAAACACAAACACACAAACACACACACTTCAGTGGTCTTTTATTGACTCCTACATGTCTCTCCCTGCACACTCACCTGCTCCAGGAGCATCAGGTGGGTGTCGTTCCCCGAGCTCCTGTGACTATTTCACAGGGTATTACTCTTCATGTACTGCTTCCTTTCCCCGGAATGCCTGCTCCGAGACCTTGGCTTGCCTGAGGAACTCTTAGTTTCTAGTTCAAGTGTTATATTTCTATTATCAGATCTTTCCTGGCTATTCCAGAAAGTTGCTACACCCTCTTTTCTTTTTATCCCCACTGTACCATGTAAACAGTTCTGTCCAGTGCTGTAATACTGCAGATATTATGATTCTTAGAATGCATATATTTTTCTTGTACACTGATCCTTTAAATACCTGGGAAATCCTTTAAGGGCAAACACTTTTAATTGTAATAGCCACTGCAAATCATGATCCCATCAAAGACATAGGTTTGCTTTCCATCAGTTTCTACCACAACATCCCACTGGCCACAGGATGAAAAATCAGGGTGCTTCCTCACTCTGCACACCTTTGACTGGGAACAAAGAAACAAAGATAGCCTTGGTTTTAGAGCATTGTTCTCAGTCTTCCATTTTTTTTCCCCCAATTCTGTGTCTTAACAAATAAAATAGGTGGTGCCTTTTATATTCAGAGTTTCCGGATCTTTAGGAATTTTGTTCACATAAATGTCCTAAAATGATCCCTTTCCAGACATCAAGGTACCTTAGAGAACAAAACACGGTAATCTTCCCCTATAATTTATGTTCTCTATTTAATAAAATTAATTGAAAACGAGATTTCAGGTTCAAATAATGAGACAATGCCTTTCCTCTGGTGGGCAAAACTAATATTAGATTCACTAATCTTGAGACTAATAGAAAACATGCTATTTCTCTCTGAATCGTAATGGAAAATGCAAATTGAAAATACGCCTTAGCTGTCTCTGGTTTACACAAGATTTGCCTTCAACAATCTGTAGGTGATGAGCATACTTTTCATTCCTTACCAGAAACTGGATGTGCTTAATAAGGTGAAAGTGCCTGGTGTACATCCTGAGATACTCCATCATTTTGGAATTGTGCAAATAGTTGGGATAAGGATCGGGGAAAGGGTAGTCGCTGAAGGTTGTCATCTCCTTGGAAGTGTTGCAGGTCATAGATTTGTATATCCCAGGTCTTCCGCTTTCAGGTGTTTCCTGTGGGAATCAACAAACCCATGGCTGTCAGGATTCAGCAGCACAACAAAGAATGTGTTAGGTATGATCAGACAGGTGGTTTTAGGCTTATTTTTCCTTGAAAAAATGTACTTGACAGTCAGTTTACTGTAATGTTGCCCAACAGGAAGGACGGAGGCATTGGACTCATTTCTCTACAAAGGGAACTCTTTATCGTTCAGAATTTTGCTTATAATGACAGACCTAAATTAATACCAGTAATTATATTATAATGGAAGGAAGATTATAGATACTAAAATGCAGCATAACAAACAAAATTAAAACAGACCAAAAGGGGTTGAGAAGAGAAATTTCCAAAGGGTAAAAAAGACATCACAACTAAAAGAATTTGGATTAAGAGAAGCCCCCTGGAAAAAAGCATTATGAGAGCTGAGAGCAAAAAAATCATGCAAATGTGATGTATATTAAAATGTTAAGTGATTAAAAACAAAAAGTATTAGATAAATATGTTGAATACTTAAGAGAAAAAAGGCTGCTTTTTAAAAAAGATGAATTATACTTCAAGAAGACTTTCTTTTATTATTATTATTATACTTTAAGTTCTAGGGTACATGTGCACAATGTGCAGGTTTAATACTTAGGTATACATGTGCCAAGCATTTGCTGCAATCCCATCAACTCGCCATTTATGCCAGGTATTTCTCCTAATGCTATCCCTCTCCCTCCCTCCCAAATAATAGTAGGACCTGTGATGTTCCTCTTCCTGTGTCCAAGTGTTTCATCAAGCTCAATTCCCACCCCAAGTGGAGGAGAACATGGTGTTTGGTTTTCTGTCCTTGTAATAGTTTGCTGAGAATGATGGTTTCCAGCTTCATCCATGTCCCTGCAAAGGACGTGAACTCATCCTTTTTTATGGCTATATAGTATTCCATGGTGTATATGTACCACATTTCTTAATCCCGTCTATCACTGGTGGACATTTGGGTTGGTTCCAAGTCTTTGCTATTGTGAATAGTACCGCAATAAACATACAAGTGCATATGTCTTTAGAGTAGCATGATTTATAATCCTTTGGGTATATACCCAGTAATGGGATGGCTGGGTCAAATGGTATTTCTAGTTCTAGATCCTTGAGGAATCACCACACTGTCTTCCACAATGGTTGAACTAGTTTACACTCCCACCAACAGTGTAAAAGTGTCCCTATTTCTCCACATCCTCTCCAGCATCTGTTGTTTCCTGACTTTTTAATGGTCGCCATTCTAACTGGCATGAGATGCTCTCTCTTTGTGGTTTTGATTTGTATTTCTCTGATGACCATTGATGATGAGCATTTTTTCATGTGTCTGTTGGCTGCATAAACGATGAAGATATTATTTTTAAGAGTACACTTACTTCTATTCATCTGGGATGCTATCCGTGATATAAAACCTATTGCTTTAAGCTATGCATGAGTATAATCATGATTACACACACCTTTCTTGGTAAAGGTAGTTTTTCAGCATACATTAAACAACACAAAGCAACATAAAGAGGATGATTCTATGGTAGAGAGGAAAATGTCAGAACCAGAATTCAGGAGATCTGGTCTTATTACCAAGTGTACTAGAGGCTGGATAACTACACAGACTTTCTGAGTTTCAACTTTCTCATCTGTAAAATTTGCATACTGATACCCCAAGTATTCCATATAGGGTTGTTGGGGGGATAAAAGTGAATAGGTTTGTGTAAGCACTTCAAAAAATTCCAGGTTTATATGAACATAAGATAGCACCACTTCGAAAAGAACACTTAAAGAATATCTAAGTTATGTATCATCAGAGTTCCATTTCCTAGTTAGAAAGAAAACACTTCTCTCATAGTACACAGATACATCAGAGTTTATGAGAATGTTTATTAATTACCTTGTATGTCCACAGTCCTCCAATGTCATTGTTTTTTTCAGAACATACAGGCTCGAGTCCCTCCTCAAAGCAGCTCTTAATGGCACCTAATCCGCTGACCCCAGCACCAATCACTGCAATTTATTTTTGTCTTGCATGGTCGCTTGAATAAAGAAGACATTCAGTTTTGTTTTGGCAGACAAGATCAAGGTTTATTGCCCTGTCAGTGCCCCCGTTTATTTTAGCATGATCATTATTTCCCTTGATGGAGGTTTGCTGGCTTCTAGTCTAGCTTATATTATTTTGGAATGCATATATTTAGAGACCAGGCCTTTGGTCATTTTATTAAAATCATAAAATATTTGCCTCATTTAATCAAGACGAAATTTGCATGAATTTCAGCTGATTCAAAATCTTTTATTGCGCTATATCTCAGATTTTTTACACTCTATTAAATTTTATTAGAATATAATTTTTATATAATAAAAGCATCTCTAGTATAGTCTGCTTACTAATAACTAAGAAATGCTCAAGGTTGGCCAGAAATGTACATAGGAATGTTGTGTTGGGTCCTAATTCAAAATCAGAATAGAAGCTGGCCTCTATAAGGCATACTCTATTTCAACCTAATTAAATTAGATTAATTATATTTTATCACTGCTGTATGGCAGTCCAGAAATGGAAAATATCAGACTTGTTAAACAACAATTTCTCTTGTCTTCCCATTTAGTATATTGACAGAAATATTTTAGGGCTCTTGGTTTTGATGACTGTAGGGAGCAGTTTCTTAGAGAGTGTACTCATTTCTTGTTGCATCAAAGCTAAACATCTCTACCTGGCTTTCAAGGCTCTTGGTAAATCTGGATTCACCCTATTACTTGATCTTAGTGCCATTCTTTGACATCACCCTGCCATCTTGCATGTCACCCTTATACTATCCAACACAATGTGACCTTTTTATTTTAGTATCTTCCTCCCTGTTATTCCTTCTGTTCAGAAAGTCTTCTCTTTTCCATATATACCCAATTACATCTATTTATCAAGACTCATTTCTGTCAATTGAGAGAAATGTTGCTGAAGGTCAGATTTTCTATTGTCTCTTTGAAGTTTTTCTTGACCATTTTAACTCTTTTTGACCTTCTTTTACCTATTCATACTTGGCAGCACACAATTTAAAACTTACTATAGTTTTCTATAATATTGCATTCTTTCAGGTGTGCCATATTTCTTCTTCAACTTGATAGTGACGTTGTGAAGATAAGGACATCATCATTATCTTTGAGTCCTCATCATAGTGCCAAAGGATAGCACAGAAACTCAATGACAGAGACATGGCCTTAGTACTCGTAAGGTCAAGCCCCTCTTAACTCAGTGTTGTTTTAATGAAGGGATTCCTGCTTTAGCCCCCAGCAGGGGTGCATTTTGGAGGTATTATTTCTGATTTTTCCTTCCTCTGTACCCTGATTCACTTCTCTTAGTGGGAGGACGAATGGCTTCTCTGATGGGCAAGGTGGCAGGATTTGCTGTCTGTTGGATGACCTGAAGCAAAGCTGAAGCACTGCCCCCTCTCACCTAGCCTCTTTCTTCTGCCCTTCAAGGGTGTGAAGTACACTTGTGGTCCTCCATGCACCTGGCTAGAGATGAGCACTCTAAAGAATTTATTCTTCCAGGCGGCTTCCAAAGTCTGGGTTTGGGGGAGAAGAAATAGGAATCTTATTCTGGTTATGGGGATGAGTCACATTCTCCAATCCAGCTTGATTGGGAAGGCCTTGTCCTTTTGGCAATAAAACTGATGGTATGTTTTAATGTTCACTTTTCTTCTGTGCCCATTTTGTACTTAGTTAGAAACAGTGAGAAATGTATATTTATATTGCTGGTACCTTCACATCCATAGCAGTTTTACACACATTTTCTTCAAGGAAGTTTTATTTTCTTTTCTAATGTAGACATTCTATGTTTATTTATAAAAGGAGCTAATAAGTAATTTAATCGGTGTAAAACAAACTCCTACTGTCTTAAATTTTATATCCATTTGATATCTAGAACACTACCTATTCACATACAGTTATTATAGCTCATGAACTATTACAATGGACTCAGGAATGTTTTCCATTTTTTTTCTATCCCACAGTTAATACATACTTGCAAATTTAGAAAATCATAAAATGTCAAATTGAAAAAAAATAAAAATTGCTTCTTTCATCAACCCAGAGATTATACAGTATACATAGTTTTGGATTTCATCTCTCTCTCCTTCTCTCTCTCTCTCTCTGTATACCTACTTATATCTATCAATCTATATGTATTTTAAAATTTAATGTACTACTTATAGCATCTAACCTACTTTTTCATCTAACAATTTTGTGAATATATTTCCATACACAGTTGGCTTTCTGTAACCATGGGTACCATATCTGTGGATTCGATAAACAATGGATCAAAAATATTCAGAAAAAAATGAAAATAACAATACAGCAATAAAAAATAATACAAATTATACACAATACAGTACAACTATTTACATTGCATTTACCCTGTATTAGGTATTATAAGCAATCTAGAGATGATTTAAAATATACGGAAGGATGTACATGGGAGGATGTATATAGGTCATATACAAATACCATGCCATTTTGAATAAGAAACTTGAGCATCCCAGAATTTTGGTATCTGAGAGAGTTCTAGAACCAACCTCCTGAGAATACTGAAGGACAACTGTATACAGGTACTAAAAAATATTTATTAAATGAATTAATACATTTTAATGGTGGAAAAATTTATATTATATTGCACATTTTAGATTTTTCCAGATTTCCACTATTAGTAAAAAATTCTTACTTTCCCGAAGCTTTTACTGAAATTTCAGGATATATTGTTGCTGTTGGAAGAGTGGTTAAACCAATGCAATAAGTGTTTATGGAGCAGAAGATGGAAGAAGGCGGAAAATTCAATAGACCCAGCTGACTAACCACAGTCTTCTAATGTCACAAAGGAAGGGTCATCTAACTTACTGTCTTTGAGGAGGGGGAATCATCTCCTTCCTGGATTCTTGTGGGGTGCAGCTGTGCTGTTGTGGATTTTCCTGTCCCAAGCCCCTCAGGTTGGGTTGCTTATGTACCAAGTGATTATGTTGCAGGAGACAGTCTCCTCTCTTTTCTGGCCTCTTCTCTGTGATGCCCCCAAGGTGCCCTCTTGACATCCTGAGGAACCTTGGTGTTGCCAGTGCCTTCCCATCCTCAGTCCTCTTTTTTACTTAACCAGCCACTGTTTTTTTATGGAAGGGTAGGATCTTTGTACCTGCTCCTAGAAGAACCCAACCTTTTTTCTTGGAACGTGATCACAACAGATAAAGGTAGACTGTTTCTACTTAACTGTTATAAATCATTTCTGAAGGAGATCTGTCTCCAATTCCACCCTTTGGGGCTCTTTAGCATAAGAGAAGCTCCCTTGACAAATTTTGTCAGGAATCTGTGATGACAAAGCACTGCTCTCATTACCTAGGTGACGTGTTCCTTTCTCTGTTTATTAGGATTCTCCAAAGAGACAGAACCAACAGGAGATATGCACATATATAGATATAGGTAGATATAGGTATAGATAGGTGTATGAGAGGATATTTATTAGGGAAATTGGCTCACCTGACTGTGGAGGCTGAGAAGTTCCACAACAGAGACCCTGGGATGCTGGTAGCATTGTTCAGTGTAAGTCTGAAAGCCTCAAAACCCAAAAAACCAATGGTATTACTCTAAGGCCTGCGAACCTGGTGAGGGTCTGCTGGTGTAAGTCTTGGAGTCCAAAAGCTGGAGAACCTGGACTTCTGATATCCAAGGGCATAAGAAGTGTGTTCCGGCTCTAGGAGAGAGAGAGAAAAGAATTCGCCTTTCCTCTGCCTTTTGTCTAGTTGAGCTATAGGCAATTGGGTGGGGGCCACCCTCACTGAGGGTGGATCTTCCCCACTCAGTCCACCGACTCACATACCAAGCCTCTATGGAAACATTTCCACAGACACATCCAGAAACAATGCTTTATCAGTTCTCTAGGTATTACTTAATTTAGTCAAGTTCACATTTGAAATCAACCATTACAAGTCCTTCCATTGTCCACTTGGCACCTATACAGATCTCCTTAAACCATATTTAATCTCCAAAAAAGGCAATAAAAAAGTAATATTTCAGCCTAACATGATACAACTATCCTGTGCACAGCCAAAAATGTCCTAATACCTTCGCCAAAAGAGGAAGTAAAGTTCCTGGGTGTATTTACTCTTCTTCTGATATCACATAACTTAAATACTATGAAGTAAAATTAAGAATGCTTAAATACTGATATAAAATCAATAAATCATATCATAAAGACAAAAGACGAATGAAACAAAGATATTTGCTTAATATATGTATATATGCAATACATAAAAATGTATTCTTAACAAAAGAGGGAGAAAATGCTCATGACAATTACAGTTCTCATTTCTGTAACTGGTTGTGTGGTCATAGGTAGTATTTACAGCTATCTTCTGCAACCCGTTCTGTATTTCCTTTGCCTTCAGGAAGCACCTCAGCTGGCCATGGTTCTTTACCTGGTAGGGTGACCCAAACCTTTCCTGAAGAATTTGGACCATTTGTAGTCTTGCCTGGATTGGGTTGTTGTGATTTTCCTTTCACTTTAATCACAGGGCATAGTAATACTAAGAGATTCCCTAAGGGATCTCCTATAATCCAGACATACTCTTTCTTAACTCCAATTTCTTTTTGGATTGGTTTGGATCAATCACTCCAGCCAACACTTTAACTCCCTTTGTAGCCTGTTGGCATAGATACATGAGAAGCCAAAATGACTGGGTGGCAGTCTTAACTTCCAGTTCAGTGTAGTCATTGTTGTATTTCTTTCCAGGGCTAAGATCTGTAAGCCAGCAGGGCATGAAGTTGCAAGAACAGGAATTTTTGTTAGTGGTCTAGTATGAGTAATGGTGAGTTGTCTCACTTCCATTTTTTCCCTTTGATGCTTGGACCTGTGAATCTTGGCTGTAAGAGAAATAGGTCCATACATTTGATGCTGATTCAGAGTGTATACAGCCTTCTAGAGAACTTTGCTCCAGCCCTGCAAAGTATCGTCACCTAGCTGGCACTAACTGTGACTTTGAGAAACCATTGCACTGTTCTATGAAGCCTGCTGCTTCAGGATGATGGGGTAGGTGGTAAGATCAGTGGATTCCATGAGCATGAACCCTTCTCCCAAAAAAGAGCATGGCATACTTCTTTGGCTGTGAAATGAGTTCCTTGGTCAGAAGCAATGCTGTGTGGAATACCATGATGAAGGATAAGGCATTCCATAAGTCTGCAAATAGTAGTTTTGACACCAGCATTGTGCACAAGGAAGACAAAGTTGTATTGAGAGTGACTATTCCAATAAGGACAAAACACTGCTCCTTCCATGATGGAAGTAGTACAATGTTATCAACCTACCATGACGTAGCTGACTGATCACCCCAGGAAATGGTGCCATGTCAGAGGCTCAGTGTTGGTCTCTGCTCCTGGCAGATTGAATACTCAGCAATTAAGGTAGCCAGGTCATTGTTGATAAGTGAAAGTTCATGTTGCTGAAACCATGCATAATCTCCATCCTTCCAGCTTGACCACTTTGTTCAGTGACATTGGATGTAACCAATCAAGGTCATTATGTTCCTTAATTTTCCACAAATGTTTGAAAGTATTATATAAAGGGTTATCAAGTTCCTTGCCTCTTATAAGTGGTTGATTAAGAGTGTCAAATACATGCTGGCTCACACCTGTAATCCCAGCACTTTGGGAGGCGAAGATGGGCAGATCACATGAGGTCAGGAGTTCAAGACCAGCCTGGCCAACATGTTGAAACCCTGTCTTTACCAAAAAATAAAAAACACAAACACAAAAATTAGCCAGGTGTGGTGGCTCGCACCTGTAGTCCTAGCTACTCAGGAGGCTGAGGCACGAGAATCACTTGAACCTAGGAAATGAAGGTTGCAGGGAGCTGAGATTGTGCCACTGCACTCCCACCTGGGCAACAGAGTGAGACCCTCTCTCTCTCAAAAAAAAGCAGTATCAAATACAGTTCTTTTGCATAGCTCTATAATAGCTTACACCACAGACTATTAGTACTTTCTGTACTATTAGGAGTAGAGCCCTTAGCATTTTTAGGTCTAATCAGATTAGAGAACTAGTTCCAGAAACTCCAAAACCAGTGTAGGAAACTCATCCTTAAAATTCTATTCCTCCAGAACCACTCTTGGTACCAAAATCTGTATTAGTCAGTGTTCTCTAGAGAGAGAGAACCAATAGAATATGTTCTCTATATCTATATAGGTATAGATATAGATACAGTCATAGATACAGATATAGGCATATGAGAAGAGATTTATTGGAGGAATTGGTTCACCTAATTATGGTGGTTGAGAAGTCCCACAACAGTCTGCAAATGAAAGACCCTGGGATGCTGGTAGCATGGCTCTGTACAAGTCTGAAAGCCCCTGACCAGGGAGGATGATGGTCTAATTCTTATTCTGGGGCCAAAGGCCTGAGAAACCAGGGGTCCACTGGTATAAGTTCTGAAGTCCAAGGCCTGAAGAAGCTTGATTTATGATGTCTAAGGGTGGATGAAGTGTGTCTGAGTTCCAAGAGAGAGGGAAAAGAATTTGCCTTTTCTCTGCCTTTTTGTTGTATCTGGGCCCCCAGCCAATTGGATGTGGCCCACCCACATTGAGGGTGGAGCTTCTCCACTGGGTCCACCAACTCATAGGCCAATCTTCTATGGAAACATCTCCACAGACACATCCAGAAGTAATGCTTTCCCAGTTCTCTATATATTCCTTAATCCAGTCAAGGTGACACCTAAAATTAACTATCGCACCTTATTAGGAGAAATTTGTGAAATTAAGGATCCACATAATCATCATGGACTACACATTGTTTCATTAGTTCTGGGTGTAGCAGTAGACTCTAGTGGAAAATATGTTAGACATTCACTTTCTGCCAATATACAACAGCTCACTGTAAAGGTGATGAAGGAATATTGTCTGGACTATATGGATAAAAGTTTTCAATGCCCTTGGTCCACAGTCATCTGAGAGGGCTATTTCAAAGTGTTTTATTTTTATCCTTAACAGAGATGTATAAAATCAGCAATCAAAAGATGTGATTCTGTGCACTTAAAGATCTTTCACCACTTAAAGGGTGAAGGTTTTATGCAGTATTTAAATATCATCTTGATCTTTGAATTGCCTCATTGTTTAATTGTTTCCCTAAATTATGAAGGAAAATATATTCTCAGGGCTCTTTTGCCTCTCTTCATATCCCTTAGAATAGATTAATAAATGGAGGAAAGTTGGTATTTTTTATTTACTTTTTTTTTATTATACTTTAAGTTCTGGGGTACATGTGCACAACGTGCAGGTTTGTTACATATGTATACATGTGCCATGTTGGTGTGCTGCACTCATTAACTCATCATTTACTGCAGGACATAGGCATGGGCAAGGACTTCGTGTCTAAAACACCAAAAGCAATGGCAACAAAAGCCAAAATTGACAAATGGGATCTAATTAAACTGAAGAGCTTCGGCACAGCAAAAGAAACTACCATCAGAGTGAACAGGCAACCTACAGAAAGGGAGAAAATTTTTGCAATCTACTCATCTGAGAAAGTTGGTATTTTTAATGTACACCTACAAAATGTCTTTTTTTTCTCTCTCTCTATTAGTCCTGTTTATCTATTGCATAGTGTGAACAGGCATGTTTTCTGAAGGGTTGCCGGGTCCCAGACCTCCTAGATTCTCAGGTGATTAAGATCCTGGCAGGGTACTAAAATTCCACCATGACCTGGGAATGCACTGCTACCCACTTCCAGCTGTCAGGACTCAGGAAACAGTAACAACAAAACTCCCCGAGCCCTACCCAGTCTCTGAAAAATTGAAGGCATAGGCCAGAGTCGGTGTGATGGAAAACTGTAAAACCCAAAGTGATTATTTTCAGAACCTCTGAATTCACGTTTCTGTCTGCTGCTTCTCTATACCATCCTTTCATTTCTTTCCACCTGACCTGTGTAAGTGACTGACCTTCACACTCTTTCCCTTATGACCTTACTGAAAAATTCTTTTAGAAAAATATCAGGTTAACGTATTCACATTATGCCTGAAGTTTAAAAATTGTATTAAGGGAAATCTCTTTGGAAGATGTTAATAGCTGCAAAAACGTGAAGTCATTTTTTTAAACTTTTAAGTTCAGGGGTACAAGTGCAGGTTTGTTATATAGGTAAATTGTGTCATGGGGGTTTGTTGTACAGATTATTTTATCATCCAGGTATTAAGCCAAGTACCCAGTAGTTATTTTTCCTGATCTTCTCCCTCTTCCCATCCCCCACTCTCCAACAGGCCCTAGAATGTGGTGTTCCCCTCTTTGTGTCCACCTGTTTTCCCCAGTTAGCTCCCAATTATAAGTGAGAACATGCGGTATTTGGTTTTCTGTTCCTGTGTTAGTTTGCTAAGGATAATGGGCTCTAGCTCCATCCATATTACTGCAAAGGACATGATCTCATTCCTTTTCATGGCTGCATAGTAGTCCATGGTGTATATGTACCACATTTATCCAGTCTACCACTGATGGGCATTTAGGTTGATTCCATGTCTTTGCTATTGTGAATACCGCTGCGATGAACATACAGGAGCATGTGTCTTTATGATAAAACAATTTATATTCCTTTGCATATATGCCCAGAAATATAGCCAAGTCTTTTTCTGAGCAAATAAGTTATTTCTAAAAAGTTATAGAAAACTATATACTCAAGGCTTGTTTACCCAAGCCTTTAATGAGGGATTAAATGGTCTCAAAGATGGGGCTTTACTATGCCATACACCCCAACTTCTGGATCCAATAACCTGTTATCTTATGTATGGTTCCCATCTTTAAAGATATGTTTACATAGAGAATCAGTAAAGCTACTGATCCACAGTGGTGATTAGACTGTAGCATTTTCATAACTTGCTAGGGATCACTTTATAATTCCATCATTTCAATTTAAAGTACTCTAGAATAAATTCTCCAGAGTGCAGTTTGGGAAATTCGATACAAAAGTGTAAATTATGATTGGGGTTTAAATCGGCATATTTGTTTTATATGTGCTGCTGTAACAAATCGCCACAAATTTAGCAGAGGGTCTAGAACAGAATTCATTTTCTCACCTTTTTCAGCTGTAAAAGGCTGGTTCCAGCATCACATCACCTTCTCTCAATTCAACTTCCTTCCTCTCTCTTTTAAGAATCCTATGATTGCTTTGGACCCACCTGCATAATCCAGGATAATCTCCCCATCCCCAAATCCTTAACTTAATCACAAAAAGTCCTTTTTGCAATGTAAAGTAACATAGCCACAGGTTTCAATGATTAGAACGTAAATGTCTTTAGGTGGCCATTATTCAGACTGCCACAACTGGGGTTGGGAGGTCTTTGCCTGATAATGAAAGAGAGACTTAACAAATGAAAAGTTGAATGGTAACATTTTAGAAATTAGACAGCTGTTGAGAAAGATATTTTGGGGGTAGAATTGGTACCATGATTACCTATAAAGTTCCTGGATCCTTATGCCCTAAATCACCAAGGACTGGGATTGCAGAAATTTCTCTGTTGATTCAGATCAAGAGTGAGAAGTGACTTATCCTCAGGCGGTGGAGGGACCCTGAAGGCTCCGGTGAGGTACCTATGCTTTCCTACATTTGGATTCCCTAGAGATATCTTGAAGGTGTTGCTTTTTATCATGCTATTATTGGGTTTGAGAGTTTCATAAAGAATAATCTGAGTTATTTCAGATTTGTGAATTGTAAGACATGCATGGAAATAGCTAAAATACTTAATGTCTGTTTACAGATAAACCAGCTTTTTATTTTCATGCCAGCTAGACAAATGTGCTTATCCCATATCAATCCTAGAAGGGACCAAGTGCTTAAAGAAAAACTTGGGAGGGGGAGAGTGGGAGAAGGGAAGAACAGTGCTATGCATCAACCTGCTCATCTTTAGTTATGATGATTGGTTTCCAGGTTGCTCATTATCTAATTTTTCAAACAGCAAATACAGAATGTAAAGCATTTTGCGTCACACTTATGCCGAATGCTCTGGGCAGTGATTCTTAGAACTTGGATGTAGGAATAAACTGGAAATACCCAAGAAAACCGTCCCAACAGGAAGAGAGGTCTCTCTGGTACCAGCTCTTTTCTGAATTTCCTGGCTTCTGGTTGTATGTCCCTGAGGTCGAATGCTGCACAGAGTGTGCCTTGACCTCCACTTGTAAAATCATGTGGCTTCCCCCTACTTCATTTACTTCTCTTTATGTTAATTCTCTACAGATTATTAAGACAAGGAATGTTCCGCTTAGGTATATCCACAATGAGAGGGTCAGGTTATGATATTTATCTGAGAGCTTAAGGAATCTGGCTTAGGTCCAGGGCTAGTATCCTTCGGTGTTTGGGGCAATAACCTAAATACCTTTATCAGTGCCTGAAAATGTTCAAGGCCCAGGCTTGGATTTAGGCTTGCAAGTGAAAACATGCAGCTGGCTGATATATCTTGATCAGGAAAGAGAAAAAAGTAGGGGAAACTGAGGAATCCTACATAAGAGTACATGTATGTGAATGGGTATATTTGTGTGTGTGTGTCCATAATCCACCCTGGAATTCAGGATGGTAAATTCAGGATCATAAATCATCCTGGTTTCTTTTCAATCTGAAAAAAAATATTCTGTTATTTATTTAAGCATCAAGTCTTCTCCACCTATTCCAATTTCTCTTAATCTATCCAGTAACCATTTTTCCTTCCATTTATCTAGTCTTGTCTTTAGTTGCCAAATGATATTCTTAAGCTCTGAATAATATTTCTTGTGGCAGTTGAATCCCCCTTAAGATCTCTTCCTATTCCAATGCAAGTTGACTTCTTTTTCCTCCTCCATTTCCCTAGCTAGGCATGTGCTCTGATTTTCTGACTCTTTTCTCTGGATACCGATTCATTTACATGGGATGGTAGATTTTTGATGGCTCATTGGGGCTGATGTCTGGTTATCAGAATGCTCCTTGTGGTGGCTGTTCTGCAGGTGATAAAAGGTGAAGAGGACCACTTCTTTGGGTCCAAGATATAGAAACCAGTAATGCATTCTCTTGCTGATGTACATAGAGAAGGCCTTCCTGTCCCCTCATTTTCAGTCCTTTCCTGGCCTCAGGAAGGACTCAACCTACTCCTTCATATTTTTCTTAATCTGTGCAGTGCTAGGGCCAGGCATTCTTCATGAAGGGCTGACTTTGACGTTTACCAAAGTCCATACCAAGTTCTTTCCAAAATCTGCCACTCTCCCATTCTCACTTTGGAGATTCCTGAAGCTGTTCTCCAGGCACTTGTCTGACCGGTTTAGGTGCAATAATATATATTATGTACATCATAATATAAGTGATTTATATTAGCGAGTGTATGAGATTAATTGACCGAAATAAATGTTAATTGCCAGAAGCTGAACTGTTTTTAAGGTAACTTCCCTTTTACACATACACATAATTGCATAAAGTAAGACCCCTTGGTGATCACCTGTGCTGAGGCTGCAGGCCATAGTATGCATGATTAAATCTTGAGTTCATTATTTTCTCTAGCTGGTTATTTATTTGTGTTGTAGTTAATATTTTCTGGAGAAAACTATTGAACCGAGTGAAAAGTGAATTATCCATGGGATACCCATTATCCCAAACGTGGTATAAAATCCATGATCCACGTCTAGTACTGAAGAATACCTGAGGGAGGCAGAGATAGAGCAAACCAGTGAAGGAGAGAGAGAGAGAGAGAACATTTTACATGATATTATTTTTATTCATATGCTACTCATTGTGCAGATTTAACAGTGTTGGCTACTGAGGATTAGGTAGTAAAATACTACACAGTGGTCGCTATGCTGTGCTTGACCAGACCTGTCTACTGATTTCCAGTTAAAGGCTGTGTCTATGACAACAAATTTCTGAATGAAAAATAGAAAATTGTATTCACTAGTTTACAAGTTTCTGATTTACTATTTTAAAATTCTTTCTTGGACATGGACATAGCTATGCTTCATATATAAATAAGGATTTAAATTTAGAAGCGAATTATCATCATATTAACTACTATAGACTTCCACTATATTGTATGCATCAAAACAAAGATACAAACATTAAAAACTTTAATACATCAGATCGTTCAGGATTAGCATCCTGCTTAACTGAACGTAACCAGAATCACTCTTCAAATCTTTCTATAATGTATTTGTAAACTTGTCTGCATGCTGATAAAATTAGGAAATATATTAAGTTGTTTGATTATAGGTGCTTTTGCAGTCTTGAGGATGTTGAATCTCAGTTCCTCATGGTCAAATCTGTAAAGTACAAGATAGATTAGATGGGCGCTAGTGACCAAACATTTACCTTTTTAAATGCTTATTAAATTTTTAAAAATAAACTAAACTTTTAGTAATTCACTTAGTAATTTCTTCTAAAAACTAATGATTAATGATAACAAATAAAGACAAATAAGTAATGAAAATCAGGATATCTGAATATCCTCATAGGTAGGGTGCTTTATTAATTAAGGCTTTATTAAATGTGGCCAATAATCCTGAATGTGAAAGTTATCTCATTTTTTTAATAAACTCTGAGTGTTATTAATTTTTTAAGAGAAGAAATAATATTGAATAATCAAGCATAAATGAAAGTCTTAGATAACTTGGTTTTGCATGAAATAAACTATGTCTAAAGCAAAATTTAATATTTTATCTTTCCTCATCATTATAGATAGAGTATAACACTTTAGTTAAAGAGAATTATATATTTATCATCATCATTAACTCTTCTCTGTTTTCTATTATTTAATTCTACCACCAAAATCTACTGATTCCAGATAGATTTGCAATTTCATATCTTTACTACTATTTGAAGTCTGTTTCAGGACCAAAGCACTGCTGTGGTAGTAAAAAAGTCAGATTAATTATCTAACATTTTCTTTAATCTATGCTAATATTTTACTGAATTGGCTCAATTAATAGTAATTTATTTACATGTATTTTTCCACTGTGAATATGAAGGATTTATTTTGCATTTATCCTCTGCTCCCCATGAATGTAAACACCTTGAGGCCAGAGTCCATAGATTTCACTTTCTTCTCTGGTCCTTCACAGACTAAACCTACATTCTGGATGGCACCTATAAATGCAGAGATTTCCATTAGTGAAAGTTGTGTTTCCATTAGTGAAGTTGTTCAAAACAAACAAACCTGTTTTGCTACACAACTGAGCTCCACCGCAACATCCACTCCAGAATTTCCAGTGCCAATCACTATGATTCTTTCCCCTGAAAAGTCCTCAGGACTTTTGTATTCCCGACTATGGAAATAACAGCCTTCAAACTTCTCAATGCCTGTGACGGAAGAACATTTCTCATTATTAGGGGTATTTTTCACATTGCTAACTCAACACATAGAAAGTTATATTCTGGTTCATCTGGAAGAGCAAGACTTTGAGTCTGGGTTAGCTATATGGAACATCACCCTATGTCCTAAAAATGTAATTTTATATTTCACAGAGCTTAGGAAAGCAGGGAGTAAACTCAGACTTACAACCCACACACGCTAAATATAGACTAGTGGCCATATAAAGTATTTAGCAAATAGTAGATCTATCTGTCTTGGACCTATTCCAAATTGAAAGTTTCACAACAATTTCACTATGATCTAATTTATTCATGATTACATTGTCCTCTGCATTCTTAGGCAAAATGATGAAGCTGGAAACTGGTTGTTGTTTTGTTTTGTTTCATTATTTTCTGAGGAAGTATAGGGCCTTTCTTCATCAACTTAACATCTTCTCTTCCTTCCAAGTGCCTAATGCCCTCATGTGGTCCCTGGCTCTGCTGAGAGCTTCAGAACAGCCGTAATCTGTGTCTGGCATTCTCATACATTGTCTTGCTCTAGGCATGTTTGTATCTCTGTCCCCTGACACTTATTAAAATATATATATGTCCCAAAAGTGTCTCTGTAGGGTGTGTCTCTCAGCCAGGAAGCAAGTCAAAAAGAAGCTGATACGTATATTACAGTTATTAATATAATTTATATATTTCATTATAATTATATAATAATTTCCAGACTATATTGCATTTTAACATTTAGAAAATCAGGTATTTTTATTTTACAAATGTTTGTGTTGGTGTGCAAACACAGAAAGGTCAGGTATTTGTCATACATGACTCAGCTAGTCAGTTGGACAACCAAAATTCAAGTTTAAGTCCTTTGATTTTCATCTAGGACTCTTCTATTTTCAGTTTGCCTCAACCACCAAATAATTTCTTATGATGGCTTGTTAGATATCATGGAAAGGCACTGAGATATCGAGTATTTCTTGATTGACTTCTGATAGCAATTGATGTAAAGGGAGGGGAAAAGGATCAGAAGTAAAGGGAGAGGCTTTAGTTAGAGGGGATAGGGAAGCTTTTTTGTTTTGTTTTGTTTTCAAGTAATAGTCTCATTTGAGATGGGCACCATTTTACCAAACGGAATTCAAAGGAATTTACCAAACAGTAAGCTGCTAGTGTGTTTTTATTAAGCAATGAAAAATAGTGATAAATGAATGTTATTTAAAATTTTGTCCCATACTCTAAAATTTTTAAGTTTGTGGATTTGCCAGCTTTTTGCTTGCTTTGCTTGCCATTTGCCCCTTATTTTTAGTAATTCCACTTTCTCTGAAAGGAAGTGAGATCAGATGAATGGACACAAAACTAAAACCAGTTGAAAGTGGGCCAGGGCTAATTGTTATCATTAATTAGAAGCTATTTAAAACTATAGAAAGTAAAAAACAGATGTGTGTTTGCCTATTTTTGTCGTCTAGTATTGTCCTGTTAACATAAATATTGGGTATTTAGTTGTTTGTTATTGAATGTGACCAGAGACTAGTAATAAAGTTCGTGCTCAATCATTTTGCTCTGTGGGATATCTGGAAAGTACTCTTTTACCAAACAGATTCTTAGTAACATACCTGGGAAGGACTGAAGTGGTAAGTAGGGATCTGTGTGGTGTACACTGCAGACTAAGACCCCAGCAAAGACCAAAGTCTCTTGCTTCTCTTCAGTCTCCACAACAACATCTCATTGTCCATTGACAGAAAAATCTGGGTGCTTCCTCACACTTTGCACTTTGGTCTGAGAACAAGGGCAAAACATAGGTGATACACTATCACAGTTCTCAGTTTTAATCCCTCCTCCCCCAAACCCCATGAGTCTGAGTAATACAACTTATCTGAGACTCTTCTATCTTCATCAGAGGCATTTGCTCTCACTTTAGTTCCCACTCCCACAGTGACTGCCTTTGCCGTGTGTGCATTTTCAAGATATTACAGGTATTTTATTTAAAAATCCAATTTTCCATAGAAATAGAAATAGAAATAGTTAATACTTAACAGTGAAGAAACAGAGGAGTGACTGAAGCTGCAAGAGAAATATCCTTCCAGGATGACTTCCACATGCAAGAGACTAATATTCCTTATATTTTTCATATTTTAGCACAAACTTATTCAGTTTCCCTGCACTTGGCTTTTGAGTTTCAGATAGGAATTAATATTCTACGATGACTATAGAGATGGATTTTTAAGTGTGAGTTGGGGGTCATGGTGGTAGATTATGGGAACTACATGGATCTGAAAAAAACGTCTTCCTTGTGTTGCTTATGTGACCTTCCCTTCATTCTTATTCTACATACATACAATATAACATGGCTCAATTACTACTGCCACTATTCTAAGTCCTTCAACAGTTGAATTTAAGGCTGACAGAAAGGACCCTTACAATGCCACACCAAAATCTTATTAGAATAGGTTCTGTTGGGCAAAATTCTTCAACCTTATATTCAAGTGAAATATTCAAAACATTACTTCTTTATAAGGGGTGATTTTCTAGGGTGGAAGCTCGCTGATGATCTCTTTCTCTGATCGTACCAGAAGATGCCAAATATAGCTCATGTGTGTACAATTGAGTGTGTCTGCACACATACATGCACACGCAGACACACACACACACACACACACATTGACTATGCAATGATTCACTTAGAGTTTACCTTAAAACCAATGTAATTGAGGAGGCCAAAGTGTGTGGCATGCATCCTGAAGCAGTCCTGAGTTTGGAGCTGTGCATGTACTTGGGAAAATTATCAGGGACACGGAAGTCACTGAAGCACATCATCTCCTTGGAAGTATTGATGGTCACAGATTACTTGTAAATACTAGGCATTTTCTCTGAAGTATTTTTCTACAGGAGAAAGATTCTCTTAATAAAATAAACTTTACAATAACAAGAGAATCTAAATAAAATATTTTAGAGAAGAAAAGTAATTGGGAATAATAAAGAACATTGCCTTTTACTTTTCCATGAACATTTTCTCTCTTCTGTCCATATCTACTAGAGAAAGAAGTTACTCTGAGTCAACAATAGGCTTATGTTTGATTGCTCAATAGAAATGACAGAAGTCAGGAAAACTGGAATGTTATCTTTAAAATGCTGAAATAAACTTCAATACCAGTGAAAATACCCATCAAAAATGAAAGTGAAATAAACCTGCATTCAGACAAACAAAAACTGAGAGAATTTGTTGCCAGCAATCCCACACTATGAGACACATGCAAGGAAGTTCCTCAGGCCAAATGGGAATAAACAAAGATGGAACCATGCAAATACCGGAAGAAATGAAAACCCTAGGAATCATGAATATGTGGATAAACATAAAAATATTGACTAAAACATTAGTAATAGTAATATCTTGTGGAGTTTATAAAATATTCAAGTAAAATACATAATAACACAAGGGTCAGAAAATGGGGCTAAACTGTTATAAGATCTTTGCCTTCTTCAGGTAGAAAGCAATAAGACAAAGATATGCATTAAAATTAAAAAGGATAATTCAAAAATGGATATCTAAATAATTAATGTACAAAAAAATAAAAAATGAGTAAAACCAAAAGAAAGAAGGAAATCAAGAGTAAAGAAACAAGAAGGATATAAAACAAATCAAAAGCATACCAGATAGTAAATTAAAACCCAATATATTCATGCTTTATTATATGTAAGCACTCCAATTAAAACAAAAAATAAAATACCAGACAAAACCTCTTTATTTTATTTACAAGAGACAAAAGGCAACTGGAGTGGCTACATTAGACAAATTAGATATCGTGGAACTATTAGACACAAAGAGAAAGAAATAATAATAATATAAATGTCGATTCTACAGGAAGATATTAAAATCTTAAATTCAAATGCACCTAATAACATAATTTCAAAATATGTAAGGTAAAAATTAACAGAATCAAAAGGAGAAACTAATATACAAAGTTTTTCTAGGAGAAACTCATGAAGAAACTCATATACAGAGGTGGTGGGGCAGGACTCAAGCACATGTGGAGCTCAGAGGGTTAGGCATAGTGGAGCATGGCTGGAGCACCCATCTCCCAAAGCTCAACTATGTTCCTCTAGGAGACTTTAGCTTTAGGGTGACTTTGGACCTGGACAAAGCAGGGTGGTCTTGCCCGTGGGATGAAGACAGTCTGATCTGCGTACCCCTGTCTGCTGGCCTCACCTGGGGCCCCAGCCCGGCTACACCCGCTGGCAGTGCAACCACGGATGCCCAGCTGGGGTGCTTCCCAGTGCTTTAATCATAGCTCCTTCTTGGGCTGCCTGCATTTAACTATAGAAGAATTCCAGCAGAGAGCCAGCCTTCCCCCACCAACACACAAGTGCACCCCACTACCCCATCCCTGCTAACACCCCACCCCATGATGCCAGGCCACACCTCCCATCCCCCTCCTCGCTGATACCCCACCAGGTCACCCCTGCAGGGTGGATGTGCTCATGGGCACTGGCAATCCTGTTTTTATGAGTGCCACGCCTCTACTGCTGCGACCGCTGCTGGTAGTAGGTAGTGCTAGCACAGATGACGGCAACCGCTCCCCTGCCAGCACCCTCCCCAGCTGATGCGCTGCTGCAGCTGGCTAGCACATGCAAGTGAGCATGGATCCCACTGCCCCACCTTGAAGAGGTACTTTGACCCACACTCCCCCATTGGAGTGTTATGGCCAGTGGACCAGGAGCACCTTGGCCCCTCCAGTGCAGCAGGATCCTAACATCAGAGAACAAAGCTGGGGCTGGTACCAGTCCCCCAGTTAGAGGACACAGTCTGGAATACTGAGCTGAGTTTTGGGCCCCTAAAATCTTTTATAAATGAAGCCAGTCAACTGAACCCATCTTATCCCACAATCAAATTCCCAAGGGCATCAAAGAAGATTAAAGCAAAAAACCTCACCCAAAGGACAGCAGCTTCAAAGACTGAAGCAATATCAACCCACACAGATAAGAAAAGACCAGCACAAGAATTCTGGCAACTCAAAAAGCAGTGTGCCTTCTTTCCTCCAAAGAACCACATTAGTTTCCCAGCAATGGTTCTTAACCAAGCTAAAATAGGTAAAAATGACAGACCTAGAATTCAGAATGTGGAAGAAACAAAAATCATTGAGATTCAGAAGAAAGTCAAAACCCAATCTAAGAAATCTAAGAAATACAATAAAATGATACAGGAGCTGAAAGACAAAATGGTCATTTTAAGAAAGAACAAAACTGTTTGGACAGAGCTGAAAACTCACTTCAAGAATTTCATAATACAATTGCAAGTATTAACAGCATAATAGACCAAGCTAAGGAAAGAATCTCGAAGCTTGAAGATCAATGAACACAGTCAGAAAAAAATAAAGAAAAAAGAACAAAAATAAAAGAACAAAATCTTCTAGAAATATGGGATTATGTAAACAGACCAAATCTATGACTCACTGGAATCCCTGAAAGACAGGGAGAGAAAACAAGCAACTTAGAAAGCATTTGAGGATATCCTTCATGAAAATTTCTCCAACCTTGCTAGAGAGGCTAACATTCAAATTCAGGAAATGCAGAGAGTCCCTGTAAGATACTATACAAGACCACCATCCCAAAGACACATAGTCATTAGATTCTCAAAGGATGAAATGAAAGAAAAAATGTTAAAGGCAGCTAGAGAGAAGGGATAGGTCACCTGCAAAGGAAACCTTATCAAGCTAACAGTGGACACTTCAGCAGAAACCCTACAATCCAGAAGAGATTGGAGGCCTGCATACAGCATTCTTTTTTTCTTTTTTTTTTGAGACAGAACCTTGCTCTGTTGCCCAGGCTGGAGTGCAATTTCCACCTCCCAGGTTCAAGTGATTCTCCTGCCTTAGCCTTATGAGTAGCTGGGATTACAAGTATGTGCAATCATGCCCAGCTAAGTTTTACATTTTTAGTAGAGATGGGGCTTCACCATGTTGGCCTGGCTTGTCTCAAACTCCTGACCTCAGGTGATCCACCTGCCTCAGCCTCCCAAAGTGCTGGGATTACAGGAGTGAGCCACCGTGCCTGGCCTTATATTCAGCGTTCTTAAAGAAAAGAAAACAAATTCCAACCAAGAATTTCATATCTAGCCAAATTAAGCTTCATAAGTGAATGAGAAATGAGATCTTTTTCAGAGAAGTAAATGCCAGGGGATTTTGTTACCACCAGACTTCTCTTACAAGAGATCCTTTAGGGAGTGTTAATTATGGAAAGGAGATACTGTTAATGGTTACCACAAAACACACTTAAGTACATAGACCATTGATACTATAAAGCAACAATACAATCAAGTCTGCATAATAATCATCTAATAGCTCATTGACAACAGGACCAAATCTGTACATATCAATGTTAACCTTGAACGTAAGTGGATTAAATGCTCCAATTAAAAGGCACAGAGTGGCATGCATCTTGGATAAAGAAGCAAGACCCAACTGTATGCTGTCTTCATCCATTTCATAAGCAATGACACCCATAGGCTCAAAGTAAAGGGATGGAGAAAAATCTACTATAGTTTGTATATCTGTCCCCACACAAATCTCATGTTGAATTGCAATCCCCAGTATTGGAAGTGGAGTCCAGGACCATAAGGGTAGATTTCTTATGAATGATTGAGCACCATCTCCCTGGTGCTGTCCTTGCAATAGTGAGTAAGTTCTAAGGAGATCTGGCTGTTTAAAAGTGTGTGGAACCTCCTTCTCTCTCTTGCTCCTGCTCCCACCATGTGGGAGGCTTGCTCCTGCTTCACCCTCTGCCATGAGTAAAAGAAATAATCTGTCTACCAAATCCCTGTGACATGCAATTTACCTCTATAACAAACATGCACATGTACTGCTGAATCTAAAATATTTTTTTTAAAAAACAACCTAGATGAACAATAAAATAAACACAAAAATGAAGAAAAAAGAAAATAATAAAAATATAAGCTGAAACCATTGAAATATAAATTAAATGAACAGTACACAGCATGATAATGTTTGTTATTTTAGAGGATTAAGAAAATTAATAAATCCCTAGCAAGATTATCCCCAAAAAGAGAAAACATAATTGTCAATATTAGGAATAAAAATAAAATAACACTATAGAATCTAAACATAGTAAAAAATATTTAAAGAGGTTATTATGAATAATACCCCTCAAACTGTTGACTTAGAAAAAAGGACAAATTCCTTGAAAAACAATATTTGCCAATCTGACATGAAAAGAAAAAGAAAAATTGAAATCCTTATATCTGTTGAATTTGTCATTAAAAAGCTTCTTACAAAGAAAACTGGCTCAGATGGTTTCACTGTTGAATTCTTCTGAACATTTAAAGAAAATAAAATAATACCAATTGCACAGAAATTATTTAAGAAAATAGAAGAAACAGAAACACTTCTGAACTCATTTCATAATCTTGAGTTAGAATAACCTTGATATCAAACCTGAGATAGACATTATAAGAGGGGAAAATTATAATATAAGGTCTCACAAACATTGATGAAAATTATATTTTAGCAAGTTAAAAATATCAGAAAAAAATTGTGAATCTAATCTGGCAATGACCAAAAATATTTTCAAATGACCAAGTAGGTTTTTCTGAAAACAAAAATTTATTTTATCATCTGAGTATTAATCTATAAAATGTGTTGCACTAACATAGCAATGCTAATTATTGAGATGTTGATCTCAGGTGATGCAGAAAAATCATTTTATAAATGTTAACGTATGTTTGTGACTTTAAAAAACTCTCCACAAACTATTTATAGATGGAAATTTTCTTAATCTACAAAAAATCTTAGCTAACATCGTGCTTACTGGTAAAATATCGAGCAGTTTTTCTTTTAGGTGAGGTTGGGAAGAATAAAAAGATATCTTCTATTAGCACTTTTATGCAACATTATTCTTAAGGACCCAGCTAATGCAATAAGGAACAAAAAGAAACAAAAGTCATAAATATTGGAAAGTGAGAAGTAAAACTGTTATTAAGCATAGAAGTCATGATTATGTACATAGCAAATCCAAAATAATCTACATTCAAAGCATTACAAAATTTAGCAGTGTTGCTGGATACAAAGCTCACATAAAAATTAATGGTTTTATCTACTAGCAACAAATTGAAAAGTGAAACTTTCACAACAGCTATTATTTACAATAGCATAAAAAACATCAAATACTTAAGAATAATCTAAGAAAAGATATGCAAGGCTTCTACATGATTGCTGAGAGAAGTGAAAAAGTAATAAATAAATAGACATACTATTACATAAATGAGATGACTCAGTATTATTAAAAATTTAATCCTTTCCAACTACAGCCATAAAGCCAATGAATCCCAAATAATATTCTGGCAGATATTTTTGTGAAAATTGACAGCTAATTCTAAAACTTATATTAAAATGTAGACATCCTTGAAAATTAAAGAAAATACTTAGGAAGAAAAACAAAAATGCCAAACTTTACTATAAAGATACAGCAATGATGCATGGATAGAAATATGGACCAGTGATACACACTAAGAAAAAACTCCACATAAATAGTCACCAAATTTCCAAAAATGAATGAATAAATAAAAGGCACTATTGTAACTCAATGGGGGAAATAATGGTCTTTTCAATAAATGGTGCTATATCCACTGAATATCTGTATATGAGAAAAATGAACAGGATCCTTATATCTCACCATACACAAAATGTAAATCAAAATGGATCATAAATCTAAACATTAAAGGTACAGCAATAAAGGTTCTGAAGAAAATACAAGGAACCATCTTCAGGACTTTGGGATAAATAAAAGTTTCTTATCTATGACACAAAGAATTACAAACCATTAAAAAACTTGATAAAGTGGGCTTCATTAAAATCATGAGCCTCTGTCGAAAGGTATACTATCTTTATGATAGTAAAAACACATACCACATACCAGAATATACTCACAACAAATGTATGTAATAAAAGACTCGTATACAAAATACAAAAAAAAATAATTCTTACTAAAGAAAAAAGATAGACGACCTAAATTGACAATGGACAGAAGACTTGAACAAATTTTTAACAAATGAGAATATCTATGCCAATAAGCATATTACAAGATGTTCAGCATCTGTACCCATGAGGGAAACACAAAGCAAAACTACAATCAATACCACTCCATATCCACCAGAATGGTCAAAATAAAAAGACTAATAATCCTAAGCATTTGGAAGTATGTAGAGCAAGTGGAACTCTCATACATTATTGGTGGAAATGTGAATTGATACATTCATTTTAGAACACTGCTTGGCAATATCTACTGATGCTTAAACTTTGAACCAGTATTTTACTGCTAGGAATGTTCCCAAAAGAAATAAATTTATATCCACCAAAAGGCATGTGCAAGAATTTTCACAATTGCCAAATAGTAAAAACAACCCAAATTTCTACAAAAAAAGAAAGACTAAATACATTGTGGTGTATTCAAACAATGGAATACTGTGCAACAATTAAAATTTTTAGATGAATTAAAGCTATTCTCATATAATGAATGCATTTGACATACACAAATGATGGGTGAAAGAAACCAGACACAAAATTTGATCAACAGGAGACTAAGTGAATAAATTGCAGTATTTTCATATACTGGAATACTACACATTAATGGTAAATAAAAAATAAACTGACAGGAGCAAGATGGCCGAATAGGAACAGCTCCAGTCTCCAACTCCCAGCGCCAGCGACACAGAAGACCGGTGATTTCTGCATTTTCAACTGAGGTACTGGGTTCATCTCACTGGGGAGTGCCGGACGATCGGTGCTGGTCAGCTGCTGCAGCCCACTCACAGCTTGCAGAAGGAAGCAGGGCTTAGGCATCGGCCACCTGGAAGCGCAGAAGGGGGAAGGGAACTTTTCCCAGCCAGGGGAACTGAGACACACAACACCTGGAAAATCGGGTAACTCCCACCCCAATATTAAGTGCTTTAAGCAAACAACAGGCACACCAGGGAAAGATCATATCCCACACCTGGCCGGGAGGGTCCCACTTCCACGAGAGCTTCCCCTCATTAAGCAGCACAGCAGTCTGTGATCTACCGCAAAGGCAGCAGCCAGGCTGGGGAGGGCTCGCCATTGCTGCTGAGAGGCCAGGAACAAAGCTGCTGGGAAGCTCCAACTGCGGGAGCTCACAGCAGCTCCTCAAGGAAACCTGCCTGTCTCTTGCAGACTCCACCTCTGGGGACAGGGCACGCCACACAACAACAACACACAACAACAACAACAACAACAAAAGCAGCAGAAGTTCCCCGTGACGCTAACCACTCTGACAGCTTTGAAGAGAGCAGTGGATCTCCCAACGGAGTTGAGATCTGAGAAGGGACAGACTGTCTGCTCAAGTGGGTCCCTGACCCCTGAGTAGCCTAACTGGGAGACATCCCACTAGGGGCAGCTCCGAGGACCCCACACCTCACAGGGTGGGAGTACACCCCGCGAGGAAGCTTCAAAGCAAGAATCAGACAGGTACACTCTCGCTGTTCAGAAATATTCCCATCTTCTGCAGCCTCTGCTGCTGATACCCAGGCAAACAGGGTCTGGAGTGGACCCTCAAGCAATTCCAACAGACCTATACAGCTGAGGGTCCTGACTGTTAGAAGAAAACTATCAAACAGGAAGGACACACCTACACCAAAACCCCATCAGTACATCACCATCATCAAAGACCAGAGGCAGATAAAACCACAAAGATGGGGAAAAGCAGGGCAGAAAAGCTGGAAATTCAAAAATAAGACATCTCCCCCGCAGCGCTGAGCGCAGCTCATCGCCAGCAACGGATCAAAAGCTGGACGGAGGAATGACTTTGACGATGAGAGAAGAAGGCTTCAGTCCATCAAATTTCAGAGCTAAAGGAGTAAATTACGCATCTACGCAAAAGAAACTAAAAATCTTGAAAAAAGTGGAAGAATTGACGGCTAGAGTAATTAATGCAGAGAAGGTCATAAACGAAAATGAAAGAGATGAAAACCATGACACGAAATACGCGGACAAAATGGCTTCCAGCAACCCACCCATCAACTGGAAGAAAGAGTATCAGCTGATTGAGGATCAAATGAATGAAATGATGTAGAAGAGAAACCAAAAGAAAAAGAAGAAAGAAATGAACAAAGCCTGCAAAGAAGTATGGGATTATGTAAAAGACCAAATCTACGTCTGATTGGGGTGCCTGGAAAGTGAGGGGGAAATGGAACCAAGTTGGAAAACACTCTTCAGGATATCATCCAGGAGAACTTCCCCAACCTAGTAGGGCAGGCCAACATTCAAATCCAGGAAATACAGAGAACGCCACACAAAGATACCGAGAAGAGCAACTCCAAGACACACATAATTCTGCCAGATTCACCAAAGTTGAAATGAAGGAAAAATCTTAAGGGCAGCCAGAGAAAGGTCGGCTACTCCACAAAGGGAAGTCCCATCAGACTCACAGCAGATCTCTCTCGGCAGAAACTCCGCCAGAAGAGAGTGGGGCCACATTCAACATTCTTAAAGAAAAGAATTTTAAACCCAGAATTTCCTTACATCCAGCCAAACTAAGTTTCATAAGTGAAGGAGAAATAAAATCCTTTACAGATAAGCAAATGCTAGGAGATTTTGTCACCACTAGGCCTGCTGCCTTTAAGAGACCCTGAAGGGAAGCACTCAACATGGAAAGGAACAACTGCAAATTGTGCCATTGCAAAACATGCCAAAATGTAAAGACCATCGAGGCTAGGAAGAAAACTGCATCAACTAACGAAAGTTAAAAATAACCAGTTAATATCATAATGGCAGGACTGTTCACACACAACAATATTATTAACCTTAAATGTAAAATGGACTAAATGCTCCAATGAAAAAGACACAGACTGGCAAACTGGATAAAGAGTCAAGACCCATCAGTCTGTTGTATTCAGGGAGACCCATCTCACACCTAGAGACATACATAGGCCAAAATAAAGGGATGGAGAAGATTTACCAAGCAAATGGAGAACAAAAGCAGGTTGCAACTTAGTCTCTGATAAAACAGACTTTAAACCATCAAAGATCAAAAAGAGACAAAGAAGGCTACATAACGGTCAAGGATCAATTCAACAGGAAGAGCTAACTATCCTAAATATATGCAACTCCAATACAGTAGAGCACCTAGATTCATAAAGCAAGTCCTAGAGACTTCATAAAGAGACTTAGACTCCCATACAAGGTCAATGGGAGACTTCAACACTCCACTGTCAACATTAGACAGATCAACGAGACAGAAAGTTAACAAGGATGTCCAGGAATTGAACTCATCTCTGCAGCAAGCAGACCTAATAGACATCTATAGAACTCTCAACCCCAAATCAACAGAATATACATTCTTCTCAGCACCACATCGCATTCTACTCCAAAATTGACCATATAATCAGCAAAGCACTCCTCAGCAAATGTACAAGCAAGAACAGAAATTATAACAAACTGTCTCTCAGACCACAGTGCAATCAAACTAGAACTCAGGACTAAAAAACTCAATCAAAACCGCCAACTACATGGAAACTGAACAACCTGCTCCTGAATGACTACTGGGTACATAACGAAATGAAGGCAGAAATAAAGATGTTCTTGAAACCAATGAGAACAAGATACAACATACCAGAATCTCTGGGACACATTTAAAGCAGTGTGTAGAGGGAAATTATGCACTAAATGCCCACAAGAGAAAGCAGGAAAGATCTAAAATTGACACTCTAACATCGCAGAATTAAAAGAACTAGAGAAGCAAGAGCAAACACATTCCAAAGCTAGCAGAAGGCAAGAAATAACTAAGATCAGAGAGCAGAACTGAAAGGAGATAGACAAAAAACCCTCCAAAAATCATCAATGAATCCAGGAGTTGGTTTTTGAAAGATCAACAAAATTGACATGGACCACTAGCAAGACTAATAAAGAAGAAAAGAGAGAAGAATCAAATCGACGAATTAAAATGATAAAGGGATATCACCAACGTAATTCCCACCAGAAATACAAACTACCATCAGAGAATACTATAAATACCTCTAAGAAATAAACTGGAAAAACCTAGAAGAAATGGATAATCCCCTGGACACTTACACTTTCCAAGACTAAACCAGGAAGAAGTTGAACCTCTGAATAACAGACCAATAGTAGGCTCTGAAATTGAGGCAATAAATTAATAGCCTACCAACCAAAAAAGTCCAGGACCAGATGGATTCACAGCTGACCTCTACCAGAGGTATGTTGAGCATGGGCACCATTCCTTCTGGAAACTATTCCAATCAATAGAAAAAGAGGGAATCCTCCTAACTCACTTTTATGAGGCCAACATCATCCTGATACCAAAGCCTGGCGGGAGACATTAACAAAAAAGAGAATTTTAGACCAATATCCCTGATAACATCGATGCAAAAATCCGCAAATAAAACACGGGCAAACCGGATTCAACAACACATCAAAAAGCTTTTATCCACCATGATCAAGTGGGCTTCATCCCTGGGATGCAAGGCTGGTTCAACATTCGCAAATCAATAAACATAATCCGTTATTGGCAAACAGAACCAAAGACAAGAACCACATGATCTCTCAATAGATGCAGAAAAAGGCTTTGACAAATTCAACAGCCCTTCATGCTGTGCACCAATAAATTCGGTATTGATGGAACGCATCTCAAAATAATAAGAGCTATTTATGACAAAACCCAATGTTTCGATTATCATACTGAATGGGCAAAACTGGAAAAAATTCCCTTTGGAAACTGGCACAAGACAGGATGCCCTCTCTCACACTTATTCAACATAGTGTTGAAGTTCTGGCTAGGTACTAGGGCAAGAGAAAGAAAATCAGGGTATTCAGTTAGAAAAGAAGAAGTCAAATTGTCCCTGTTTGCAGATGACATGATTGTATATTTAGAAACCCCATTGTCCTTCAGCCCAAAATCTCCTTTTTAAGCTGATAAGCAACTTCAGCAAAGTCTCAGGATACAAAATTAATGTGCAAAATCACAAGCACTCTTATACACCAATAACAGACAAACACAGAGCCAAATCATGAATGAACTTCCATTCACAATTGCTTCAAAGAGAATAAAATACCTAGGAACTAACTTTACAAGGATGTAAAGGACTCCCTTCAAGGAGAATCACAAACCACTGCTCAGTGAAATAAAAGAGGACACAAACAAATGGAAGAACATATTCATGCTTCATGGATAGGAAGAATCAATATCGAAAATGGCCACTGCCCAAGGTAATTTATAGATTCAATGCCATCCCCATCAAGCTACTTTTCAATGAGTTTCTTCACAGAATTGGAAAAACCGCTTTAAAGTTCATATGGAACCAACAAAGAGCCCGCCAGATTCCAAGACAATCCTAGTCAAAAGAACAAAGCTGGAGGCATCACGCTACCTGACTTCAAACTATACTACGTTGCCACAGTAACCAAAACAGCATGGTACTGGGTACCAAAACAGAGATATAGACCAATGGAACAGAACAGGAGCCCTGCAACACACCACACATCTACAGCCATCTGATCTTGACAAAACCTGAGAGAAACAAGAAATGGGGAAAGGGATTCCTCATTTAATAAATGGTGCTGAAAATTACAGTCATAAGTAAGTAGATAGCTGAAACTGATCCTTTCCTTACCTCCCCATAATGGTAAATTAATTCAAGATGGATTAGAGACTTAAATGTTAGACCTAATACCATAAAAACTCTAGAGGAAACCTAGGTAGTACCATTCAGGACATAGGCATGGGCAAAGACTTCATGTCTAAAACACCAAAAGCAACGGCAGCAAAGCTTAAAATTGACAAATGGGATCTAATTAATCCAAAGAGTTTCTGCACAGCAAAAAGAAACTACCATCAGAGGAACAGGCAAACCCACAGAATGGGAGAAAAATTTTTGCAATCTACTCATCTGACAAAGGGCTAATATCCAGAACCTACAAAGAACTCAACAAATTGACAAGAAAAACAAAAACAACCCCATCAAAAGTGGGCAAAGGATAAGGAACAGACATTCTCAAAAAGAAGATTCATACAGCCAACAGACATATGAAAAAATGCTCATCATCACTGGCCATCAGAGAAATGCAAATCAAAACCACAATGAGATACCATATCTCACACCAGTTAGAATGGATGCATCATTAAAAAGTCAGGAAACAACAGGTGCTGGAGGGGATGTGGAGAAATAGGAACACTTTTACACTGTTGGTGGATTGTAAACTAGTTCAACCATTGCGGAAAACAGTATACATTCCTCAAGGATCTAGAACTAGATAAATTATATGACCCAGCCATCCCATTACTGGGGATATACCCAAAGGATTATAAATTATGCTGCTATAAAGACACATGCACACGTATGTTTATTGCAGCACTATTCACAATAGCAAAGACTTGAATCAACCCAAATGTCCATCAGTGACAGATTGGATTAAGAAAATGTGGCACATATGGGTCACCCATGAATACTACGCAGCCATAAAAGGATGAGTTTGCATCCTTTGTAGGGACATGGATGCAGCTGGAAACCATCATTCCTAGCAAACTATCACAACAGAAACAAACACTGTATGTTCTCACCATAGGTGGAACTGAACAATGAGATCACTTGACTCAGGAAAGGGGAACATCACACACCTATCATGGGGAGGGGAGGGGGGAGGGATTGCCTGGGAGTTATACCTGATGTAAAATGACGAGTTGATGGGTGCAGCAGACCAACATGGCAATAAGTATACATATGTAACAAACCTGCACGTTATGCACATGTACCCTACAACTTAAAGTATAATAACAATAAATAAATTTAAAAAAAAAAGAAATTATAACATATTTTTTAAAAATCTGTGTATCTAGAAACCTGGTGCAGTTTGCTGTGATCTCCCACTGGAACATTATTGAGCAGCTTTCAAACTGGACAAATTTCTTGGTATTTCTTTGTTCTATTCTCAATAGAGCAATCAGGGTTGTCTTTTATAGTTAATACACAAGCCATAGAACATTACTCCTTCGTTTAAAACCATCTCATGGTTTTAATCTATATGGAAGTCAAAGTCCTTATCATGGCGTCTAAATGCTAATATCTGGGCTCCCATTCCCCTCTGACCACCTCCTAGACTTCTTCCTCTGGGCCACTACAGTCTAGCCCCATCGGCTCCCTGATTCTTCCCTAACATGCAAGGCATGCTCCCACCTCACAGCTCTGCACTTAAAGATTCCTCTCCATCCCTTCACCTAGATCTCTTCTCAGCTTTCTTTCTTACATTTCAATTCCTTGTCAAAAATCATTTTGAGGCTTTTCATGAGCACATATTTAATTTATATTCTTCAAACTCTCATTTCCTGGTTTATTTTTCTCTATTATCCTTACCAGCATTAACCATACTACTTTTTAATTTAATTATCCTTTCCCATTAGAATGTAAACTTTTTAAGGGCAAGGATTTTTGTAGTCATGTTTACTAATATATTTCCTGGCTCCTAGAAAAGTTCCTGACACAGAGTAGGGCCCAAAAAATATTTGTTGAATGAATGTACTCTTAAAGAAGAAACAAAATGGGTATTATAGGACATTTAGAACTGAAGGTCAATTAAAACTGTACACAGGAAAATCCACAGGTTATGGAAGGATATTTGAATGACCCTAACAGCAGGTTGGTGGGTCTATCTGAATGCTGATTGGGCACTGATTTGCTCCAGTGGCACCTGAGGAAAGTCCCTGTGGGGCAGCAATGTTGATAACTTTGCCTCAAGCCCACTCTCCATATTCTGGATGGAGAGGGTTCTGGCTCTTGAAACATGGTCTGGGTGGGCACAAGAGCCAGGAGCAAGAGAAGGAAATCTGCTCATTCACGCACACCCATGAGAAAGCGAGCCATGACTGGTGAGCAGAGTGGCTCTCTGGGATTATCAGAACTGGAAAATACTGATCAGAAGTGTTGGACTTCAAGGGCACTTCCAAGGATGGCAGAATGAAGCACCAAAAGAAGATGAGACCACCCAGGAACTTAAGCCTATTCAACGTTTGGCACCAAGTTTGAATTCCTCATGGCAATAAATCTCCTGCTACCAAGAACTGAGAGAAATAAAAAGTCATTGCCCTCTGATTGACAAGAGAAGAAACCATGCAATGGCCAGTCAGCAGGTGTGACCACAGAAGAGAATATGAGATTACGTGGGAGAAGCCCAGCAATAGACCATCCTACCCTACTGTATACCCATGCTAAGTCAGGGGAAAAAATGGTGTGACATCTCTAACTTTGGGCACAATATCATCTGATCAGTTGAAAGAATCCTCAACCACTATATCTTTCTAATATTTTTGATGACCACATGGAATCTCAGCTACCCTGAAGAGAATCTGATAAATTTCATGGCTTAATCTGAAATTGACATATATTCATACAATTCCTCAGTTAATCCGTCATATAAGCAAGAATATTAGAGTCATTACATAATTCCTAAAATGTGATGTGCTATATGTTTCCTCTGAGAAAACCAGCATCAAATTGTTCTAACTATTTTTTTTAAAGTTACATGATTAAAACCAAATGAAATCTAAACTTACTTGAAATTTCCAGAGACCTCCAATATCATCATATCTTTCAAAGCAGGTGGGCTCCAGATCTTCATCTAAGCAGCACTTAATGGCACCCAGTTCGCTAATTACAGCTCCAATCACAGCAATCTGCTTCTTTGCCATCGTGTCTCAGCTGGTTAGTAGAAATTTAGAGCTCTGTCACTGTCATCCATCCCATTTAAACAAAAATTACTTGTCACAAAGACCTTCAGTCTGTTGCCCTAAGTTTTCACTATTCTTATTAACAATGAGAACACCAGTATGTTGATTACCAATCAGGGACTATGAGAGGTATAAGGGATACAAAAGTATACAGAAAGAAATATTCCTTCCCCCCACCAAATTTCTCAGTGTAGTCACAGAGAGAAATGCAAACATATAATTCCCAGGCTACATGATAAATGTAATAGTAGCATCATACCCTGTGTGCTATGAGCAGGCAGCACAAGGAAGGAATACCTGACCTGCTGCGGAAGTGACACAGGCACAAAAACCTAAGGATGAATGACTAGGAATCAGCTAGGTAAGAGGCCAGGAAGGGAGGGGTGTGTGTGTGTGCGTGCATGCACGCGTGTGCGCACATTCGCGCGTCTGCGTGTGTATGCTCGCACGTGTGCATGTATGTGCATGTGTATGGATCGTGTAACATTCCAGACAGCAGAGACAACATGAGTGAAGGCAGAAGTGATAAATGCAGAGAAATGTGGAGGAACATAAGAAGTTCAATGAGATAAGGACATCCATTAGATGTACCAAGGTTGTGTCCATTTGTGATCCTTGCTAGAGAAGTTTCAGTGGGCTCAGTGTGGTGGCTCATGCCTATAATTTCAATACTTTTGGAGGCCTAGGTGAGAGGATCACTTGAGGCCAGGTGTTCAAGACCAGCCTGAGCAACATAGAGAGACCCCATCTCTCAAAAACATTTTTAAATTTAGCTGGGCCTAGTGGTGCACATCTGTAGTCCTAGCTGCTTGGGAGGTTGAGGTGGTAGGATAGCTTGAGCCCAGGAGTTTGAAGCTACATTGAGCCATGATTGTACCACTGCACTCCAGCCTGGGCAATAGAATGAGACCCTGTGTCTAAAAAGAAAGAGACAGAGGGAGAGAGAGAGAAGTTTCAGTGGAGTAGGAGGGTAGAAGTCATCTTACAATAGTTTGAGAAGAAAATAAGACCAGAGAAAGTAGACACAAAGACTGTTAATTACACTGTAGAAAAGCCTATGAAAGCAAAGTAAATTCAACATATTGATTTTTTCTCTCTTATTTAATGATCTGAGAAAAACTGACTAAAATAAATTTCTTAAAAACTATATATTCAAAATTATTATAAAAATACCAAAACTTAGTATTTCTAAGCCATAGATTGTACATTCATTCATTTACTCCTTATTTATTTGTTCAACAAACACTTATTGATTCTTAACTGTGGGCCAGGTACTAGCTTGTTGCTCAGGCCACAGAGAAGAATATGACGGGGTTCTAGACCTCAAGGCCTCAATCTAAAGGGAGAAGAGGGTGGTGCAGATAAAGTTAAAGACACTACACTGTAACTGCTGAGTTTAAGATACATGCTGTAGGGAAAAGAAACAGATCAGACCGTTACTGTGTCTATTTAGAAAAGGAAGACATAAGAAACTCCATTTTGATCTGTACCCTGAACAATTGTTTTGCCCTGAGATGCTGTTAATCTGTAACTTTGCCCCAACCTTGAGCTCACAGAAACATGTGTTGTATGGCATCAAGGTTTAAGGGATCTAGGGCTGTGCAAGATGTGCCTTATTAACTGTATGTTTACAGGCAGTATGCTTGTTAAAAGTCATCGCCATTCTCCATTCTCGATAAACCAGGGGCAACGTCACCTAGCCCGACACCTGTGAAGGGTCTGTGCTAGGGAGGATTAGTAAAAGAGGAAGGCCTCTTGCAGTTGAGATAAGAGGAAGGCCTCTGTCTCCTGCCTGTCCCTGGGAACGGAATGTCTTGGTATAAAACCCGATTGTACATTTGTTCAATTCTGAGACAGGAGAAAAACCGCCCTGTGGCGGGAGGTGAAACATACCGGCAGCAGTGCTCCTCTGTTGCTCTTCACTCCGCTGAGATGTTTGGGTGGAGAGAAGCATAAATCTGGCCTAGGTGCACATCCAGGCATAGTACCTTCCCTTGAACTTATTTGTGACACAGATTCCTTTGCTCACGTGTTTTCTTGCTAACCTTCTCCCCACTGTCACCCTGTTCGCCTGCCGAATTCCTCTTGCTGAGATAGTGAAAATAGTAATCAATCAATACTGAGGGAACTCAGAGACCGGTGCCAGTGTGGGTCCTCTGTATGCTGAGCGCCGGTCCCCTGGGCCTACTTTTTTTCCTCTATACTTTGTCTCTGTGTCTTACTTCTTTTCTCAGTCTCTCGTCCCGCCTGACTAGAAATACCCACAAGTGTGGAGGGGCTAGCCCCCTTCAACATGCAAACAGTGTTTCAAACTTGCTGAATCATTTGTAGTGACTTTGTAAACTCGTGCCCTTTCTTCATGAAAATGTCATTTGTTGAAAATGGTATTTACGCTGCAGAAATGACCTCCCATTTCTATTGGTTATCTCCTATGTAAAACCTTCCCCAAACTTCTCAGGCATCATTAAGCCCAACCATCTTCGTGACCATACAGTGCTTTGCATACATCTCTATCACTGCATTTCACACATCATTTTATTAGTTATTATCCTGTCTTATCTTGATTGAGTAATAAGCATGTAGAGATTTGAGACTTATAGCTAACAAATATCTACAGAATACAATTTGAGAGAATTAATTAATTTCTAAACTTCCCTACTTTTCTTTTACTTGCTAACATAGTTGGGCAATCAGAATACTACACCAAGTAATTATAATTACATAAAATATGTTAATGCCTATCCCCATGGTTCCCCGCAACAAGACAATATATAGTATAAGGCGAACATAAGAGACCAACCTTTGGAAAGAAGGAAATTCAAATTTAATTTCAGCTTCTTAATGAAAGTAGATGTATTGGCTCCCTTTGTCTTCTTGAAAACAGAGTCATTCCACAGCAACTTGAAGATATTTATAAGTTATCAGATTAGTTAATGTATAATCCCTTCCCATAAGTCTTACAATTTGGATTTAAAATTGCCATGAGCCTTTTAGGGATAGGCTGGGACCATGTCTAATGTGATGGTATTTATAATTCACCTACTAATATTGGTCCGCAATACATTTTAATGCTAATTGACACATTTTAAAGACCTTTCAAATGAAATCATTTTCATTGGCTGGGAAAAGTGTAACAAATATTCTGGGAAATAAACAATGTCATTAATTCACTAGTCAGAAGTCAAAACCTTTGTATCATTTTAGATAATTTAATATTAAGAAAAATTATAGTGTAGACAATGAAAATGTCCATTTAATGCATATAACTTTTATGAGAAAACAAAATAAGATAAAAATTACAGAAAGAAATATATCAGATTGTTACTAATTTTTATACTTGGGTGATAGAACTATGGGTGATGGTGTTTTAATCTTTATACCTTTCTATACAAAATACATATACATAAAACAAGTAAAAGTGATTGTTATTAAATAGCCAGCTTTTGGGCTGTCACTTAAAACCTAGGAAGAATTTTAGACCCACATCTTTGAGTTGAAAGGGAAATTTAAAAGTCATCTAGTCCAACTTTTTAACAAACTTAGGAATCCTCTTTATAGTACAGCTCACTTCTGTTTATCAAGTCTTGACCAGACACAATGATGAGGCTGCTGCTATTTCATAGACAGTATATTTCATTTTCAAAAAGCTCTGACCATTAGAAAGTTATTTCTTACCTTACATTAACACCTACTTCTCTTATATACAATAGTCCTTGTTCTGTGCTTCTACTCTGTTTTCCGTATGATGACTTTGAGACAATTGTCATCTTATCTAGCCTTCTCTTTCACCAAAGAAATTTCCTCAATTCATTTAACTGGTTTTTGTTTGTTGTTGTTGTTGCTGTTGTTGTTTTTTGAGATAGAGTCTCACTCTGCCACCCAGACTGGAGTGCAGTGGTGCGATCTCGGCTCACTGCAACTTCTGCCTCCCGGGTTCAAGTGATTCTCCTGCCTTAGTCTCCCGAGTAGCTAGGATTACAGGCACTCGCCACCATGCCCGGCTAATTTTTGTATTTTTAGGAGAGATGGGGTATCACCATGTTGGCCAGGCTGGTCTGGAGCTCCTGACCTCAAGTGATCCGCCTGCCTTGGCCTCCCAAAGAACTGGAATTACAGGTGTGAGTCACTGAGCCCTGCCTAACTGTTCTCTTAATACAAGCTGTGACATGGTACCTATTCTGCGTGCTAAATAAATATTTGTTGAATTGCCCTTGGAAGTGAGCTCCTATCATAGCCACAAGCTCCACCCACACTCCAGAGAAGGGAAATAAAGGGCAGGGGTCACTAGGGTCATCTTAGAATTCTGCCTATTACTATAACCTTCTCTTCCTTCCCGCTAATCTTCACTGGTTCTGTATAGAGGCATTTTGTAACAGCATCACATAACAGGATATCCTTTTATCAGTCAACACTCTATGACATACAACAGCAGAATGAAAATTTTGTAATGGGAAAAAAATCTCAACATATGATTAACTGATAAAATCAGAAATGTGAAAGCAAACAGAAAAAAATTCAAATGAACAGAAGCTCTTTGAACATATATTCTAATTTTACCAAGTAATGTAAAACTTAGCATTCCATTGTTGCAAGCGTCTGACTACATGCTTTCTTAAACTGTAAACATCATCTCTCATACCTGCTTTTCTTATCCTGATACCTCACACTATTCTTTTGGATGTAGGTATGGAAAAAGAAAGAGATAAACATGCAGTTACTACTGATAAACATTTTTTTTTTCTCTGAAAGCATTTACAAAAACTCTTGTTTCTGAAATATGCAATGCAATAAAACTAACTTTAAGTTAGAAGAGAAGTCAAATTTGACTTTAAAGTCCTTGGTTTGGCAAAGAAATGTATTTCCATATGTCTGAAATGCTAAGAGTAAATGCACTGTCGACTCTGCTCTCGGTTGAATGAAGTTTATCTTTTTGTGATGGTTCATAGACAAACAGGAATCCTTGTTTATCTTTCCTGTCTGCTTGGTATTAGTGAGTCTGACACAGTTGTGGAAATTTGGAAGCTGTCAATATTTTCTAAATGCAGTATCATGGTTGACTTCACAGGGCAGAATCGGGCTAAAGGTTTGTATTAAGGAAAATAAACTATGAATTAAGCACTTAATCTCACAGGAAACATTCAAAGAAATAGTGACGTAGTGCAGATTTGAGAACTGTTGCCACATCTGCTGCGCTATCCTGATTCCTTCTCTCTGGCCCCAGTTCACCTTCACTACCACCACCACCACTTGTGCCTCCCCACTTAGGAAAGTCTTCTCCAAGATCACTTGCTCAGCACTCTCCTCTGTGCTATATCTGTATCTGGGGCACGTTTTATTTCCCTGTATTTTGTAAATAATTTTCTGTATTTTTATATTTCTTATATATTTACATCCTCTCATACAGCAGGGTTCCTCACGCCCCTGGGCCAGCAGGAGGTGAGCGGCGGGCAAGCTGGCAAAGCTTTGTCAGTATTTACAGCCACTCCTTATCACTCACCTTACCTCTGAGCTCCGCCTCCTGTCAGATCAGCAGCAGCATTAGATTCTCCTAAGAGCTTGAACCCTATTGTGAACTATACATGTGAGGGATCTAGGTTGCATGTTCCTTATGAGAATCTAATGCCTGATGATCTGTCACTGTCTGTCATCACCCCTAGATGGGACCATCTAGTTGCAGGAAAACAAGCTCAGGGCTCCCACTGATTCTACATTATGGCGAGTTGTATAATTATTTGATTATATATTACAATGTAATAATAATAGAAATAAAGTACACAATAAATGCAATGTTCTTGAATCATCCCCAAACCATCCCCCAATCCCCATCAGTCAGTGGAAAAATTGTCTTCCACGAGACTGGTCCCTAGTGCCAAAAAGGCTGGGGACCCCTGCTCTAAATAATGCACTGTTCTGCCTCTGGGAGTCAGAAGGGATAAAATTGTATTGCGGTGGTGGTCTGTGTTATTATAAACAGCAAGGAGTCCAGTAGAAAGGTCTGACCAGAATCTGCTCCATGGGTGTGTGACGTGTGCTGTCCCAGGGCCCTGCTCTCAGGACCTGGCACTTGGCACTGCTCTGCCATTAATGTCTTTAAATTCTTAATGAGTTTTAGGCAAAAGGTCCTGCATTTCTATTTTGCACTGAATCCTGCAAATTATGTAGCCAGTCCAGGGTCTGAATTAGGGAAATAGATTTTTGGTTTCATTTAAATGCTAGCATAAGTAGTTCAAACAAAGAAATGGGCAAGAGAAGTCAAGTTTCTGTGGTGGTTTTTAAGTGTGAAAGAAAAGTGAGACTAAGGTTCTGGGAATACAAAAGCTTGTTTGAATAGAAAAGGGTGAAATCAGATAATAGGCAAAAAGGTTTGCAAGGTAAAGACAGAATGGTTGATTCTTGCTTGATTTTCTTCACAGCCTGAGGGAGAATTATTAAGAAAGCGGGTCACGTTGAAGATATTAGGGAGGAGGCATAATTGTGGTGGAACCCAGAGAAGGAGGAGGAGGAGATGGATTCCAAGGCTCCTAATGGGGATGCTGGCCTTGACCTTGAGGAGGGTATCCTTCCAAACTGGAGGGAAGTTTGATGCAAGGGTAGATGATACAGGAGTTTGAGTCGGCTCATAGTTGATTGCCTCAATTTTCTTAATGATGTAGGAGGCAAAGTGGTGTTCTGAAAGAGATGGGAGCTGTGGATGGGTTCTCAGCAAGGGTATTTGTTTGTTTGCTTGTTTGTTTTTTACAGACAAGGTCTGGCTCTGTCACCCAGGCTGGCGAGCAGTAGCATGATCATAGCTCACTGTAACCTCAAACTTCTGGGCTCAAGCAGTCCTCCTACCTCAGCCTTCTGAGTAGGTAGGACTATAGGTGTGCACCCCTATGCATAACTAATTTTTCATTTTTTTTTTTTTTTTTTGTAGAGACGGCATCTTGCTATGCTGCCAAGGTTGATCTCAAACTCCTGGGCTGAAGTGATCCTCCAGACTTGGCCTCCAAAAATGCTAGGATTACAGGCACGAACCACCATGCCCAGCTCATTGTGGGATTTCAGGAAAGCTAGAAGACTGGAGGCAACCACTGAGAGGAATGTGAGAGGGGGCTGAAAATGGGATAATACAAAATCCCTGGTGAGTCCCATCATGAGGGCCCTGTCTAAAACTGCAGCATCTCTGCTCATCCTGCCTGCTCTATCACTTCTGATCCTCCTTAATTCACTCGATCTGTCCCTATTCCATTGTCAGCTTTAAAAATACTCTATATTTTATTATTTTATTCAGTTCCATGTTGGCCTCTTATTACTATAATGTAAACTCCATGGCTGTCCATTTTGCCTGCTGATGTATTCCCAGTAGGCAGGACTGGCATGGAGTAGGCACTGGTACATGTTTATTGAATGAATGCATGAATTGCCATGCAGCATTGAAGGTGGAAACTGGAGCATTGCAGATGCATCAATATCCCATAGATGTAGTTTCTCTCCAGCAGTACTTAAGAGGGGAGTAAAGATTGGTCTGGATCTGGAGTAAATATATTGCTAAGCTGATGCTGCAGAAGAGCAGGGATCTCATTAATCTTAGGGAAGTAAGGATGTGAATGGGACTAGGAGAGCATGGAGATGACGAAAGTTTGGCACAGTAAAGATGGAAAACTGACCCATTCCAAATGTCACCCATTGATGACAGTGAGGCTTTAGTGCACTTCTTCCCCACCAGGATCAACTGAGGACCTGAGAAGAGCTGCTCTGTGAGTGACACCATTCAATGCTACGGCTGAGCAGGGAAGGGAGGAAGGAGGTGAAACAAGAAAGTGGATCTAGCATGTTCTAAATAATTACTGTAGTTTGAAATAGAGTATTGTCTCTGGTTTTATGTAGGTGTGGCTTTACTTATGCTCTGTTAGCTAGTCATATACCAGATTAGTGATCTTATAAGGGAGGTCAGGGACTAAACCTTCCATTGAGGTGCAGGAAGAAAATATTACCCTTCTGCCATATTTTTGTTTGAAATGCAAGAACTGCATTCAGCTTTACTGTATTTAATATACGGGTTAATATTGACATAGGTCCTGTGTCAAAAGGTCACAGGACATTTGTGGTCACCCTAAGGGATGTGGAGGGCTTGGCTATGGCACTCTCACTAGCTCATTTGTTCTCGGCATATTATGGCCTGTGGCAGCTTGCCTGGGCTGAGTTCTATGGGTTTATAGATTATATCATTCCAGTTCAACGAAACTAAACTTCACAAGAAGGACATGTGGCTTAAAAAAGATTATTGCCAAGAAACCTTTGATTGATGATAATAATAATGCAAGCACAAGTTACAAGGAAGTCCTTGTTGACATTTCTGTGGTTCCTATTATGAGCCCTTCATCTTCCCCATTAAGGAGTGAAAAAAAAATGTGAGCTCATCAGATTTGCCAAGTTCTCCTGTTTGGTCAGTGTGGAGAGGCAATGAGGCATATTCCACGATGCCCTACCCTCAACAACTCCTCCTAAAGCCTCCCCTTTTCACTTACAGGATGATTTGATTTGTGAAGGATGGCTTATATCAGAAGTTGTCAAACTAAGGCCCATGAGCCAAATCTAGCCCACAAGCTAAGAATGGTTTTTACATTCTAAATAGATGGGGTGGGGGAGAATATTTCATGACACTGAAAATTAAATGAAATTCAAATTAAATGAAATTCAAATGAAATTCAAATTTCAGCACCTATAGATAAGTTGTATTGGAACACAGCAATGTTCAGAGTTTTACGTGTCACCTATGACTGCTTTTGCACTACAACAGCAGAGCTGAATATTTGTGACAGAGACCTTACAGCTTGCAAAGCCTGAAATACTTATTGCGTGGTCCTTTACAGAAAAAGTCTGCCACCCCTTGGTTATGAGAACAGTTTGTAGAACTCATATATTATGTAAAATAAAAATCCCAATTTAAAAATTCTTTGTATTCATTGCAGAATTACTACGTGAAATCGATTACATGAGTAAATGGTGTATATTGTAGGCACCTGGAATACAATCAGTAATGCAAGCAAAGGGGTGTGCCCTTTTGCAGCTTACATTCTAGCAGAAGGAGATGGACTGTCAATCGTTATAACAATGATTGGCCAGGCATTGTGGCTCACACCTGTAATCCCAACACTTTGGGAAGCCAAGGTGGGCAGATCACCTGAGGTCAGGAGTTCAATACCAGCCTGGCCAACATGGTGATACCCCGTCTCTACTAAAAAAAATACAAAAATTAGCTGGGTGCAGTGGTGAGCACCTGTAATTCCAGCTACTTGGGAGGCTGAGGCAGGAGAATCGCTTGAACCTGGGAGGCAGAGGCTGTGGTGAGCTGAGACCGCACCACTGCACTCCAGCCTGACAACAGAGCAAGATTCCATCTCAAAAAAAAAAAAAAAAAAAAATAGATTACAGTAAATAGCATGTAGAAAGGTGAAAAAAAAGAAAAAGTAAGGGAGACTGAGAGTGTAACTGGTAGGTGTGAGGTATGTCTGCCTTATTATTCAACTTATTTTCCTTTTAAAAATATATTTAAGGCCTACACCATGATGCTTTGAAGTACATATACATAGTGAAATGATTACTATAGTCAAGTAAGTTAATTTATTTTCTTAATCTTCATGACTTATTACCATTTTTTCATTCCAAACTTACAAAAATCAAAATAAGTTAATGGTCTACAAAGCTTACGTGTTCCTCTGAATACCTGGGAAAAGGAGAAAATACAGATAAAATGTTCTAATCCTTAGTACATCTACTTTCCAGAAACAGAAACTCAGTTGTAAGGATGCCTGAGGAAATTTCTTGGCAGATAATGCACATAATCCTCTGAAATGAAGCTTGGTCACAGGTCAGCAGTTTTTTTCAATAAGATTCTATAGAAACAAGCAATGTTTTCCACAACATCCAATTGTATTATATATCAGCAATAGTAGCTGAACAAACAGCTAAGCTACTCTTCTGGCTCTCAATCACAACCAACATTACTTCCTTCATTTTAATCCTATGGACAATACATATGAGAACATTCTTTAGAGCTCCTTCTTATCTCATTAGCAAACAAGGAAACACGTGATGACAACATCACTATGGTCATCTGTGTCTAGTTCAAGGCTGGCTGGAAAGGTCTGCTCCATTCCTTGAAGTCACCGTCTCTCCTCATTTTTATACCCATTCATTCATTGTTTAATGAATGCCTTCTGACAGGGGCCTAGCCACAAAGTACCATGAAAAATAGAAATTAATCAATAAAAAGAAGGATACAAATGAACAATATAAAGAAAACTGCAAGAAAGAAAAAAAGCAGACGATATAATCCCAATGTTTGAAGAATTTTCATTACGGAAGAAACAACTTAAAACGCTATGTTCTCAGCATTAGAAATGATCCATCCAGGAATCTTTCTTTCTATTTTGATCCCCCAATTTAATAGTTTAAATAGGTGCTTTTTATCTTGCTGAGAAAAAGTAAATTGAAACTTTCTACTAGTGAGATCTTTCAGTAACCTGGTCCTTGGAGATAGGTAGCTCTTATAATTTCAGTTTTTTTTAAAGATTTAATTCCAATAATGTCTATCTATCCTTTTAAAAGTACCTCTGTATACTGAATACTGCAGCTAGTTGCAAGCCATGTACCTTTATAATACAGTCTGACCTGTAACATGATGTGAGAATTTCTTTAGGAACTCCTGTGCAATTTTTCTCTGTTGACTTTTCCCCTGACTTCTTCATTACTTGGATAATAATGTGTAATGCCCAAATTTACAAAGGTGCCAAAGTATCATGCTAATTAAATATCATTAAGATGATGGTCATATGAGGAGGGAAATGTTACAGAATTAAGCACATAAAACAATTTTATGATTTAAATACAGTTTGCCTAATGTAATGACAAGCATATGGTATGAGACAGAATCAGATCTTTTATTTTAAACTCATTATAAATGATCTCTCTTTCTTCTCATTTATGTACAATGACTGGGGTTTTGTCCTTGAAAGATATTTGGCAACAGCGGGCACTTGGGTTCTTTGTGTTGAACTACTGTATTTAAGTGAGTCAGATATGGTCCTTAGTGAAGAAAAACAAAATTGAAACAATGGAAGACATTAGGGGTCAGAGAGAAGGTACCAGGTTGGCATTGGAGACTAGAGACTGGAACTGAGGGACAGTAGGCGAAATCAATATGGAATAAAGTTTAAAACCCAGTAATTTAACATTAGAAGAGAAAGTATATGATTATAGGAGAAACAATAGAAGACAGAAAGCAAAGCTCAGCTTAAAGTGCCTGGAATTTGAAACAGCTGACCCCATTTGGTGAGACACCTCTTCCTGGCTGCGGAGCTTGTAGAGTTCCAATGAAATCAGATTATCCTGACAAACCCTTTCTCTCAAACCTCCCAGTAGCCTGTTACTCTCGATACTTGAGTAATTTCTTAACAGTTGTTCAACTGTTGGTTAACATAGCATTCCTATCTCCTTCTAGATCATAAGCATATTATGATATATCCAGGAAGGGCTTGAGGAGATTATATCATTACAAAGAACACTTTTGGGTCAAATGGGACCAACGTGTTTTGTAAAAGGGACTGGTAGTGATGCAAAGTCTTAAGGCTGACCGTGGTGAAGAAAAATAGACAATATGCAACTCAGGGCAAAATTGAAATTTTCTGGGCCTGTCACTGGGGAAATGTCAGTCAAGTCTTGGTAACTAAATTGAATGACACATTCACAGGGGTGTATATTTTGGTCTATTTTCTCAGTGAGTCTTGCAAAAAGATTAAAGTAGGAGAAAAGTGAAGAGCATCAGTAGAAGCAGAAAGAACATAAAAGCTCCTCTGCTGAACATTTTTCCCCTACGTGCTTCTAAGGCTGCATGTACTCTGTGTGGGAGAGCCAACCCTTGCTAGCCCAAATGAGCAGCACACACAGTAAAGATGACCCACGGGGATTGTTGCTGAGTCCTACCGTGATGTACCTCCTGGAGGAGATGTAAGAGCTGAGCCCTGGGAGAGCACACCTGTCCCCCATCAGTGACCAACACCAAGGCCAAGTTTGCCTAACTGCACTCACCAGGTTGTTATGCTCTCCCCATATTTAATGTCTGCACATGTATTATTCCTCTGTGTATTTTATACTAATTCAGTTTTGCTCTGTGAACTTGTATTGTGTGTGTTACTTGAGACCATGGGTCTGGCAGCCTTATCTACCAGTGTATCCTCAGTGCCTGGAACACAGTTGGGTGTCATAGTTAATTTTATATGTCAATTTGCCTAGGCTGGCGTGTCTATGGTCAAATACCAATTTTGATGTTGCTGTGAAGGTATTTTTTAAAAAGGTCGTTAACATTTAAATCAGTGACTTTGAATAAAGCAGATAACTCTTCATAAAATGAGTGGGCCTCATCCAATAAGTTGAAGGCCTTAAGGGAAAAAGAGTGGCCTGAGAAGGAAGGCATTTGCCTCCAGACTCAAGACTGCAACATCAGTTCTTCTCTGTGTCCCTAGTCAACCAGCCTGACCTGCAAATTTAAGACTTGTTAGTCCCCACAAGATTGTATAATATCTATCTGTGTATCTCCTATTGGTTCTGTTTCTCCAAAGAACCCTAACACAGTGGGCACGCAATAATTATCTGTGAGATAAATGAATAGGAGGGAGAATGGGGATGTGGCACAGTCATGCCTGTTCCAAGTAAATAAATTGTCCTAGGAGTGTTGGGATAGTATATTCCGCATTAAGACACTATTCCATGACATCAGTTGCCTGGAGGACTCATGGAAGTATACATTGTCTTTTATAGGTGGTCCAAAATAAATTAGTGAATTAAGAGATATGTAATGCAGACATGGGCTCTTTGTTTTGATTAAAAAAAAGCAGAAGAGTTGAAGGAATGGGTTTCTTCTACAGCAGGAGTGGCTTGGCTCCTGGCAAATAAGCCCACTCCAGCTCAGGTGGAGAATTCCTTTCAAACTGGGATAGAATCTCCCAGGCCATTCAAAGAGATGAGTACACATCACACATAGGTGAGCTGGGATGTTTTCAGATTGCAGTTTAAAAAGTTTAATCCAACGTAAGAATCAATATAGAGAAACAGTACATTTGCCTATTTTTGAAAACATTATATTGAAAGCATTTTGCTTAATGAAATTGTTAAGAGTTCTCATGTATCTTGTAAATGTGTACTACAAATAATTTCCTAAAATTTTTCATATGCCCTCAGTTGTGTTGCTGGTTTCACTCAAACACCACTCTCTGAAAAGAAGTAAATTAGAGACTGAAAAATTTGTTTGGATGGAAAGAAAGACTGATATTTAACCTTTATTGTTGGTAAAGAAAGAATTATGATTTGGGAAATTAAATAAATCTGTACCTTGAGGAGTTTATAGTGCAGCTTACAATAAAATTGAAAAATGTGGGTTGTTCTACTCTGAGCTCATTTTACCCTTAACACTCAGCAATTTTCTGTCCACTTAATGAAGGTTGACAATTCATTCCACTGTATTAAAAATATTTAATTCCTGTTTCTATTACATATCTTAGTTTATTTTTTATTGTCGAACCTAGGGATCAGTAAACTTTTTTTTTTTTAAAGCCAAATAAATATTTCAGGCTCTGTGGGCCATATAGTCTTTGTCTCAACTGCTCAAATCTGCTGCTATAGGTTGAAAACAGCCACAAAAAATCTGTGAACAAATGGGCATGGCCATGTTCCAATAAAACTTGATTTATAGAATCAAGCAACAGGCTGGGCTGGATTTGGTCTGTGGGCTATAGTTTGCCAATCTCTGGTATAACCATTTGTGTCACTTTGTTTTTTCTTCTACATAGACTTTGTCGTATTCAACCCATTAGAGAGCTTTACTAGTTTGCAGTTATTTTCATAAGTGATGTTTGGACTTTATTTCTGTCATTGTGTTTTATTGTTTCCATATTTTAATGTATCCATATTTTTCCTTAGCTAAATGAACAGGGCTTTCTTTGCTTACCTCTTATCTGGCATTTAGAAAGTTGTATATATTGGTTTTGGTTTTATTGGTTGAAGTTTTCAGAAGTATTCTGTAAGCTACCCTATGTCATCATCATCAGGGAGTTCAAATAATTCTGCATCATAGAATGATTTTTAAATTTTTCAATGCTTGAAAAAATCAAAAGAATGCTATTTCATGACATGAACAAATTATATGAAATTCAAATTACAGTGCTCATAAGTAAGATTGTACTAGAACCCAGCCATGTTCGTTTAAAAAAAACATGGTCTATGGCTGCTTTTGTGCTACATTGGCAGAGTTGAATACTTGCTGCAGGACTATATAGCCCACAAAGCAAAAATATTCACTGTCTCAACCTTTGCACACAAAGTTTGCTGACCCTTGCTCTAGACTCTAGAGAAAGAGGTTGGAAAACAATGTGAGGAGTGTATGTTGGTTGCTGTTAGTTGGTTCAATACTGTAAGAAAGAAATAAGCACAAATGAGAGTTGGCCAGTTTGCAAGCAAGAACAAAAGAAATAAAGAGAATTTAAAACTTTGCGAGCTTACAGGATTGGAAGAGGCAACGGCTTCTGAACCCAATAAGTAAAATATGAAACTGGGAAGACCTTTGAGTGACAATGGTTGATTAAAATTTAGCCTTAGGAACAGAATCAAACTAAGGGTACAGCCAACCTACTCACTGTTAAAGCCTTAGAGTAGACTAAGGTGTCCAAGTCTAGAGAAGGCAGCGATGCCAGGAAATCCTTTTGGTTGAGCAAAATAACTCAAGGTGTTCTCTCCCACTAATATCTGAAAAGGCCAAAGAACATGCAATTGATTCAAGGCAGTATTCAGGGAGAAAAGTAGCAAAACAGGAGGTAGGGGTGTGTGTGTGTGTGTGTGTGTGTGTGTGTTTGTGTTTGTGTGTGTGTGTGTCAAGGTGGAGAAGCACAGTTGTGAGAAGCCAAAGAAATGCAGCAACTTTAGGAAGCATGTAAAAAGAAGGCTGTGGCTATGGCTATTGGTACTTGGAGTTGTCTGGAACGAAATAGATAGCTGAAGTTGTGACAGAGTTGTACTGACAAAAGAGCCATCTGCCTAGACTAAAATAGATTGTAACTGTTTGAGATTAAAAATGACATTGAACTGGCCAGGTGCGGTGGCTCACACCTGTAATCCCAGCACTTTGAGAGGCCAAGGCGGGAGGATCACAAGGTCAGAAGATCGAGGCCATCTTGGTTAACACGGTGAAACCCCATCTCTACTAAAAATACAAAAAATTAGCCGAGCGTGGTGGCGGGCACCTGTAGTCCCAGGTACTGGGGAGGCTGAGACAGGAGAATGGTGTGAACCCGGGAGGTGGAGCTTGCAGTGAGCCTAGATCACCCCACGGCACTCCAGCCTAGGTGACAGAGCAAGACTCTGTCTCAAAAAAAAAAAAAAAAAAAAAAAAAAAAAGACATTGGACTGCCAGACGTCTGTGAAGATGGACTGTACAGAGGAAAAACTGCTTAGTCACTGAGGAGGGCAGGGGTCCCTAAGACCCATTTCAGATGTGACCGTCAAACATAACTGAAAATGCAGAACTGCCCAAGTGCTGGGACACAGAGTACACCAAACTTTCAGACAGTGGAATCAGGGCCAAATCAGAAGCACTCCCCACTCCCAAGGGTGTCTCAGAATTACCACAGTGTAGTCACAAGTGAATGGTATGTTTCGAGTACCCCCTATTAAACTGGAGAATTTATTAATAGCATGAGTTAGTCTCTCTTCATCTCAACTTGTGTTAAGAAAATTCGAGATTTTAGCTCCAGGTTTCTATTAGCATTTTTTAAAGCCCATCCTTATTATATAACTTATTCTTCAGAAGATAACATTGACCTTTGTGTTTTATATTGTACTTGGAACTGAAATAATTGTTAGACATTTCTATGTTTACATGGTTTCAGAGAACAATTCCATTCTTACAATTTCTTTTTTTTCAAGTTCTTAATTTTCTCCATTTCTCTTGGTAATTTTTCAAGAAAACTGAAGGGACTGTGACTGGGCAACTGTGTTGTCTTAGGCACAAGATGTAACCCTTAAGAGCTCCTGGATTTTAATCTCCACGCCTAGTGATTCATTGTAAAGCTGTAGGCTAGACAGCTTAACACATCTGTTTCATTTCCTGAGGATAAAAGGATATTAAAACTTTCTGACCTCTGAAAGATTTTGTACAGAATATTATCTGATATCAAAAATTATAATACACATGCAATGATTGTTTCTTTGAAATAGAAACGATCAAAGATTTAGGATAAGAACATGGTAAGAAACATGTTAGGAAAATGCTTTGCATTTACACTGAACTCCAGCATAATTGGGTTCAGTGGAACTTAATTATTTGGACATAAGTACTTATTGTGAATGTCCACTGGTGTGAGCTAGGTGGTGTGTGTGTAGAAGCTGTTAGAGTAGGTGTTTTTTTTTTTTTTTTTTACCCAGGGCAGGGCCAGCCTCTGGCAGAACTGGCTGTGACCAAGTAAAAATCTCTCTCTAGGTCTTTACCTCACTTAAATAGGATGCTGACCTGGTTGTTCCAGGGTCCTAGAAGGTCTAGTATCTACCATCTCAACATTGCCCATGAGATTGCTCTCAAAGTGTGGTCTTCAGATGGCAGCAACAGTAGCAGCAGCATCTTAGAACTTGTAGAAATGGAAATTCTTGGTCCTTACCCCAGATCTGTCTAATCATGATCTTTGGGGGTAAAGTGCAGCAATCTATGTTTTCAAAAGCACTCCAGGGGACTATGATGCATGTTAAATTTAAGAACCATTGTTGGAGAGGATTATTTGTCCGTGAGAGGTCAGACCAAACTATGAAAAAACAAAACAAAATCCTTTTTGCTTGGAATTACCCTAATGTGATTATGTCTGTAGCAATGTGGGAAAAGAGGAGACATGGTAAAGATGCGCCTCCTTGGAAGTCTCACCTACTGAGAGAGGTTCGAGATGGAGGCAATTGAAATATGTATCAGATTCAAATTTGAGTTCCAACATTTCCTTTCTGGATTAATAAAATAAAGAAAACTTAAATAAAAGTGGAAATTCTTACTTCATTTTCGACCTATAAAAAGAGACTTTATGTGCAAGCAAGGTAAGGAGTTTGAGTCCAGTCCCATAGACCACAAAGAGTAAAATTAAGGTTTTAAGCACAGGAATGATGTGACCAGATTGGAGTTTTAGAAAGTCGGCTCTGGCAGAGAGTTTGGGAGACGGTGTGGGGTGACGGGAGAGGCTGGATGCAGGGAGAACAGGACCAGGGCACAGGGGAGAGAAGCTGGGGTCGGGAGGCTGTGGTTCTGACTCAGATGAACCAAAGGAATAAGAATCAGTGTGGTGAGCCGAGGTTCTCCCAATTATGCCCCCAGACTACCTCTTCAGGTTCATCTTCCTCACCCAGTCCCACATCCTGGCATTCAGGCTGATCTACTCACACACACACTGCATATTTGATGCCCTTCTATTTTGCTGGAAAAATCTGCTAAACATCTTTTTGAGATCTAAATCAACTTTCCTCATCTCTGCAAATCCTTCCTAATTTCCCTTCATTGAGTTCTTTGCTCTATCCTTTGAGTTCCAACAGCATTTTGTTCATATTTTGGTTATAGACAGAGACACCAATGATAAATTGTTAATTATCTGTTTACATGCCTCCTATTTATCCTTGTGAGCTCTTCAAAGATGGGGATAATATCTACTTGTTCATTTATTCAACAAACATGTTTTAAGGACCAGTTTGTGGCAGGAACTATTCCCGACAAAATAGTGAAGATCCCTGTTCTTTTGGCCACTTTGAAGTGGAGACAGAAAAACAAATAAATAACAGAGTAATAGTTGTTATATATTATGACAGGAAGCAAAATAATGCAGAATAAGGAGGATAGAAAGTGACTGTTTTGAGGCATGCTGTCTTATACAGAGCAATCAGGAAAGACCCTACTGACAAGGTGACATTTTGGTTGTTTGTTAGTTTTTGATAGTCTTGCTCTGTTGCGCAGAATGGAGTGCAATGGCACTATCTTGGCTCACTGCAATCCCGGGCTCAGGCAATTCTTGATTCTTATGCCTCAGCCTGTTAAGTAGCTAGGATTACAGGCATGCACCACCAAGCCTATATATATATTTTTAAGTGGAGATGGGGTTTCTACTAAACCAAACCTGTTGGCCAGGCTGTTCTCGAACTTTTGGCCTCAAGTGATCTTCCTGCCTCAGCCTCCCAAAGTGCTGGGATTTCAGACGTGAGCCACTACACCTGGCCCCAAGATGACATTTGAGCACACATCTGAAGGAGGTGAGGGAGGGTGCATTGTGGACCCTCGGAAGGAAGCATGTTCCTGGAAAGGGGCATGGCATGTGCAATGGTCATGAAGTGAGAGTGGGTTTGGCTTGTTCAAGGAGCGAACATGGAAAAGAGTAGTGGTAGATGAAGTCAGAAGAGCAGTGGGGAAGCAGATCAGGAAGCACTTGTAAGTCATTGTTAGGGTTTGACTTCTACTCTGAGTGATGTGGAAGCCACTGGCAGTTTGCAGTAAAGTATGTCATAACCTCACATTTTAAAAATATCAATTGGCTGCTATAAGGAGGAGAAAGCACAGAGATTAAGGGGGAAATAAGAAGTCCAGTGAGGAGACTACTGAAGTAATACCGACAAAAGATGGTGGCAAGAGTTCAGGTGGTAGCAGTGGAGGTGGTGACAAGTGATGAGATTCTGGATTTATTTTGAAAGTGACAGGATTTGTTGATAGACTGAGCATGGGGTATGAAAGAGAGGAATCAAAAGATTCAAAACTTTTTGTTTTGGAATTGAAAAGACAAAGTTTTCATTTATAGAAATGGGGAAGCCAATTTCTAGAGTAAAACACCAGGGTCTGGCTTACTTAAGTTTGAATAGGTTGAATAGACACATGGTTGATGTAAGTGTAAGCTTTAGACTTCAGCCTTTTAAAGTCAGGTCGAAGGTTAAAGATCTGTGATTGAGCATCATCAGTACACGGACGGCATTAAATCCACAAGACCAGATGCTATCCAGCGAGCCTGCTTATTCCCAACACTCAGCACAATCTGATGTAGCAGATGCTCAATAAATACTTTTTTCAGTAAATTAAAGAATGAGTAATATATTTCAGATAAAAAACAAGCTTATACAGAATATCAGAACTAGGTTCACTAGGAGTGATTGAATCAGAGACTAAAATACTTCATCTCTTTGATTAATTATTAAAGTGTTTATAAATGTTGCAAATACCTTCTACTCTTTTCACCCACATCTGCTTCTTATTCTCCTGAGTGCGTTTATAGAATTTTCTATGTCTACTATGTGACTTATTCAATGTATTTTTCAATAGTTTTAAAAGAACACAAAATTATGTAGAGTTCCTGACTTCTGTTATTTCCTCTTTTTCTCTCCACGCCACCCTCCATACCTTAAAAAAACCTCAAACATATCTGAAATAGCCTGTTACTTCAATATCCATGATTCTATAGAATGTGGCCCTCGTGGAAAGGGTTTCTGGTGATATTTTTCACTGTTAACATTTTCTAGATTATTTGAAGAGATACTTTTTCTTAGCCTGTGCTTCAGATGCAAAAACAAGAATTTACCAGTTGCAAGAAGCCAACAAAAAATATGTTTACTATAAAGAGATGCCTAGGAGTACTTGGAATTTCTTGGAATATTTGCCGTGTTACAGAAATTAAATGTGCAGTTCAAAAGTAATTTCTTATATAAACCACTTTACTTGAAAACTTTGTTTGCAAAATCTCCAATTTTGCCAAAATATCAATGCATGGGAAATTTTGGAATTATTAGACAGTTCACTGCACTAGTCTAGTCTGAATTGAGAGAAAAACACTTGCATATGCTGGGCTCTAAATTATTGTGTACCATTGTTGGTCTATACTGTAATAATGCACAAAGGAGGATTATCCTTTAACAATGATGAAAATGAGGACAAAGATAAGAAGGACTGCACTGATACTTTTAAGCCAAAATAATACAGAGAATGAAGGCTGGTCAGGAGTAAGGATATGAGTCATCGGGGGCTTGATAATTTGCTCTCTCTGGATCAGGATGGCTTCCTGGGTTCCAGCCCACCTCCCTGGCCCCTGAAGGCAGTACTGGTAAGGTGTGCATGGTCCGAAGAAAACTTCCATAGCCAGCTTTGGATCCCACAAGAAGAGTGAGAGGAGGTTGGGTTTTGCTCCAATTTCAGAGGCAGTTTCATCTATGTAATCTACATAGTACACTCTGTGTGCCTCATGAGGATTTTTCAGCAATCTGAGACCAAAAAGAAACAAAATCAGAAGCCTTGTGTTCCATGATAACTTCCATCCCTCCAAGCAGTTTCCTCTAAATACTGGGTAGACCTTGTGTGAGGAGATCATCTATAGGGAAAAGATGATGGCTATTAGTGGCTTAATAGCAACTGTGTCATTGATGACTTCTTCAAAAAGCAAGAGATAAATTTGGTTTCCTTGTTTTCTGCCACCTTGGTTTCAGGAGTTTCTAACGAAATATTCACGTAGGTGTATTTTTCTCCTTCAAATACTTGGAAGAGTTTTTGGATAGTAATAGGTGTGTTTCAGAAGATTTTTGTTTTACTAATGATATTTTTTCCTTGTCCTAAATTCTATATTTTTGCCATGCATTTGGTTTTCATTCAGGAAACAACCTTATCTTGGTCAATCAGTGGTGGGAACTATGCTCTATGAATTGTACATGACAGTTATTTAGGTACATGTGACATTAATTTTATGTATCACTGAAATGCAACTCTTGGCTAATCTTCTTAAATAAAAGTTACTGGATAACTGACTGTTCTTAGGATGTAAGCCCTTTGATCTTAGAGAACATGCTGTGACATTCACATTGCAGATTCTCAACAGACACTTGTTGAATAGAAATAAATTACATCCCAACCCTAGTGGTTGAGAATACTTTTTCATTAGGAAGGTCTGGCACAATCTACAAGCTTCTGAACTCACATCAGAATTTTAATCAGATTCTATGGTGATTCGCCAACTCATTTCTCACATTGATTTATCTTCCCAACTCCTTAAAGGAAATAACTTCTTAAATTCCTTAAAGGAATCCTAGAAAATAAAACAATCTTTCAGTTCATATTACATTTTTCTATGCCTTACATTTGTAAGGCTATCATAAATTTAAAACTGTATGCTGTGGCTGCCGTTCCATGAACTTTAAACACATTTCTGAAGTTTTCATGAGGGACCATTCTGTGTTCATTTCACCCCTAAACATTCCATACATGATAGTATGCTTGGTTAAGAGGAAATTTAAAAGTTGATAATTTGAGATCTCATCTTGATAAACAGATCAAGACATTATGATGATTAAAATATAAAGAATATTTGTAAGGCAAACAGCTCCACCTAAACTCTTTCAATTGACTTTTACCAAAAAACAAGTTTCTTATACTTTTTCCAACATTTTTTTTTTCTCTTCTTTCTTATGTCAGCCATCATGTCACTCACTGAAAGTAGTTTGTTCAATCCTAGGAAAGAAATTCCGGATTTCAACATGGCTTTTTTATTGAGAAGATGTGGTTTCAGGAAAAAATAGACACCCTGAAGCTCCGTTTGGTAAAGAACATCATGAGTGAGGTAGCACAGGCGTGGGGAAGATGAATCCAGGGATAGCTCTGGAATGCCCTCCACTCATTGTTTTAACAGGGCACATGCCTGCCAGTTGCAAACACACATCTTTGTCACACGCCTGATGAGTTCACATCTTGATTAGCAGACCTCAAAGCCCTCAAAGCCCACGAAGAAGGATGGACTAAAGGGTTGAGTCTCACCCAACTGACAAGGCACAGATGAGTTGAGTTTATTTGTAGTTCCCTTATAAGAGTGTATACTCTGGTTCTCCCATAAATAGGAAGTTACACTTGTTCATTTCTATTACTACTTAGTTTACAAATATGGATTGTAGCTATTAATGGTAATTCAAAGTCTTCTGATTGTTTTCTTTACACCAAGGTTTTGTACTAGTTTTCCATCTTAATGGACGGAAGTCATCTTCCAACAATTCTCTTTCATTCCTAAAATGGGTGACATCCTACATTTTGAAAAACACAGAACGTTCCAGGAAATACGGAAAAGTTTTTAAAAGAGAAAGAGACAAATAAACAGAATTACTACAATATGATTGGCATCATTTTATAAAGGTAGGTTTTGAATCTGTCATCACTGATTCATTCTTGAGCTTAGAATTAATGGTAAAATAAAGAATAGTAATAATGGATTACAACAATGGCTAATCTCTATTTATTCGATCAATATTTATTGAATGCCTACTAAAGTCAAGGTGCTTAATTGTTAATTCTTACCGTCCTGCAAAGTAGACATGTCTTCCCATTTTAACAAATGAGGAAATTGAGGTCAAGTAGCAGGCCAAGATCATGCAGCCAGTACATGGTAGAACTAGTTTTTAATCCCAGGTTTATTTGATTATAGAGCCCTTGCTCTTTGAATTGTGCTGTAGTGTTATTCCAGTGGCTCTGTGATTCTGCCGAATTTACCTGCTTGTTTTCTTTATATTTTGAATGGACACTTGAAAGATAGGCAAAAAATGCTTCCTTTAATTTTCACTTATTCCAGAATGACTCTAGCAACATTGGGAAGTAAGAGAGCTGTTATTTCCCACCTCTACTTCATGTTGAGATCTTTTTTTTTTTTTTTCCCTACTGCTCTCACATTCTATGCTACATACATCCCCATAATGCTCTAAGGAATTATTTGCCAATAAGTTATCATTAGTAGCTTAAGAGAGTAGTTTTTATTTTTCATATTCACACAGGAATCATGAAGATTAAATAAGTAGTTATCAAACACTGAAGTAACAGATCTCAAGTGGCAGAATTTCAGATATTGTAAAGGTTTTAACTTCAGAGATGTCTTACGGCAAAAGACCTTTGCAATGTCTCTGAAATCACACCACCTGATGGCAACCTTTTCTAAATACTCCTGAAGTCAGCACATACCTTTGAAAACATGTACAGTCCATCAGCTCTGGACTTCTGAAGTGGAAATGGTGGCTCCCACTGTCCGAAGGATGCCAATGAAAGCTAGGGTTGGTTTCTCCAGCCGAGGAGGGAACACATATTTAAACATGGAACACTGGTTGTCCAGGATTGATGAGTCATCCTTCAAGAAAGGGAAAGACAAGGTGTAGCCTGTGGCAAAGATGATGGCATCAGTCTCCTTTTCTGAGTCATCTTCAAAGATGGTAGTTGTCTCAGTGAACTCTGTCACATTCTGTTTCATCACAACTCTTCCACAAATTATGTGGTTGGGTAGATCATCACTGATAGTCATTTGATGGCTCAGGAATCTGAATAATAACAACTGAAGTACAGGAAAATTAATAGTAAGTCTTTTTGCTTATTATTAATTACTATTTGCTTACCATTATCTACTTAATGTTTAATGAGAGAACTACATTTTTGTTTTACAGAAATATTTCTTTTCCTCAAATCATTTTCTGAATTACTTACTGAGGAAACTTTCTGTATTTATCAGAATGCCAGTGATATTTATTAATGCTTACTATATGCAAAGGAAAGATTTTGAAATGTGGTATAAAAGCTTATACTGGTAGTACATTAACATCTAACTTCTTTTAAATAATTTCATAGGAAAGTTTTAAAAAGTAGTTGCCAAGGTATTTGCATTGGAACAGGAAAATCAGACTATATTTTTGTTTTTATTTTATATTGAGAATATACATGCCATTTTAATAAATTTACTAGCACTATCTAATTTCAGTACCATTAGCGGTCTTCCTGCTTCCACCCTTTACTCCTTACATTTTCTCTTACACTTAGCAGCCTGAGTGATCCTTTTAATATACAAAAATGTTCTCCAGTGGTTTTGTATTTCACTGAAAATAACCCAAATCCCCACCATTCTGTAGTCCTACAAAGCCCTATGTGGTCTGCCCCTGCCTACCTCTTCCACTTTCTACTACTTCTCTTTCCCTAGTACTCTAGCTATATTTTCAAGCAAAGCTTTATTCTATTGACACCATATTTGAATTAATCATACAGTGTGCATGTTTATACTTATCCCAAATTTTACTTTTTTCAGCCTCGTGAATATTTGCTGTTAGTCTGCAGTCAGCATTGAGTGAACTCCACATTCCATCTTTCCTTAACCCCACCATATCTGCAGATTTCTACTGTGTCTTCATGCAGCAGACCATCAGTCTACCTTCATCATTTTCATTGTCTTTCTGAGAAGATTTTTCTAGCTCCATTATGTATTTTTTTTTAGATTCAGTGTTCAGAATACACAATTGTATGCTTCAGATGCAGACAAAAACTGTTTTCATACAAAAGTTGAGCAATATTTCCTCATTTGTTTCCAGCAAACTTCCCTTTCTGAGTTTTGGGGCATGGAAGTGGATGGGTTCACTCTTTTAACTCACATACTGGCTACTGATACGATAAGGAACACACAGAAGGTGCTCAGATAATATTTACTGATTTACTACACTTGACGTTTGGCCATTCCCTTCTTGAAATTTTCTTCTTTATATTTTGCCATCCTTACTATTGATCCTTCTACTTCTCTGCCTTGCTCTGGCTTCCGCCTGACCAAACATGGTGCTCCTCTATGGCCCTGCATGGTATAGCACACTCGTTTTGCTTGGGAAATGTAAGTAAAGGTAAGTTCTTTAGATGGCATTGACTTCTTCATATTGTCAGTCAGTCACCTCCATAACTTAAATTCCATAGGTATAATTTTACTATAGTCAGAAAATTAATAATATAAAACAACACAAATTTGTTGAGCATTTACTATGCATTAGGTACTAGTACAAGCTATACATGTACTTTCCTATTTAATGCTCAAAACAATTTTCTAAGTTGGTGCTAACGTTGTCCCCATTTTATATAAAATAAAAATGAGGTGTAAGTAAGTAGTTAAGTAAATTTGGTGATATCACATAGCTAGTAAATAGTGAAGCAAAGATTCAGATAGCTGTCTGGATCCACAATTCTATTCAAGGCAAAGAAAGCGTTTGCTGCATTTCAAGTGATTCTCCCTGCCCCAAGTCTCCCCTCTTATTGCTCCCCTTATAGTGCCAGATTCCTGATTCTTTTGGCTTGGGAAAATGGAGGTGATGCTTTATAACACAGTATACCATCTACTGCTTGTCCACCTTATGCAGGTCTCAGAGTCTAAAGGAGGAGTGAATTTCAGAAGCCTGAGAACCATGAAGGAAATGGCCAAACACTAAGTGTAGTAAATGAATAACTATTATCTGAGTACCTTCTGTGTGTTCCTTATTATATAAGTAGCCAGTATGTGAATTAAATGAGTGGGCCTATCCACTTTCATGCCCCACTTAGGTTCCAAATTCCAGAAAAGCTAAATAATTCAAGGAGAGTAGAAATGAACAAATTGACACATAAATCCCATCCATCAGCTAATTATAGTATTAATATTATAGTATCTAGAGCACTTTGTTAATCATGTCCCTAGAATCTAAGTATGGAAGGAGTCAAAGTTGGAAGATGGTGTCAGATGACAGATGAAGCTGCCACCCTAATCCTGGAACTCGATATTTTCCTGTAAGATAAGTGAGTAGAATGGTTCAAAGAAGCATGATAAAAGCAACAATGATTGACATTCTCCTAAGATAGTTGAAGTTTATTTTCAAGATGGTAAACAGGGACTCTAAACCGCCTCTATGTTCCAAGTCTTAGCTGCTGACCCCAAAGACCCCAAATTATTTTTTTTAAATCCCAAAACATACCTATGTGGGGACTGTAAACCATAGATTTCATGGTTAAATCAAGCATTTAATTTATTCTCTGTCCATCTGTTGATTAAGAATGCAGGGTAAAATTTGTTGAGGACAGATTTAAAATGAGTAACGAGGGCAGTGTCCATGGGCATCCCATAATCTCAGACCCGGCTCCAAATCCATACACCCCCGTCTTGTGCTGAGAAACACCTGGGAGAGAAGACAAATATATGAAAAATAACTGCCTCACAATGTATTTCCTTTCATAAGATGCTTTTCTCAGTTCTTGGGAACTGAGAAATATTCTTCATATATCTCTTATTTGGCTCAAGAGGATAAGTGGATAAGAAGTCTCTTGCCTTTTTAGCCTGAAGTGTTCCTCTGTTCTCAAATTCAGTTAGACCAAGATACAGTCACACATATACTCACACATACAGACACACCTAACATTGCTTATAGCTCCAGAAATCTGTCCAGGCCTCCCTCTGGATCTCACTCACTAGCCCTTTGAATCTTCTTCAAAGGAGGGTTTCATACATACAATCACTTAGGTTCTAAATTCCAGAAAAACTAAATAATGCAAGGAGATTAGAAATTAACAAATTGACATGTAAATGCCATCTATCAGCTAATCATAGTATTATAGTATCTAGAGCACTTCGTTAATTATGTCCCTGGAATCTAAGTATGGAGGACTCAGAGTTGGGAGATGGTGTCAAATGTCATGTCAATGGAAAAGAAAGAAATATAAAAAATGGTTTTCTGGTATGTTGATTTTTGAAACCCTTGGCTGACCTAATGAAGCATCCAGATGCTTTAGTAAATATAAACAATATGGCAGGTGTTAAAGTTTGAAGTATTTATTTTTACTCCATTCTCAATTTTTAAAAATGGGTTACTATGATGTTGCACAAAGAAAACAGGTGTGAAGAGGTAATTAACAATCAAGACTGTGTGTGTGACGGGGTAGATGCTATACATATTTCATGTAATGCTCAGAGAAGTGGGCAGGTTGCTCTGAGGGGCAGAGAATTTTAGTAGCCAAATCTGTGCAGCTACATGGCTGAGCTCAATGGCCAAATCAGTTCCAGAATTTCCAAGGCCAATCACAATGATTTCATCTCCCAAAATTTCTCTGGCCTCTTATGTTGCCAATTGTGAATATATTGGCCTTTGAACCTCTCGATCCCTGTGGGAAAGAACAGAATTACTAAAGCACTGGTCATTATTCCATTTATTTTAACTCCTGGCATACTCTAAAGCTTATTACTGAACTCAAAAGTCGTCCTGTTTACACATCTCATTTGCTGGTCTACTGACGCCAGTGTCATGGACCCTGCCAGCCCAGCACCATCAGGCAGAATGAATCCTCCTACACATTTGTTCTAGACTGTAAATTCCAAGCCAGAACAGACCCCCAGACTTCTGAGAAACTCAGATATCTCACCTCTGACTCCTTTTTACTTATCTGTATTCTGAGAAGCCTTCAAGGAGCAGCTCAGCTCTTGTTTAAGTAATGTATTTTCCTCATCTGTCACCCATGCTATTCACAACTACTGCTCTGGACTCAGTTTCCTCTGTCTTGTCTTCCCTACGCAAGCTTCATCCTTGTATAGCTGTTTCCTTTACCTTCTGGGGCAAGTACACCCTTCCTACCAGCACTATCTCTCTGTTCTCCTACTGGGGCCAAACATTCCATCACCACCCACAAGATCTGCAGCTAAGAGGATGTAAGAACTCATTTTTTCCTAAAAAATAAGTTTTTTACTTTGACTTAAAGAGAAACATTATGTAGCAAAGCCACAAAAGCTGATTGATTTTGCAACATTTCATCTTTTAAACAATATTGGGGTCTGCACATATGGGCTTCATTTGCTCTCCTCCTGTGACACTGCACACACAGCCTTACTCAGTCCTGATGGTGGTTCAGTCTTTGCTGAGTCTCCTCTTCCCTACAGAGTTTGCTCCAAAACTTTAGCTTTCCCTTGGAAACAGTTATTGATTCTCACATAGTGATCTCCTGGCATGGTTCTAATTGCTCCTAAACTCCACGTTTGGCAAGTTCAATTACCCATGGATAGGAGAGTCCCTATCAATTATCTTACTGCAGCTACTTCAATTATTTCCCCTCTCCTCGGTGCCAGTGTCATCCCTCTCATTCTCTGAAGATAACCTTTCTTCTCATTTGTGTGAAAACAACAAAATTCTAACGTGAGTTTCTCAACACCTAGAAGTTGGTGTGTTTTCATCTATCTTTCCTCTGGCTTCTTTTCTCCAGGAGAAAATGTTTCTCTTTTATTCCAAAATGAACTCTTTGCCCTTGGAGTCAATGTGACTTTGAGGTCAAACAAACCTAGGCATGAATCTCCTAGTAGTTAACTTTGTAATGTGTGAAGTGGTAATTATTTTACCTATTGCATAGGAATGGTATAAGGATCCCTTGTTATGCTCCTGTGATACAGTAAGTGTTTAGAAAATAAATTTAGCTCTCTCCTTTGAATGTTTTCAATCTTACTCCATTCTTTCCCACTCTCAATGAGCATCTCTGGAGCCTGGTCATCCTGTGGCGTCCTCAATCTCTCTCTCTCATGCAGGCCAACAACATCGGCATTATCTTGGACCCCTCTCTTTTTGCCACATCCCATTTCTAATTCATCACTAAATCCTGTCATCTCTACCATTAAACTACGTGTGGGATCCAAGCACATCTCTATATATCTCCATTGCTACCACCTCGATACGTGTACCCATCATCTCTATATCAATATATGTCCCCATCTTCTCTCACCTGGGTTAGTGCAAGAGCATCCACACTGGTCTCCCGCTTCCACCACTACCATCTTCTCCCAGCTATTCTTAACACGGCAGTCAAAGTGGTGGGAGCATGCCACTCCTGCGGCTCAGAGTCCAAAGTCAGAGTCCAAACATAAGATTTAAAGGCCCTTCTTGATCTGGTCCTCTTTCACTCTCTGTCATCATCTTCTTCCCACTCTTTCCTCTGGTCCAGCCACACTGGAATTGTCAGGCACACTCCTACCTCAAGGCCTTTGTACACGCTGTTCCTTCAAAACAGTATACTTTCCCCAGATACCTGCATCACTTTCTCAGCTCCTTTGGCTATTTACTTAAATGTCCCTTTCTAACTGAGTCTTGCCTTACCACCTTATCTAATGTTGTAAGACAATCCCCTATTGCTAAAACCCCTCCTCCTTCCCCGGTAAATGCTTCACTTCAACAATTATTTTCTCCAACATATTTATCCCATTTGTGTCTGTCTCCATCAACTACCATGCACACTCCTTGAGGATGGAGGTTTTGTCTGTTTTGCTCTCTGCTGAGCCTCTGGTAAGTTGGTGCTCAGTAGGCATTTCTTGAATTATTATTGAATGTGTAAATACAGGAATGTTTAAATCTCTAATTAACTAGTTAGTTAATAGACTTTTCTTGTCCAGTTATGACCTTCTCATCTTTTCATACACTGGAAAAGAAACAATGGATGTGGAGAAATCCAGAGTATCCTGGGAACCTTGAAGGAGTCTAAGGTTCAGTACTCTTCAAGAAAACTAAATATGTATCATATTTCTAGCGATGAACAGAGAGATCTTGTGTAGGGAAATTATTCCTGCACCATTTCTAGTATTCAATGTGCTTGAGCTTCCAAATAGTAGAACAGTAACATTCAGTCTATTTTAAGATGCATGGCAACACCAGCAAATAGCTATTTATATTTGTCATGCTATGCATATACATACACACGAAATAAGGCTAAATCTAAAAATATTTTCTGTAGCTTTGATTTTCCTATTTACTCCAAACTATTACCACCACAAAACAACCTTCCAATTGTGGTAAAATGTAGGACTTTGCTCTTAAGTAATCCAGGTGCTGATGAGATACTAGTAATTTTTATTTTCAATTTAAAACATTATGTATTATTTGAATGGACTTTCAAAGAGCATGCATTATTTTACAGTCAGAAAAGGTAATATTTATTGTAAAAATAAGGTGACTTTCAGAGTTGAAAACTTTAAAAATACATATCAATAACAACAATGATAGAACCCCATAAAAGCAGTGCCTTAGCATTCTGTATGACATACCTGGAAAGTCCTAGAGTGGTAATACAGAATGGCTATGAAGGCCACTACACACCACAGTCCCATGAAAGACATAGGATTTCTGCTTCCCTTCAGTCTCGACCACAACATCCCGTTGCCTTGTGCACGAGAAGTTAGAGCACTTCTTCACACTGCACACCTTTGACTGGGAATGAGACAAACTCAGACTCATGACCACTCCTCCCACTTGCCCTCCTTCCCAAGAACTCTTGGCCTTAATGAATAAGGTCGGTTATAGCCACTCTCCTCCGGGCTTTCATAAATGAGTTCCTTTAGAATTGATTTTGCTACCAAGGCCTCTTTAAGTAGAGCCTTATTTAGTCTGGTTTGCTCCCAACCATGGTTCGTATCATAGTTAGGGGTGAGTCTACAAAAGGGGTCCAGTCTGATGTTTTAGCCAATCCACCGTATTTTTTTTTTTCCTAAAGGAAAAGAAGAGAGAAGCTCCTGCTGATTTCACTGAAGGTGTATGTAAGGTGAACCCTGTCATGCTCGAGTCAACCCCCCGAACTGAATGGAGCCCTTGCTATACTTTGCTCTGGCCTGGCTTTTCACCTTCCCAAGAGGGTTCCACCTGTGCTAAGTGCCCTCTGCCTCATTTATCATAAGCCAGATGTGCTTCAGAAGGTGGAAGTGTTTGACGTACATCCTGAAGTACTCCATCAGTTTAGAATTGTGCAAATAGTTGGGAAGATGGGCAGGGAAAGGGTAATCACTATAGGCTGACATTTCCTTTGAAGTGTTGCTGGTGACAGATTTATAGATGCTTGCCCTGCCACTGTCAGCCTTCTAAAAGAGAAGAAGACACTCACCATCTTTTAGAATACAAGAGTAACAAGTTAAGGAAGAAATCTCTTTATATGTTGAATTATGAGGCTCCTGGACTAAATTCTTTCAAAGAAAGCAATTTCCCATTACCTTTACTAAGAGAGAAGATATTTTCTGGCAAATAGTTAAGAAGAGCAAAAAAAATTTTATTGGGGAACAGACAGAAGGACAGGAAAAGAAAAATGTGTATAGTACACCAGAAAGTGAAAATAAGCAGAGGAAGATAAGCGCTACTTCTCTGCCTGCAGAGTTTGGAGGGGTTCAAGTTCTAGACTGAGGGGTGACTGGAGAGTACTGGGCAGAGGGCATCCAGGAAGCCCTGGGCTATTTGTAGTGACTCATAGAAAATAGTAGTGATCATACTTAGACTTTCTTTTATCCTTTATTCTTCTATATTGGCAATTTTTTCTAATTATAAGAGCAGCACATGTTTATTATTATTTTATAGAAAATTATGGTGAAGACTATAATTCATGATGATCCTTTTAAACAGATGTTTACCCTTCCAGTCTCGGTCTATCTTTCAAGATCTCTTGCTACCTGTATTATCTATTTATCTATACACATGCAGATGGGCATATAATGTTTTAACACTACTGTACTTTATGGTTTTGAAGAGTTTTCAATATACAATGACTTATAATTCAATTCTATGAAGCACATTATTTTCATTTTCCAAGATATAATAGGAGTCCATACAATATATAGTATTGTTGTGTACATTAACAGCCATTCTTGATTTAAAAAAAAAAAAAATTATGGCTACATATCTAAGTAATTTAAAGTTAAGGTAAAACATACCACCACTGAAAATATGTTGTTTTCTCCAAGAAAAAATTATTGTAATCCTAACTACATGAACACATAAAGCACAATTTTGGGGGTTTTAATGTTTTGTATCGTGTGTAATATTTCAAGCCTGAAATATGGAATCTAATTCCTGCTAAAGTATATCAGCTTTAGGAAAAATCAAACTATATGTTTTCTTCTTCAAACTGGAGAGCATTATTTATTAATAAAACTCATTTTACTGATGTATTTGTATACAAAACTACCCCCTCCTGATAAGGTTATTCTCTGCAAATATGACCAGCAGTTTAATACGTGACAGCCTGACGTGTAAGCATCCCTAGTGAAGTTAGATGACATGAGGTGGTATTTTGATGTGGTTCTTGATATATATCATTGTGTGGCTTGGAAAAAGAACCTGACATCAAATCATTTGTCTGAATCTATTTCTCCGTCTAAATAAGTCTTTGCATTGTCCTTGTAGTCACAGTATTGTTATAAGGACAAAATAATTCACATAAAATGCTTTGAAAACCTAACACAGGAGATCAGCAATCACATGCCGTGTAATAGATATAATAGTGGTGTGTCCATAGGGTGCTTTGGACCTGGAGGCGGGTGGTGCTGGGAAAGCCTTCCTGGAGATGTGTCTGTATCAGTCAGGGATCAACCAGGAACATGGAAACTACTCTTAACTTGAGACAGGGAAGGTAATGCAGGGAACTGATCTCACAGATAATGAAAGACCTCAAAAGCTAATGAGGTGTTGGTGGAACATCCTAGAGATTAGCAAAATCAGGTAGCCACCCCACCTCTAGGCTAGCCCTAGGCAGTTATGGGTCAGTAGCCTTCCACCTTCTCTCTTTTCCCTTCTGTGGCACCCTTGGAGGCTATATGGTCCAGGGGTATAAGTTAAAGTTGAAGAAATGTTACTTAATCATATCTGCTACTCTTATTATGCTAACCTCTTAAGGTTTCAGAATTTGTCTGTGGGACCGTTAGTGTTAGTTGCTCTAGTATACATATGTTGTTAGGCTGAAGATAAAGATCTAAAGATTATATATTAGCATATATGGCAGCTGAAGTCAAGAAGGGATAAGGAGATAGCCTAAGAAATGAGCAAAAAGTTAAAAGAACAGAAGACTGAAAATAAAGCTACAACCAGCCACATCTACAGGCCAAATGGAAAAATATTGAAAAGGAAAGGCAGAGAAGAAAAGAGAGTGAAATTGTAGAAGCTAGGGACGAATGTTTTTTAAGAAGGTTGGTTGGGTTTTAACATTATTAGCTCTCCTTGAGAAAGCAAAAAAAAATTAGGCCAGAAGGTCCACTTGATTTGACACCTTTGGAAACAGCAGTGAAAACAGTTTTCAGGAAGTGCTGGAGATGCCCATCATGTAGCAATGGTTGAAGTGTGGCGGGAGGTGAGAAAGTGCAGAGAGCAAGCATACATTCTTCCCTCAAGAAGCTGGACTCCCAAAGGAAGAAGGATTGACTGAACATCAACCTTGAGGAAAAGAAGAGAATGAGATTCAACACACAGGTGTAGACATTAGTAAAAATAGTTATTATTATGCTGATAATTGAAAGATGAATTAGTGCTGCAATTCTTGTATTTCTATTTCCCAGGTGCGGAAGTCACATATACATAAAAACATAAGACCATTCAAACTGACCTCATATCTCCATACTCCTCCAATGTCACTGCCTCCTTCAAAACAGGTGGGCTCCAGTCCCTCTTTCAGACAGCTCTTAATAGCGCTTAATCCACTGACTCCAGCTCCAATCACTGTAATTCTTTTTCCTGGCATTGTTTCTGGCATCAGGAAACTTCTTAATATAAAGTCAGATTTTTATTGCCATGTATTTTTCTCTATCATCCAAGAACATTCTTTATTTTTCTCTATCATCCAAGAACATTCTTCCCCACCCCCCCCAAAATTGCTGGTTAGTGCATTTAAGGAATGTCTTACTCAACATTTTTATGCCTTTCCAAGGCTCTTAGAGTGACAGAAAAGCCTACCTCACACAACTATTTCTCATTTTCTTTTTTTTTTTTTTTTTTTTTTTGAGACGGAGTCTCGCTGTGTCGCCCAGGCTGGAGTGCAGTGGCCGGATCTCAGCTCATTGCAAGCTCCGCCTCCCGGGTTTTTACGCCATTCTCCTGCCTCAGCCTCCCGAGTAGCTGGGACTACAGGCGCCCACCACCTCGCCCGGCTAGTTTTTTGTATTTTTTAGTAGAGACGGGGTTTCACCGTGTTAGCCAGGATGGTCTCGAACTCCTGACCTCGTGATCCGCCCGTCTCGGCCTCCCAAAGTGCTGGGATTACAGGCTTGAGCCACCGCGCCCGGCCTATTTCTCATTTTCAAATACAAAGTAGATTGTTTTCAATATAAGTTTGATTCCTAAAATGTTTCTGGCCATATGACTTCATTTTTACGTTTCTTTTTTGATACCTTCCTTCAGCCTCATACATTGACATATGCATGTATACACACACACTGTGAAAAACCTCTCCATACACAGATTTTGCCCAAACGGAGTCTGCATTCCTTCCAATACTACTATCTGCTTGTTGAAACACTCATGTTGGCTGTTTTTGAACAGTTTATTTAGACCAGGGAATCCCTATATTTTCCCCCATGATATAGGGTTTGAAGTGTGAGGTAGGGGAGGAGGAAACCCCAACAAATCATTTCATCAAGCATGACTCATTACACTCTGCATGAGGCACAGTGTAAGCCACATAAGTGGTTTTTAGAACAGTCATCTAACTGCCTTCATACAAGAGATTAATGTTCTGCTAGTCATTTAATTTAATAAATATTTATTGGGTGGCCATTATGTGCCAGACACTGCTTCAATGGGGTAGACACAGCAGTGAAAAAAATCAGATATGGTTCCTTAAAAACATCCTAATGGAGTAGAAAGACTAAACAAATAAGCAAATAAGGAATAAGCCAGATGATGATATCTACTACGGAGAAAGATGGAGCAGGATAAGGGCTATGGGGAATACAGAAGGGAGAGTATTATTTTATATAATATGGTAGGGAATGCTTGCTGATGACATTTAAGCAGGAAGGGACCAAGCTATGTGGGTATCTGAAAGGGAATTCCAAGCAGAGACTCTGAGGCAGGTACATACTGTATTTTTTTTTTTTTTTTTTTTTTTTTTTGAGATGTGGTCTCGCTTTGTCGCCAGGCTGGAGTTCAGTGGCGCAATCTTGGCTCACTGCAACCTCCATCTTCCGTGTTCAAGCGATTCTCCTGCCTCAGCTTCCCAAGTAGCTGGGACTACAGGCGCGCAACACCACGACCCACTGATTTTTGTATTTTTACTAGAGATGGGATTTCACCATGTTGGCCAGGATGGTGTTATCCGCCCGCCTCGGCCTCCCAAAGTGTTGGGATTACAGGCGTGAGCCGCTGCGCCTGGCTGGACGTTTGTTTTTATTTTTATTTTTTAGAAAAGCATGGGAAGCTTTGGGAATGGGTATGAAAAAAATATAAAGGATCTAAGAGGAAGTCAGAAAGGCAGAATCAGGGATTAGTAGCTGAGTCAGATCAGGCAGTGCACTTTTTTAAAAGGACGAAGCAAAGAAAATGTATGGACTATACAGTATCGACAGGTATTCAGAAATGCGGCTTACCTGTAAGTATCTCTGGGGACACTACTTTTCCCTGTATTCTATCTACTCTACAAGGGTATGTTTCACATCCACCACTCGGCTGAACCAGAAGGTAATACATTTTTCTTAAGCTAATGTCTCCTTAATTTATCACCTGATGATTGTCTCCCTATATCTCTGCTCTCTGCCCTGAATTGAAAGAGAAACTGAGTGGAATTCTGTATTGCACTTTAACAAATTTGTGTTATAATGGATTACAACAGCTATTAAAATATGAGACGATTTTTAGATCTAGAGTCCCTTGGTAAGTTTCTTTAACTTAAGGCTTTTTAGCATAACCTTGTACCATTGATACATTGCTACTTGAAAGTGTATCCAGAGGCTAACACGCAGAGTTTAACTAACACAACAGCAAATAATACCAAAATAATCCCTCCTGAGTATACCTGTTGATGCAGAGGTCTTTCAAGTATTCAGGATTGTAATGCCGGCCAACACTTGGACAACACAGTAGCAGAATAACTCTATATTAACAAGGCAAATGAAATCACAGAAATACATGAATAAAGAATCTTGCATTTAATAATTTGAAAAGTAGACCGATATAGTCAATGTCTATTTTAAAATGCCTCTTGGATATATACTTTTGTTTGAGAAATAGACTTTCAAATACCAAAAATGTATACTCCAGTGCTTTTCTTTAGGGTTTTGACTTCCTTGGCTGTTGAAATAGAAAAGCTATTAACACGATTCACATTTTCATAATCTAGATGTGTCATTGATCACTCATATCCTCTTGCTCCTTCAGAAGCTCCCCTTAAACTTCAGTTCCAAATCAACTCCATCCATTTATCACCTTATCTGAAACAAATCCAAATGAAATCCCCGTGGGCCAAATCCCTCCCCGTACCTGCAGCAGACACTGCCCCAATCTGTCTTCTGCCCTGCTGGAAGTACTTATGAGTTATTCTTTCGATGAATTCTTGATCCCTTGTGAATATTTCATGCTAATTAGCCTTTTTCTTTTGATTGCATATATGAAACACAAATATATTTCCCTAGTCATGCAATTATATGGTATAAATGAAAAATTCAAAATATCGTTAAGCCTTAACAGTCTTCAAGGAACTAAAGGACACAAAACTAACCCATATCAGAAGAAAAGAAAAATCAGATTTGCTCTAGATGTTTCCAGGCACTGCAGTAAAGAAGCAGGTTCCAGAATGCTTGTCACCTATGGAGAATATGTGTTTCTTCTTTACTCTTTCCTGTGCTGAGGTGGGCCACTAAGGTGAGTTTTATGTGATGACTAATTTGCAAAAACTCCTTCCCGAGTCTCTTTCCTTCCCCTTTGGCTTTTTAAGTTGGGATTCAGGAAAAGAAACTGCCATGTTGTAAAATTTTTTTGAACACAGGAATTGTGTTGATCTCACAAAGTCTAATCAAATCACAGGTACGAAAAAGCCTGGAAGAACTCCATTAATACAGTGTACTGCTTGGGAATTGATCTATAGTGAAACTTGGGGAAATATGGGGAAACATTTCAGTTCTTAGGATGGTAATGAATGTTCATGCATTTCAATTGATAAAGCATTATCACCAATGCTGGAATAGGGAATGGGAGACAATGACCAAAAACATCCTCATGTAGCTTTGTATATTTCTATTTCTTTATGGTTTGAGTCAAAGGCATTTGAAGAAATGCTATTCAGATCTTCAATATAACATTTCCTAGAACAATGAGATCGATTTTTATCTTAATAAAAAATGTTTGAAGATATTTTTTTCCTTTTTTTTTGCTAATTACATTAGCGAAAAAGAGTTTATATCAGCAAATATTAGTAAATACTCCATTTTCTTGTTAATCAGCAATTCTTTGAATATCAGTGAATCTAAACTCTATTCATATATTTTTTAGTCCATTTATATTTCTTCTTTGGTAAATTTAATGAATATATTTTCTGTATTTTTCTATCTTTTTTCTTTTAAGATTTAAAAATATTATCAATGGAAACCATTTTTTCCTCTCACATATTTTTCCAAAATTTTCCCCTATTTTGTTATTAGCTTTTAAAAATTACAGATTTGTCTTTTATTTTATTTTAATTTTTGTGAAGTAAAATGTAGTTTTCTTTATACTTACTGGCTACTATGTCATGCTCATAGTCTTCCCCATCTCAAGATTAGAAAATTATTCTTCTATAGTATTTTTTTTTTCTGATGGGTTTAGGTTTTTATTGAACTGTTTGATATTTTCACAGTTTGTTTGTGACATATGGTGTGAAGTAATACTCTAATGTGATTTTTTTTTTTTTTTTTTTTTTTTGGTGCTAGATCACCGTGTGTCTCTGTCTATTGTGTAGACCAAGTCATCTTTCCCTACCATATTGAAAAAATGTCACCGTACAGTATTCTCAGTACGTATGTGCTTGGGCTGTATTGTGGATCTTTATCTTCTGCTCCACTAATGCTTCTTTATATTCAGATATCAAAACCACACTATTTAATTATTGTAGCTTTTAAGGATTGTTGAAATTTCCCTTGAATAGCCTCCAATTATTACTCTTCTTTTTCAATAGAGTCTATTAAGATAATCTTTTGCTTGACTTTTCTATCAAGTTTACTCTCATAGACGAAATTAGGAGTATTTTCACAGTTCCAAAAAATAAAATTTTATTAAATGTATCAATTAATTATGGGTTAATTGACATCTTTATAACAAAGAACGACTCCATTTATTCACTTTTTTGGTATCTTTTGGCGAAATTTTCTTCACATGGGCTCACAATTTTTGTTGTTAATTTCTAGTTACATATTTTATTATTATGGGCAATGTTATCTTTTCCACTGTATTTTCCAAATTATTATTATGGGCATGTTAGCTAGTTAATAGTTGTATGTATTTTATTTACATATATGTTATATGGAAAACTATATATATATGTTATACTTTTAATAGTTCATACACAATGTAATTTCAGTCATTTGCTAAACCTTCATTCATTCTAAATATTTCATGGATTCTCATATCAGTCCAAGTAAAGAATCGAAAAACCAAAATGATAACATAATATAGTTTCTCCCTTTCTTATAAATATTCCTATATTTTTTTCCTCATTTACTGAGTTGCCTTGTATTTTCAGAACATTTTCCAATACAAGTGGTGACTGCAATTGTTTTTTTGGTGTGTCATCCTTGAATATGATGCTGGCTCTTGTTCTGAGGAGCATACTCTGTATCACATTAAAGAAATATTCTTATCTTTCTAGATAGCTTTGTATGCATGTATGCTTGTGTGTGTGTAATCAGAAAATAATTATTTTATAATAAATAATGATTTATTGACTGCATTCTTGAAATCTATTAAGATAATAATATGGTTTCCTCATTTCATATATTTCTGTGATGGATGATATTAGCAGATTTTCTATTTGAACTATATTTATAGTTCTACATTAAAGCTTTCTTGGTGGTGATATATATAAAGATTGGATTCTATTTCTTAAAATTTTGTTTAGAGCTTTACATTTAAAATTATAACTAAGATTATTGTAACTAAGATTGGTTTGCTGCTTAATTTTTTGTACTATGTCAAAGTTATGCTGTCTTTGCTATCAGGTTTATGAAGAAGTTGCCCTATTTACTTTATACTCTGGACAGTGTACATAATATGGTAACTATTTGTATATTGAAGGCTAACACCAATTTGCTAGGCAATCATGTGAGGCCAGTTTTTTTTTCTTGGAGATAATTTTTATTTATTAAACACTTCATTTTATAGGCTTTATATGTTTATGCATATCAATTTATTATTTTATTTTGAAGATTATTCATTTATATGAGTTTGAAACGTTTTAATCTAGCATTATATATTAAACTAATATTACCTCATAAATTTTTTATCTCTATCAAAAAGACAATCCCTTTTTTCTTTATTAATTTTGTATATTGTGCATTGTGCGTTTTGTATATTGTGCATTAGCTTAATTCTACTTTAGATTAATAGCAGAGCTAGTTCAACCAGTTCCCAGCAGCTTGCACCAGGATATAAATCAATGCACTGCTTCAAGAGAGACTTACAAAAGCAAAAAGTTAGTGAACATCGACAATGTGTTTAGTGACTTAGTCAATTTATATTCTTGCATAAACTTCTTGTCGTACAGTATATAAGTAACAATTAATTTGAGAATGCAGGCTACACTGAGCTTAAGCTATATTAATAAGCGAGAGTCTTGTTTATTTTACTCACTTTATGCTCCCTAAAGAATCAGCTCTTGGATTCATTTATCAAGCCTACAATTTTTGGTTTATAAATTCATTAATTTCTACTTTTATTTCATTTTTTATCCTTTCCTTAGGTTGGATTTCTTGTTTCTTGAGTTTTTATTTATATTATTTATTATCCTTTATTCTTTTTTTTATGATAGTAAGTGTTCCTCTAATTACTAATTTGGCCAAGTCTCATAGTGAATTTTTAAGGTACAGTGTTCTTATGTTCATTATTCTCTAAATTCCCTGTAGTTACAGTTAAGATTTGTCTCCTTTGGTTTGAATTACTTGTCAGCATTTTCTTTCAAATTATGTCTTGTTTTATTTTGTTTTACTTTTGCTATTAATTTCTAATTATTTCATGTAATTGTCAAAATTGCCTGAATGATTTTAATTTACTGATTATTTATTGAGACTTTCTTTAAAGCATAGCACATTATCAATTTTATATATATATATCATGAATTCTGGAAAAGAAGGTACTTTTTCTAGGGTATTAGATTCAGTATACATTTATTTTCCATGTTATTTAATTTTTTAATTTTTAATTTTTATTTTTTTATTATACTTTAAGTTCTAGGGTACATGTGCACAATGTGCAGGTTTGTTACATATGTATACATGTGCCATGTTGGTGTCCTGCACCCATTAACTCATCATTTACATTAGATATTTCTCCTAATGTTATCCCTCCCCCCTCCTCCCACCCTACAGCAGGTCCTGGTGTGTGATGTTCCCCTTCCTGTGTCCAAGTATTCTCATTGTTCACTTCCCACCTACGAGTGAGAACATGCAGTGCTTGGTTTTCTGTCCTTGCGATAGTTTGCTCAGAATGGTTTCCAGCTTCATCCATGTCCCTACAAAGGACATGAACTCATCCTTTTTGATGGCTGCGTAGTATTCCATAGTGTATATGTGCCACATTTTCTTAATCCAGTCTATCATTGATGGACATTTGGGTTGGTTCCAAGTCTTTGCTATTGTGAGTAGTTCCACAATAAACATACTTGTGCATGTGTCTTTATAGCAGCATGATTTATAATCCTTTGGCTATATACCCAGTAATGGGATGGCTGGGTCAAACAGTATTTCTAGTTCTAGATCCTTGAGGAATCGCCACACTGTCTTCCAAAATGGTTGAACTAGTTTACAGTCCCACCAACATTGTAAAAGCATTCCTATTTCTCCACATCCTCTCCAGCACCTGTTGTTTCCTGACTTTTTAATGATCGCCATTCTTACTGGTGTGAGGTGGTATCTCATTGTGGTTTTGATTTGCATTTCTCTGATGGTCAGTGATGATGAGCATTTTTTCATGTGTCTGTCTGCTGCATAAATGTCTTCTTTTGAGATTTTGTATTATCTGTTAAGAACTAAAATAGTTCTTGTGGTGTTAGGCTAATACTTTATTTCTATCAATGTCTGTTTTAAATTTCAGTCAAACTTACCCTCATATATCTTGATTTTATTATTCAGTACACAATTCTGACTGACATATCTCCACTGTGGAGTAAACTCTTTACTAACATAGAATGACTTGTAAATTATTGTTCTTTTGTATATATTTCTCCATTTTATTTATTTCTGAACAAATTTATTTTGTTTACATTCATTCACGTATTTTACTCAAGGCTTTATTATATCTTTCTTGAGTAATTTTTATTATAGTATGTCTCCTGCAAACAATATGTAGCTAGATTTTTAAATACATTTCTTTCAAATATTTCACACAAAGAAAAAATATGATCAATAATTCTTGATTGACCTTTGCAACAAGGCAAGATGAATTGATTAGCACAATGACACTTCTCAGTACCTTTCCCTCCAATCTCTTGGTATTTGTTGGAATTTGGGATTTTACACTTTTTAAAAAATAAATTATAAGTATTTTATGTAATCAGCTCTTTAAAAATTGTTAATATCATTTACATACTATTTGAGACTGGATTTAGAACAATTAAAATAAAAATATTTGAATTGCTTCACTGTTTACTATTATTTTATCTACATCTGTAGCATAATTAGTTGCTATTAGTAGTAACTAATAGTTCAGTATTGTTTTATTATTAGTTTTAAGTTTAGTTTTAGTAAAAATAGTTTACTAAAGAGTACACTACTTAATTATTTACTAATAAATAGTGTTAGTGTACCATGAATTTTGTTTTTATTCTTTATTTTGACTGATATATACTTTAAAATCAGTTTTGTTTTAATTGAAGTAGCACCCATACAAGAGTGCTAAAAATATACTTGCATAGTACAACGGATTATCACAAAACAAATATCCTTATAATTACTACCTAGGTTAAGGAATACATTATTTTCAGATCTTAGAAGTCCCTTTCTTGCCCCTGGCATGCACTGTCCCCTTTTTTTGCTCCAATAGTGACCACATTTTAATCTCTATAGCTATAGCATAGTTTGAGAGATTTTGAACTTTTAGCAAATGGAATTAAGTAGTATGTTTTATTTTATGTGTGGCTTCTTTCATTCAAAATTTATGTATTGAGGTATGAAACTGTAGGTAATTTGTTTTTACTGCTTCACAGTATTCCAATGTATAAATATGCCACAATGTGTTACACATTCTGCTGTTTGAGTTGCTTCCAGTTTGTAGCACCTATGATAAATGCTGCCATAAATATTCTTTTATATGTATCTGGGTACGTGTCGGCAAGCATTCCTGATTAATATGCACCTCTATGTAGATTTCTTTTTACTTTCTTGATTTATTTTGAGCTGCAAAGATTTAAAAATTTTATTCGGTCTAATTTTAATTTTCTTTTTCTTTTATTGCTTATGTTACTGGTGGAGGGTGTCCAGGTTCTTGGCATTTTGGACAAAGAATTGGACAAAACATACAAACAAAGCAAAGAAAGAATGAAGCCACAAAAGCAGAAACTTACTGAAAACAGAAGCACACTCCAGAGGGTGAGAGTGGCCCAAGCAAGCAGGTCAAGGGCCTGGTTGCAGAATTTTCTGGGGTTTAAATACCCTCTAGAGGTTTCCATTGGTTACTTGCTGTATGCCATATGTAGATGAAGAGGCTAAAGTGAAGTCGCAAAGTCATTTACTTGGTGTATGCCCTGTGTAAATGAAGAGGATATTTCCTGTCATAGCTGAAGTGTTTTCGTTTGATTTAGTTCTAGGAAGTCCTTAGGTTCCCTGCCTCCAGGCCCTATTCTCCTGCCTCATTTCCTGCCTTGAAAGTAGTGATCTCCATAAATTGTTATGGAAGGCAGAGGCACGGATGGTCTTCTGTACTGCTTCATGCTGCTTTGGAGCATAGTCCCTACCTACTGGGGATCACAGAACCCTTGCCTTGCTTTTTCTAGTGGAGTCAGGGTAACGCCTCGATAGCCAGTGGTGGTGTCTTTACCTGGAGCTGGCTGGAACCCTTGTCGCATGATCATCTGAAGATTTATTGTCTCTAGGCAAGAAGAAATGAATTTGGTTACAAGATTTAATGGGAACTTCAGGAGGCAGATACCTATACTGTCAGGAATGTTTGTTAGAGAGATTTGCAGGAGAAAAACAAAACTTGGTCTGTTCTAAGATCTATGTATTTCCTTAAAGTCTCAGCATAAGCGACTCTATTTTGGTTTGGTTTGGTCTGTTGGGGCCTAGTGCATGAGCTCAGTCCAAAACAATGGCCTCTCATAATTTTGTTTAAAAAACTTCTCCCTTTTTGGTCAGGTTCTCACTTAGGTGAGAGTGCAACCAAAACTTAGGACCTTAGCACCACTCTCAGTTACCATCATTTTGGGTTTCTGGTCTCAGCATGTCATTCATAGGTTACGGTGTTCGCCTGGTCACACATTTCTTTCAGCTCTTGTCATTCCAGTTGAAGAGAGACCATTTGACATTCTAGAGATGGCTGCATGCAAACATTTAAAACCTTTGAGAGAATACAGCATGCCAGGGAGCCTATTATTATTTCTATCAGGATGAGTGTTCCCATAAACCAAAACACCTAAAATCAAATAGATCAAAGAGTGACCTAGATAAAGAGTCTACTCACTTAACTGAGGACTCTCTGCATTAATCCCCTACAACTGAATTTCTATAATCCTCATTTGATGTATTTATCCATAGGCCATAAGTGCCAGCAGTTGCACAGATACTTCTCTGTTCAGCCAATTCTATCATAACGTTCACAAAATAATTTAAAGTCTGTTGTGTGACTATAGCCTTTATAATAGAATCTGGTATAGAGCTATCATGAGGGACACATTTCTAAGAATTACTTCTTTTACTCCAAACTGTGAAGTATATACTGAGACATATTAGAATTTTAGAAATCCCATACACTTTTGGAACATATATTAATCTCATTCACTAAAATATAATCTGAAGATAATTAAATATTATTTTTTATTTTGACAATACTTCCCATAACAAAACTTGTCAAATAATCCTGATTACCTCTCTTTTCAATGTTTCAGGGGCCTTCTGTAGCATTGCAAAGTTAGAGGTCAGAAAAGTCTATTTTAAAGCTGAAATTTGAGTTTGGAAAGCCTATTAAATATGTTAAAGATTTACAAGAATTTACATTCCCATGCCTTCTTATAATCTTTTACCATTCATTCAACTAGTTTGCTCAGAGAGAGGGGGGCCAGAAGTACGATTGGTAAGAAATTCTTACCCTATTGCTGGCATGTCAGGTTTCTGGGTTCCCTGTCCATGAGCAGCCCTTGCAACCCTGCTCAACTGTATGCAAACAAACACATTGCCATGAATTAAGAATATTCACAAGTAGTTTACAAACATTGGAGAAATTAGGCAGAGAGAGAAATATGACTCAAATTCTTTTTGTGAAAGTATACTCAACACACATAAAGTATCAGGAATCCTAATTTCCAAAAATTTAGTTTAAGGTTAGAAAGTTGATGTGATCCATCAATTTCTGTGGGCCTGACAAAAGTACTCTAGGAATTCCAGATAAATGAAACAAATGATGACTTGCTAGAAATGCATAGGAAACAAAATGGCTATTCATAGAACCAAATAAAAGCCTTCTCCTGGAAACTAAAAAAAAAAATAGGGCTTTATATATATGCATATGTAAGCAAAACTCAGAAGAGTAAACAGCAAACAAATGAAAATTAGAAGCACAAACAAACAGCAAACCAACCCTAAATTTTTTCTGCTCAATCTACCCTGGAGGCTACAGTGTAACCCAGGGCCCCCCAAAACCTGCATAATGAATATTTTATTGCTGATACACAATTCAATATCCTTAAGTCCACCAATATCACCATACATCCTGTGCAATCAAGAAATTCACTCTAGGCGTATGCCCAATAAGTATTCCAGTGCCGGCACTATCCATGCAAAATGGTAAACATAGTGTAAAGCAATGCAAGTATGTATGTGAGATTTGGCTCCACACTAAATCAGGCTTTATGTTTAACTATATTTAAAAAAGAATTTCCAAACTGCCAACAATATTTCTTATTTTGCTTTAATCAAGACTAAGAGCTTTATGAAAATGTTAATTAGCCAAATGTCTCCAATTCTCTATCAGGCTTTAAATAACATTTTGTTATTTAAATTTTTTTTTTTTCACATCTTTCTCCCCTCCTTACTGGTTCCTTACTACATTGTTTCATAAACACCCTTTGCAAATCTGTAATTTGAACTAACTTTTAGATAATTTCTGAATTAGACAAAATTATTCTTTTTTTCACAAATTAAAGAACCCTTTCTGGTACATTTTGTCTACAGAATTATGTGTTAACTAGAATTCTTATTCTTAGTAACCTAAAACTTTAGTGGAACACAAAAAGCAAGAAATCTTGAACTCTCAGATCTGAGCATTCATAGATAAGAATAATTCCACAATTTCAGAAATGTATTTCCCCATATCACAGCCCTTTCTGAATTGGAAATGACCCAGCTATTCCATGGGCATCAAAAATAATTTTAGGATTTTAATTTACACAAAAAGTTTACCAAAAACATTTATCCCATTTACACGTACTCAATTCTTTCATTTTCTTAACAGTTTATCTAGATTACTTCTGTAAACAGAGACATTAGACACTATCATTTAAAGTTAGTCATTTCCTTGTTAGCCATGTTTTTTTTTGAGATGGAGTCTCACTCTGTCACCCAGGCTGGAGTGCAGTGGTGCGATCTCGGCTCACTGCAAGCTCCACCTCCCGGGTTCACGCCATTCTCCTGCCTCAGCCTCCTGAGTAGCTGGGACTACAGGCACCTGCCACAACGCCCGGTTAATTTTTTATATTTTTAGTAGAGATGGGGTTTCACTATGTTAGCCAGGATGGTCTCGATCCCCGACCTCGTGATCTGCCCCCGTTGGCCTCCCAAAGTGCTGGGATTACAGGCATGAGCCACTGTGCCCAGCCGTTAACCATGTTTTTAATAGCCAGTGAACATTAGGTACTCCCCTCAACCTAAGTAAGAGTCTTAATGTTGAATACAGAGGTAATTTTGCCAATAACTCAGAAGATTTAGCTAACATTAAATTATTCTCATTTGTCAAAAAAAGGCATGCAAACCAAGATCATTTTGTTTTGGCTGGGTTTTTAGTTTTATAACCTTCTATGCCAAACCCTGATGCCTCAAAATATCTAGCAGAGACAAATATAAATTCCAGACAAAAATGTATGCTGACAATTCTGAAGGCATTTCTATTTTTATTTTACCAATAGTTTTAAAACCAGCTAGTTTAGTAAAGCTAAACTTAAGTCACATGAACTTGAAAATTACTTAGAATTATTTACTTAATTTATGAGCACTCTTTTACTTGTAAGCCAATTTGGTAGACACAACGTGTAACAACAAGTGTACATATAAATAAATATATCTAGACTTGTATAGACACACACACACACACACACACACACGAAGATCCAGTGGCTTTTACTTTGAAACCATAGTCATGAGCTAGCAATACATGCTCACCTGTTTTACTTTGTTTGCCATTGGTAATCCAGTGAAAGTTGTGAAACAAAATTTCAGGTAAAGCTGTTTTCATGGCAATTTGATTTTTAAAGGCCAATGCTTCCCAGATTCCATAGAATACTGGGGCCAGACAGCACCAAAGGAGAACATCACATATGAACCAGGCCTGACCCTGCTTAGAACAGCAACACCAAAGCCTGGATACATGCAGCTTCATCCCACTTTCCCATTCAACAGCAAACTCCAGATTCCAAACAATATTGGGGCCAAACCATATTGCAACTATGAGAGAAAATTCTAAGGAGGGCTTAGTAGTAGGCCTGAGAACCTCCACTGAGGGTGTCCCCACTGGAGATGTTAAGGTCCAGAGGATCCCCTGGGGCATCCCCCCATGGAGTCCAATCTTAGGGTGTCAGACATCTGGGACCTTAGGGGGCACTGGTGCCACTTTGCATGTTTTCCCTCCAGAGGTGATGACCTAATATGAGCTTCCCTTTTGTCCTTGGATGAAGGCTTCAACTTCCAGCATCCTTATAATTTGATTAGGCCATGCTTTTCCATGCTTCCCATTCCACTAGATAGGAACTGGAGGGTGGGTGGGTTTATTTTGTCCTTAGCCAGTTGGATGGGGTGAGGGAATAATTTAGCATAAGATAAGAAGGTTTAAGTTGCCTGAAACACCTACGAGTTCACCCTGGAGGAGCTGCGCCACACATAGGTATTAGGGACTGAAACCGGAATAGATAGAAAAGAGACCTTCCTCCTTCCAGGTGGGGCAACTATCCCCATTCAGGCAATGCTAAGGAGAGTCCCTGGCCAGAAACCTGCAGTTGCTTCAGTGTTTAGGTACTGTCTACCAAGGGTCCCGAGTTGGTAAGGAAAAGGGGGGGGGGGGGGGGGGGGGGGGAGAGAGAGAGAGAGAGAGAGCAGAAAGAAAAAGGAGAAAATAAATGCCAAACTTTGGGCTTACCTCCTGGCTGGCTTGCCAAAATATGTTACCAGTGGAGGGTGTGCAGGTTCTTGGGGTTTTGAACAAAGAATTGGACAAGGAGGCCAAGGTGGGCAGATCACAAGGTCAGGAGATCGAGACCATCCTGGCTAACATGGTGAAATCCTGTCTCTACAAAAAAATATATATATGAAAATTAGCCAGGCATGGTGGTAAGCACCTGTAGTCCCAGCTACTCAGGAGGTTGAGGCAGGAAAATGACTGAACCCGGAAGGTGGAGCTTGCAGTGAACTGAGATGGCGCCACTGCACTCCAGCCTGGGCGACAGAGTGAGACTCAGACTTTAAAAAAAAAAAAGAATTGGACAATATGCACAAATAAAGCAAAGAAAGAATGAAGCAACAAAAGCAGAGATTTACTGAAAACAGAAGCACACTTCACAGGGTGGGAGCAGGCCCAAGCAAGAGGCTTAAGGGCCCAGTTACAGAATATTTTGAGGTTTAAATACCTTCTGGAGGTTTCAATTGGTTCCTTGGTATATGCCCTATATAAATGAAGAGGCTAAAGTGAAGTTACAAAATCATTTACTAGATGTACACCCTATGTAAATAAAGAAGATGAAGTAAAGTTACAAAGTCATTTACTCAGTGTATGCCTTATGTAAATGAAAAAGATAATTCCTGTCATTGCTGAAGTATTCCCATTTGATTTAATTCTAGGAAGTCCTTAGGTTTCCTGACTCCAGGCCCTGTTCTCTTGCCTTGTTTATATGGTTGTCATCATATCTAAGAAATTATTGCCCAACCCAAGACATGAAGATTTACTCCTACTGGTATGGCTGCTATAATTTCTTCTTTAACCCATTGGCTATTTAGGAGTATGTAGGGTTTCCCAGGCAAGATGGCCGAATAGGAACAGCTCCGGTCTGCAGCTCCCAGTGAGCACCTGGGAAGTGCAAGTGATTGGGGCTCTCCTTCCCCTAACCAAGGAAAGCTGTGAGGGGTCGTGCCATTAGGGATGGTGCTATCCAGGCCAGATACTACAATTTTCCCATGGTATTCATAACCCACAGACCAGGAGATTCCCTCAGGTGCCTACACCACCAGTGCCCTGGGTTTCAAGCACAAAACTGGGAGGCCATTTGGGCAGACGCTCAGCTAGCTGCAGGAGTTTTTTCATGCCCCAGTGGCACCTGGTACCCCAGTAAGATAGAACTGTTCACTTCCCTGGAAAAAGGGCAGAAGCCAGGGAGCCAATTGGTCTTGCTCAGCAAATCCTACCCTCACAGAGCCCAACAAGCTAAGATCTATTGGCTTGAAATTATCACTGCCAGCATAGCAGTCTGAAGTCAATCTGGGATGCTCAAGCTTGGTGCAGGGAGGGGAGTTCACCATTACTGAGGCTTGAGTAGGTGGTTTTCCCCTCACAGTGTAAACAATGCTGCCAGGAAGTTCAGACTGGGCAGAACCCACTGCAGTGCTACAAAGCTGCTGTATCACACTGCCTCTCTAGACTCCTCCTCACTGGGCAGGCCATCTCTGAAAGAAAGGCAGCAGCCTCAGTCAGGGGCTTATAGATAAAACTCCCATCTCCCTGGGTCAGAGCACCTGGGGGAAGGGTCACATGTGGGTGCAACTTCAGCAGACATACATTCCTGCCTGCCAGCTCTGAAGAGAGCAGCAGCGAATCTTCCAGCACAGCGCTCGAGCTCTTCTAAAGGCAGACTGCCTACTCTCCTATCAGGGAGACACCTCCCAGCAGGGATCAACAGACACCTCATACAGGAGAGCTCCCACTGGCATCTGGCAGGTGCCACTCTGGGATGAAGCTTCCAGAGGAAGGAGCAGGCAGCAATCTTTGCTGATCTGCAGCCTCCACTAGTGATAACCAGGTAAACAAGGTCTGGAATAGACCTCCAGTAAACTCCAGCAGACCTGCAGCAGAGGGGTCTGTTAGAAGGAAAACTAACAAACAGAAAGTAATAGCATAAACATCAACAAAAAGGACACCCATGGAAAAACCCCATCTGAAGGCCACCAACATCAAAGACCAAAGGTAGATAAATCCATGAAGATGAGGGAAAAGTAGTACAAAAAGGCTGAAAGTTCCAAAACCCAGAATGCCTCTTCTCCTCCAAAGGATCACAAGTTATAGCCAGCAAGGGAACAAAACTGGATGGAGAATGAATTTGACAAAATGACAGAAGTAGGCTTCAGAAGGTGGGTAATAACAAACTCATCCTAGCTAAAGGAGCATGTTCTAACCCAATGCAAGGAAGCTAAGAACCTTGATAAAAGGTTACAGCAACTGCTAACTACAATAACCAGTTTAGAGAAGAACATAAATGACTGGATGGACCTAAAAAACACAGCATGAGAAGTTTGTGAAGCATACACAAGTATCATAGCCAAATCGATCAAGCGGAAGAAAGGATATCAGAGATTGAAGACCAACTTAATGAAATAAAGTCTGAAGACAAGATTAGAGAAAAAAGAATGAAAAGGAACAAACAAAACCTCCAAGAAATATGGGACTATGTGAAAAAAACAAATCTAATTTCATTGGTGTACCTGAAAGTGATGGGAAGAATGGAACCAAGTTGGAAAACACACTTCAGTATATTATCCAGGAAAACTTCTCCAACCTAGCAAGACAGGCCAACATTCAAATTCAGGAAATACAGAGAACACCACAAATATATTCCTCAAGAAGAGCAACCCCAAGACACATAATCGTCAGATTCACCAAGGTTAAAATGTAGAAAAAAATGTTAAGGGGAACCAGAGAGAGAGGTCAGGTTACTCACAAAGGGAAGCCCATCAGACTAACAGCAGATCCCTCTGCAGAACCCTACAAGCCAGAAAAGAGTAAGGGGTAATATTCAACACTCTTAAAGAAAAGAATTTTCAACCAGGAATTTTGTATCCGACCAAACTAAACTTCATAAGCAAAGAAGAAATAAAATTCTTTACAGACAAGCAAATGCTGAGAGATTTTTCTCACCATCAGGCCTGCTTTACAAGAGCTCCTGAAGGAAACACTAAATATGGAAAGGAGAAACCAGTACCAGCCACTCCAAAAATAAACCAAAATGTAAAGCCATCAATACTAGGAAGAAACCATATTAACTAATAGGCAAAATAACCAGCTAGCATCATAATTACAGGATCAAATTCACACATAAAAATATTAACCTTAAATGTAAATGGCTAAATACCCCAATTAAAAGACCAAGACTGGCAAATTGGATAGTGTCAAGACCCATTGGTGTGCTGTATTCAAGAGACCCATCTCACGTGCAAAGACACACATAGGCTCAAAATAAAAGGATGGAGGAAGATTTACCAAGCAGATGGAAGGAAAAAAAATAGTAGGGGCTGCAACCTAGTCTCTGATAAAACAGACTTTAAACCAATGAAGATAAAAAATACAAAGAAGGGCATTACATAATGGTAAAGGATATATGCAACAAGAAGAGCTAACTATCCTAAATATATATGCACCCACTATAGGAGCACCCAGATTCATAAAGCAAGTTCTTAGAGACCTGCAAAGAGACTTAGACTCCCACACAATAATAGTGGGAAATTTTAACACCCCACTGTCAATATTCAAAAGATCAATGAGACACAAAATTAACAAGGATATTCAGGACTTGAACTCAGCTCTGGACCAAGCGAACCTAATAGACATCTACAGAACTTTCTACCCATATCAACAGAATATACATTCTTCCCAGCTCCACATCACACTTATTCTAAAATTAACCACATAATTGGAAGTAAAACACTCCTCAGCAAATGTTAAGGAATGGAAATCATAACGGTTTCTCAGACCACAGTGCAATCAAATCAGAACTTAAGATTAAGAAACTCACTGAAAATTGCACAACTACATGGAAACAGAGCAACCTGCTCCTGAATGACTACTGGGTAAATAACGAAATTAAGGCAGAAATAAAGAAGTTCTTTGAAAACAATGAGAACAGGCTGGGCGCGGTGGCTCACGCCTGTAATCCCAGCACTTTGGGAGGCCGAGGCAGGTGGATCAAGAGGTCAGGAGATCGAGACCATCCTGGCTAACACGGTGAAACTACGTCTCTACTAAAAATACAAAAAATTAGCCGAGTGTGGTGGCGGGCGCCTGTAGTCCCAGCTACTTGGGAGGCTGAGGCAGGAGAATGGCGTGAACCTGGGAGGTGGAGCTTGCAGCAGTGAGCCGAGATCATGCCACTGCACTCCAGTCTGGGAGACACAGCAAGACTCCGTCTCAAAAAAAAAAAAAAAAAAAAAGAGAAAACAATGAGAACAAAGGCACAATGTAGCAGAATCTCTGGGACACTGCTAAAGCAGTGTGTAGAGGGAAACTTATAGCACTAAATGCCCACAGGAGAAAGCAGGAATGATCTAAAATCGACACCCTAACATCACAATTAAAAGAACTAGAGAAGCAAGAGCAAACAAATTTAAAAGCTAGCAGGAGACAAGAAATAACTAAGATCAGAGCAAAACTGAAGGAGATAGAGACCAAAAACCCTTGAAAATACCAATGAATCCAGGAGCTGGTTTTTTGAAAAGATTAACAAAGTAGATAGACTGCTAGCCAGACCAATAAAGAAGAAAAGAGAGAAGAATAAAATAGATGCAATAAAAAATGATAGAGGGGATATCACCAATGATCCCACAGAAATACAAAATAACATCAGAGAATTCTGTAAACACCTGTATGCAAATAATGTAAAGTAGGAAATCAGAAGAAATGGATAAATTCCAGGACATATACACCCTCCCAAGACTAAACCAGGAAGAAGTCAAGTCCCTGAATAGACCAATAACAAGTTTGAAATTTAGGCAGTAATTAATAGCCTACGAACAACAACAACAACAACAACAAAATATCCAGGACCAGATAGATTCACAGCTGAATTCTACCAGAGATACAAAGAGGAGCAGATACCATTCCATCTAAAACTATTCCAAACAATAGAAAAAGAGGGAATCCTCCCTAACTCATTTTATGAGGCCAGCATCATCCTGTTGTAGAAACCTGGCAGAGACACAACAAAAAAAGAAAATTTCCGGCCAATATTCCTGATGAACATCGATGAGAAAATCCTCAATAAAATACTGGCAAACCAAATCCAGTTCACATTAAAGAGCTTATCCACCACGATCAAGTTGGCTTCATTGGGATGCAAGGCTGGTTCAACATACACAAATCAATAAACGTAATCCATCACATAAACAGAACCAATGACAAAAACCACATGGTTATCTCAATAGATGCAGAAAAGGCCTTCAAGAAAATTCAACACCCCTTCATGCTAAAAACACTCAATAAACTAGGTACTGATGGAACGTATTGCAAAATAATAAGAGCTATTTGTGACAAACCCACAGCCAATATCATACTGAATGGGCAAAAGCTGGAAGCATTCCCTTTGAAAATTGGCAAAAGACAAGGATGCCCTCTCTCACCACTCTTACTCAACATGGTATTGGAAGTTCTGGCCAGGGCAATTAGGCAAGAGAAAGAAATAAAGAGTATTCGAATAAGAAGAGAGGAAGTCAAATTATCTCTGTTTGCAGATGACATAATTATATATTTAGAAAATCCCATTTTCTCAGCCCCAAAACTCCTTAAGCTGATAAGCAACTTCAGGAAAGTCTCAGAATACCAAATCAATGTGCAAAAATCACAGGCATTCCTATACACCAATAATAGACAAACAGAGAGCCAAATCATGGGTGAACTCCCATTCACAATTGCTACAAAGAGAATAAAATACCTAGGAATACAACTTATAAGGGATGTGAAGGATCTCTTCAAGGAGAACTACAAACCACTTCTCAAATAAATAACAGAGGATGCAAACAAATGGAAACACATTCCATGCTCATGGAGAGGAAGTATTAATATCAGGAAATATCCATACTGCCCAAAGTAATTTGTGATTCTCCTCAAGCTACCATTGAATTTCTTCACAGAATTAGAAAAAACTACTTTAAATTTCAAATGGAACCAAAAAAGAGTCCATATAGCCACAAGAATCCTAAGCAAAAAGAACAAAGCTGAAGGCATCATGCTACCTGACTTCAAACTATACTATAAGGCTACATTAACCAAAACAGCATGATACTGGTACCAAAACAGATATATAGACCAATGGAACAGAACAAAGACCTCAGAAATAACGCTACACATCTACCACCATCTGATCTTTGACAAGCCTGAGAAAAACAAGCAATGGGAAAAAGATTCCCTATTTAATAAATGGTGCTGGGAAAACTGGCTAGCCATATGCAGAAAACTGAAACTGGACACCTTTCCTTACACTTTATACAAAAATTAACTCAAGATAGATTAAAGATTTAAACATAAGACCTAAAACCATAAAAACCCTAGAAGAAAACCTAGGCAATACCATTCAGGATATACACGTGGGCAAAGACTTCATGAGTAAAACACCAAAAGCAATGGCAACAAAAGCCATAACAGACAAATGGGATCTAATTAAACTAAAGAGCTTCTGCACAGCAAAAGAAACTATCATCAGAGTGAATAGACAACCTACAGAATGGGAGAAAAATTTTGCAATCTATCTATCTGACAAAGGGCTAATATCCAGAATCTACAAGAAACTTGAACAAATTAACCAAAACCAAAACAAAAACAAAAACAAAAAAACAAAAAAAAACACAAACAACCCCACTAAGAAGTGGGGGAAGGAAATGAACAGACACTTCTCAAAAGAAGACATCTGTGCAGCCAATAAACATATGGAAAAAAGGTCATCATCACTGGTCGTTAGAGAAACGCAAATCAAAATCACAAGGAGATACCATCTTGCATCAGTTAGAATGGCAATCATTAAAAAGTCAGGAAACAACATATGCTGGAGAGGATGTGGAGAAATACGAACACTTTTACACTGTTGGAGTGCAAGTTAGTTCAACCTTTGTGGAGACAGTGTGGTGATTCCTCAAGGATCTAGAACCAGAAATACCATTTGACCCAGCAATCCCATTACTGGGTATATACCCAAATGATTATAAATCATTCTACTATAAAGACATATGCACACATATGTTTATTGAAGCACTATTCACAATAGCAAAGACTTGGAACCAACCCAAATGTCTCCTTACCTTTATAACACTCAGTAATGGTATAAGTTGGGCCATTGTTTGTTTTCCTTAACTGTTTTGTTGTTGTTGTGGTTGTTGTTTCTGTTTTTGTTGTTGTTTAAGTCTTTTTCCCACTGGGTTTGATCAACTATATCCAGCGTGATCAAATCCAAAGGAAAGTTCCAAATTATGGGGAACAAGGTCTCTGAAGTGGCTAAATTCCCACATAAACACAAAAAGGTAGTGTGGTGGGTAGAGAAAAATGGCCAGCAAAAAGAAAAAAAAAAAAAAAGGAAAGCTTTTTGACTACTTAAGGGATTTTATTTACATAACAAGGCCACCTTTTTGCTACCCATGCCAAATTGAAAGAGTAATGGCTCTCACCCTACACTGCAGTTTCATAGCTAAGGGTTTTGCCCTTTTTTTTTCACCAAAAAAGACTAGGTTTGGATCCTAAATCAAGCCCTTTCTGATTTGATACTTGGTACTTCTGAAATAGCAGCAATTTGTACTAGCTGAAATATGGTAATGAGATTTGAAAAGATTTTTTAAAAGGAAATCAAGTTAAAAGTCAGCTTAATTAAAGCTAATGTCCAAGATATGTGTGTGTGTGTATTTAAAAAGCTTTCATGTTTTTCTTTTTGTTTTTTTCTCCTAAGACCCTGTTGTTCTTTTTTTTTTTGAGCAAAAGGTTTTTTTCTTGTCAGTTGACTGAATTCTGTTTTCTTCATTTACTTCTGCGTTCTCTCCTTTCCATTGCACCCTCTATTGCATGAGAAACCTAAAATAGCTTACAATAGTCTGGGATTCCTTAAAGAAAATGGAGAGGGCATCAGAATCTCTTTGGGGGGAAACCTGATTTTCTGCATGGAACCCCAAAAGTGTAAACAGACAAGTTCATCTCAGCTCTTAAACTGCTTGCTTTTGTATTGTGTTACCTGATTTATTGTTTAAAATAGTAACTGCAACAGAGGCTACTCTTGGGTTTGGAAGAGTGTAGTTTAGATGTTTACAATTGTCCTTTTTTAAAAAAATACATTGTTTTTAAGTATTCTGTAAAAGCATCATGTAGTCTAACCTCATAATAATTCTCCCTTTTGGAGACCCAGGATTCAGTGTGGGCACTGCCCAGAGCTCAGAGATCCAGTTAAAAGACAGGTAGTCCCAATCTAAATAAAATTGTTCTCCTCATACAATTTTATAATAGATTTCTATAATTTTATGTTTGATTTGGCATCCATCTTTAATCTCCCTCTAGCACCACCAGACTTTCTCTCTCTGTACCTTGAGATGTAAATTCTGTTATCTAATTTTTCATCTACACAGATTTAGAACTATTTAACTGACAACCACTAGGGTAATGAAACAGGTTATCAAGACTTTGCAAGTCTAAGATAAGAGAAAAGAAAAGAAGGTCTTAGGAATTTATTAATATAAGATGTACTTCTATCAGTATGCCTACTACGTCTATGTATTTATGTGTTGTGTACACAATGTTTCACTACTAAAAATATATGAAAGAGCTCTAATTAATTGGGTTAAAGAAAAATAAGTGCACTTAAATACTTTATCAGAGAAAAGGGAAGATCAGTCAAATGCTTTTTCAAGTTTACATGACTTAGGTAAAATCTTTAATAAATTAGTTAGCTTTAAAATTGTTGGTAAAATAATACTAGAAATGCCTTAAGAATTGCCAGAATACATTTTTATTTGCATTTATTGATCAAGTAATTTCAAACTTATCCTTCCCAAATACTGTAAGCTGTCAAAATTTGGCATAGGGGTTACAGAACTATAAACCCAGCCCAAAACACAATGATCTTTGCCTGTGTAATTTTTAATAAGTAATACATTGATATTGGTTTAATGAAAATAGCTACATCTTGAATTATTTGGTAAAATTACCATAGCTTCTAATCTTGAGGTTTTTGGCAGTCTACTCCACAGGCTGTAAGGATTTTGTTTTGGGAAAAGACTGTTATCTTTTTTTCAAAGCTAAACTATAAACTAAAGTCCTCCCAAAGTTAGTTCAGTCTACACCCAGGAATGAACAAGGACAGCTTGGAGGTTAGAAGCAAGATGGAGTCAGTTAGGTCATATCTTTTTCACTGTCTCAGTTAATAATTTTGCAATAGTGAGTTTCACAAGTTTAATCGATGACTATTGCACTTTTATAAATAAACTAGGTAAACAATTAAAATAAAATAATTAGGTAAAGGTAATGGGTTAAATACTTATAGACAAATGTCATAACTAAGTTATATTAAATTAAATAATAAATTAAACTTAAATTAAATAATGGATATTTCATTTTATTATTTGGGTATTTTTCAATAAAATACTGTTTGGGCATTTTCCAATAAAAGGTATTGTAGGAAAACTTTCTTTTTAAAAAACCAAATGTGTCCTTTATAAAATGGTGAATCATTTTGTCTAATTCAAAGCTTATTTAAAGGTTTGTATAAAACAAGGTAAATCAGGAAATAAGAGAGATATAAAGAAAGTTATAGAAATAAAGAGGTATTTCTTGGTAAGAAAGCTTAAAGAGAAATAATTTTATATGAGAAAGAATCTTGTATGATAAATTTAGTCCTAGAATAAAATGACTGGTTGTTTAAGAAACAGGCATGTTCGGGACAAACCAGAAAGTCCACAGATGTCATGAATGGCCTGTGTAAGTGACAATAAGACAATTTATTAAAAAAAAAAAAAAAAACTTTTATATAATCAAGTTGTCTATAATTAAAGGAAAATTATAATGACCTTTCTAGAGATTGGGCTTGATATAGAAAAAACACTTACACACTAAAGAATTGACTAGAACAATAAAATTTTATTAAGGGATTGATTTATTCCTATTATGAGATTTTAATTTTTTTTTTTAACAACGTTTTCTTAAAGGTCTAAAGGAAATGTTTTCTTCCAACATAATATTCTGTGCACTGAAGGTCTTTTCTTTTGCTTTTTGGTAACTTGCCTAACAGATTTTATGTTTCATCAAAATAATTCCTATGCCATTATTATTAAGTTTTGGTTTGCTTAGAAAAAAGCTGAGATAAATTCTTTTAAGGTAATTACATCCGTGCATCTTTTGGTATGTGATTTTAAAGTCCTTGTGACATTGAGTTACAGGGCTTTGACTCCTGGGTCTAAAACGTAAACCAAGTCCTGGTAAATTTTAAACACTGACAGCAACTAAATCCCCATCTTTAGGCCTGGTAGAAAATGCCAATCAAAATAAACTGCATTTCTGAAACACAGGACCAAAAATTAAAGCTCTTCAACTCTTGAATGCCCAGGAACTATCATGGAAAATGTGGGCATGTGAGATTGTAAGGGCCAATTTTGAAAGATAAAATAAGTTCAGTTTCTCTATAAATTGATCATTAATGTCAAAGGCACAATGATACAAGACCAGCATGAGGGCCCCTGTGTCAGACTACCAAGGTTTTCTTAAAGCATTAACCGATTCTTTAATAAAAGTTGTAAAAGGTTTATGGAAGCTATATCTTATAATCAATATTAAAATTTTATAGATTGTTTATAACATTTTGAAAAACAAATTAATTTGGCTTCATGCTGTTTTTGTTAGGGTTTATTGTTTGAAAAATTAAATCTCCTCTCAAAGAATGAAAGTTTTCTCCTTTATTGGAAATCCCTGAGTTATCTCTTGCTTAAACAAATGACTTATTTTACAATGACATGTGATCCTATTTTGCGATACCAAGTGTTTTAAACCTTTGATATTTGACAAATTCTTCAAAATTAAATTATAAATTATGTCTTTTTCTGAACTAATTAATCCTTTAAAATATTAGGTTCCTGAAAGTCCAAAAATGACATATTTGCCTTATTTGGTATAAAAATTACACAGAAAGCATTGTCAAATATAAAATAGTATTAGGTTTTCTTTGGGCTGTATTTGTATAAATATGTTATTGGCATGTGATCCAAAGCAATGGGAAACTCTTGTAATTCTAATATGACTTAGTGTACTTTGTCAGTAATAATTATAATGGTTATGTTAAATTATTGTGTTCCACAGAGGTAACAAATTTCCTTGTCAATTGTGTCTTTCTATGGTTGCCCTAATACTTTTTGTCATCAACAGACAATTGTTGTCTTGTGCTGGCCCTCTTCAGAAGCTGGTTTTATAATTAGCTGTAAAACTCTAATGGGTGCCTTTGAATGCAGGTTTCTCATCACTTTGGAGACTGTGACATCAGGATAGAACAAAAATTTCCAGGACTCATGGAGAGCTGAAATGTTCATGAATATCAAACAGAACAGGAATTAACTGCATGGACTAAACTAATAAAAGAATGAAGTAATTTTTTTGACTTTTTGCTTAAAATGTTGCTGATCCTTTGTTTTGTTTTTCAGTCAAAGAAAGCTTTCTTTTAAGCTATTGACTGTTTTTAACAATTAGGTATACTCCTATGAACAAAATTTGGAGCATATTTGTTTCTCTGTACCTGATTTCTCCAGGTTTGGAAACTATTTACGAGTATTCTTAACTTATAGCAATATAGTTATTTGTATAAGTGTAAGAACAAGCACATGTGTTCATTTATAACAGGACACAATTGGAGAAATTGGTTATTTTACCAAGGCTTTGACTGGAATGGTAGGCTTTTCTTTAAGGAATCAAACTTGACTTATGGAGCCAATAAAACCCCTTGGGAAAACTGGCCTCATACCTTTGTCTACACAGTCTCTGTACAGGGTTCCTGACCTGTCATGTTCTGACAGGTCCAGAAGCCCCAAGTTATCTTGGAACCTCAAGAGGAGAAGAATTCAACCAACTCATAGGTATTTAATGATACAAATCCATGGATGGGTTTGGCTTTAAAAGAGTCTTATCTGAGATTCTATCTATGGAACAAATTTCCATCAAAGATAATTGTATAAGCCTATGTAAAAAATAATTATTTTTGTGACACTTTATATAAATAGTCTGGCCATGTATAATAAAGCAAATTGGTACTCCCATGATTTGCTTTTGGTAAAAATAAAAAACTGGAGAAACAAACTTATGTTTCAAAAACTATGGTATACCTGTTGTTACATTCTAGTCTTGCCTAATATTTTTCAATATTTATTATATTCAACAGTTTGGACAAAATTCTTACTTTTTCTGGCTACAAGTCTCGAAAATAATGTTTTCAAATTTTTTCTTCTTTCTTTTCCTTTCCCTCCCCTTTTTTCCTAACTTGAAATCACTGAAAACTAAGCTGTGCTTTCTTGAAGCCTTGTGAACTAAATCTAGACAACTTAAAATTCAGAGGAAAATAACAGCAATCTATTTACATACATAAGCCACTTTCATGTCTGTCTACTGATGAACGGGATCAGAGTAATGTGGCCTATATCAATTTTCCAGGATTGTTCCTTTGTTTGTTGTTGTTTTTCTCCCTTTCTCCCCATATTTTCTCTTCATAGGACATAAGACATCTCAATCTGCTAAAAATGAGCTTTCCTAATGATTTGGAACCTACCCATCTAGGAGTAAATCATCCTAGCCATAAGAGAACAGATGAAACCTGAGACCAGAGACTCGTTTTCTTCTATGTTTTCTCCAAAAGATTTTAAAAAGAAAAACGGGGAAATGTGAAAGGAAAATAAATGTTAGGGTCCCAAAATTACTAAGTTGAAGGGAAAAGTCAAGCTGGGAACTGCTTAGGGCAAATCTGCCTCCCATTCTATTCAAAGTAATTGCTCTGCTCATTGAGCTAAATGCATATCTGATTGCCTTCTTTGGAGAGGCTAATCAGAAACTCAAAAGAATGCAACCATTTATCTCTCACCTACCTATGACCTGGAAGCCCCATCAATGCTTGAGTTGTGCTGCTTTTCTAGACAGAACCAATGTACATTTTACATATGTTGATTGAAGTCTCATGTCTCTCTAAAATGTATAAAACCAAATTGTGCCCCAACCATGCTGTGTCACGGGTGCATGTCCTCCACCTTGGCAAAATAAACTTTCTAAATTTACTAACACCTGTCTCAGATTGGCGGGGGTGGGGGGGTCGGTTACATTTTGGTAACTATGGAGGGATTCTGAGTGGAAGTGACCGTGACCTTTGGCAAATCTCCCATTGGTGCTTGGTACCAGTTTGAGCTATCTTTATGGCTCAGATCAGTAGGACAATTGACTGAGGCCTTGAAGCGCCCCCTCCAGAGAACCTCTGATCTCCCCACGTTTGGTTGAGATCTAAAGTTAATTTTTCTGTACAACTCCTTTTCTTTTTTGGAGTTTTGCTTGCTTCCAATACAAGGAAGGCAGTTTTTCCTGCTCCCGTGATGATGGAAGGCAGGTAACTCCTTTATGGAGTTTGAGCTTGCTTCTAACAGGGAGGACGAATTTGAGTTTTTTCCTGCTTCTAGGATGGTAGTGAGCAGCCTAAGACCCGTCCCTAGGTAAGCAACTGAATTGGTGTTTATCTTGGCTAAAAGTAGATTAACAACCAGCATCTAAGTGAACTATAAAAGCATCACGTGGTCTAACCTCACAATAATTCTCCCTTTTTGGAGACCCAGGATTCAGTGTGGGCACTGCCCAGAGCTCAGAGATCCAGTTAAAAGATATGTAGTCCAAATCTAAATAAAATTGTTCTCCTCATACAATCCTATGATAGATTTCTATAATTTTATGTTTGATTTAGCATTCATCTTTAACTCCCTCTAGCACCACCAGACGTTTTCTCTTTGTACCTTGAGATGTAACTTTTGCTATCTGATTTTTCATCTAAGAGTTGTTTCCTTCAATATGCAGATGTAGTACTATTTAGCTGACAACTGCCAGGGTAATGAAACAGCTTATCAAGAGTTTCCAAGCCTAAGATGGAGGTGGGGAGGAAAAGGAGGTCTTAGGAATCTGTGAATATAAGATATAGTTTTATCAGTATGTCTAATATCTCTATTCTATTTATGCATTATTTACACAATGTTTCACTACTAAAAATATATAAAAGAGTGACTGGGCGCAGTGGCTCATGCCTGTAATCCCAGGACTTTGGGAGGCCAAGGCAGGCAGATCGCAAGGTCAGGAGATCGAGACCATCCTGGCTAATATGGTGAAACCCCATCTCTACTAAAAAATACAAAAAAAAAAAAATTAGCTGGGCAGGGTGGCAGGTGTCTGTAGTCCCAGCTACTCGGGAGGCTGAGGCAGGAGAATGGCATGAACCCGGGAGGCGGCACTTGCAGTGAGCCAAGATCGCACCACTGCACTCCAGCCTGGGTGACAGAGCAAGAATCTGTCTCAAAAAAAAATATATATATATACACACACACACACACACATATATATATGTATGAGCTCTAATTAATTGGGTTAAAGAAAAATAAATGGGCTTAAATCAAACACTGTATCAGAAAAAAGGAAAAACTAGTCAAATGCTTTTTCAAGTTTATGTGACTTAAGTAAAATCTTAAAGCTAGCTTTAAAATTATTATAAAATAAAACTAGAAATATCTTAAGAATTGTCAGCATACATTTTTGTTTGCATTTATTGATCAAGTAATTTCATACTTATTCCTGCCAAATACTATAAGACATCAAAATTTGGTATAGGGGTTATAAAACTATAAACTTAGCTCAGAACAGAATGATTTTTGCTTATGTAATTTTTAATAAGTAAGACACTGATATTGGTTTAATACAAATAGCTACATCTGCAAACTTTCTAAATTAAAACTGAATTGTTTGTCTGGCCTTCCAAGAAACTAGTGTTAGGCAGGAACCTAGACCCAACATGGCGGTGCTACTTAGTGTAGCAGGCCCTTTGTTCGAGCAGGTCCTTTGTTCGAGACTTCCCTTCCTCTTTAAACACACCCTCAGACTTACATACGTCAGAGGTTCCGGCTGGGCAACCACACTCCCCCATGACCTGCAGCTCACCTGCATTCCACAAGTTTGTAAACAGCAGTTTTGATTAACAGTTTCCAAAGACCCCTTCCTCGTGACCCTTATTCAACTCCTGCCCTAGTAGTTTCAAGACCCCCCAGGCCCTGTTTGCACAACCAGCTTCCCTACCTCTCAGGCTATAAAAAGCCCCTACCCTCCTCCCTCAGCGCAACTTCCTCGGCCCGCACCTTTGGACTGAGGAACCTCGCCCGCGAGTCCTAATAAAGGCTATTCTCACTGCCATTTGCCTTGTGTCTTCATTCCCGGTTCAGCTGCAGCCTCAGTTTACCCTTACAACTAGCAGAATGAGACATGACAGCCAAATCCCAAGCATGCCAGTTTTAGCTGGCATGATAAGGGAGTTGGTTTGTGCTTTCACCTTTACAAAGAAAATAACTTTGAAATGACCAATCTGCTTTTTGTTCTGTGTTTCTGCCTTCTTCAACCTTTTCTGCTTATGAAAACGAACAACCTCCTCTCCTCAGCTTGTTGAAATGCTCATTCTATTTTATGGAATAAAGTGCTGCCCAAATTTAGAATCACAAAGGAAGCCAATTAATATTTTAAAACTAAACTTGTGTGAACCCCCAAAATTTGAGACAAGTCTCTGTTAATACAGAAAGTTTATTTTGCCAAGGTTGAGAATGCGTGCTCATGACACAGCCTCAGGAGGTGCTGATGACATGTGCCCAAGGTGGTCAGAGCACAGTTTGGTTTTATAGATTTTTAGGGAGACATGAGACATCAGTCAACATATGTAAGATGTACACTGGTTTGGTCCGGAAAGGCATGACAACTCACCGAGGGGAGGGGGCTTCCTGATTACAGATAGATGAAAGAGGAATGTTTGCATTCTTTTGAGTTTCTGATTAGCCTCTCCAAAGGAGGCAATCAGATATGCATTTATCTCAGTGAGCAGAGGAGTGACTTTGAATAGAATGGGAGGCAGGTTTGCCCCAAGCAGTTCCCAGCGTGACTTTTCTCATTAGCTTAGTGATTTGGGGGCCTCAACATTTATTTTCCATTCACATTTCCCATTTTTTCTTTTCAAAAATCTTTTGGAGAAAACATTATAGAAGAAAATGAGCCTCTGGTCTCAGGTTTCATCTGATCTCTCATGGCTAGGATGGTTTATTCCTAGATGGATACATTCTAATTCATTAGGAAAGCTCATTTTCAGCAGGTTGGGAAGTATTTTGTCTTATAAAGAGAAAATAGGGAGAAAAGGGAGAAAAACAACAACAAACAAATGAACAATCCTGGAAAATTGATGTAGGCCACATTACTCTGAAGTCCATATATCAGTAGGCAGGTATGAAAGTGGCTTATGTATGTAAATATGTTGCTGTTATTTCCCTCTGAAATTTAAGTTGTTTAGATTTAGTTCACAGGGCTTCAAGAAAGCATAGCTTAGTTTTCAGTGACTCCAAATTAGGAAAAATGGGGAAAAAAAGAAGGAAAAAAATTGAAAACACTATTTGAAAACTTATAGCCAAGAAAAATTAGAATTTAGTCCAAACAGTAGAAAATAATAAAATTGAAAAACATTAGGCAAGACTAGAATCTCTAGCAACAGATGTACTATAGTTGTTGAAACATAATATTTCACTGTCCAGTTTCTCATTTGCTTTATTATACTTGGCCAGATAATTTGTATACAGTGCAGCAAGAATAATTCTTTTTAATAGGCTTTTAAATTGTCTTTGATGGAACTTTGTTCCATAGAAGGAATCTCAAATAAGACTTTTTTAAAGCCAAGCCCAGTCATAAATTTGTATCATTAAATACCTATGAGTTGAATGAATTTCTCTCCTTTTGAGGTTCCAAGATAAACTTGGGGCTCCTGGGCCTGTCAGAACATGACATTCTTCACTTGCCACAGGTCAGGATCTCTGTACAGGGACGGTGTAGGCAAAGATATGAGGCCAGTTTTTCCAAGGGGTTTTATTGGCTCCATAAGTCAAGTTCGATTGCTTAAAAGAAAGCACACCATTCCGGTCAAAGCCTTGATAAAATAACCAGTTTCTCCAGCTGTTTCCTGTTACAAATGAAAATAGATTCTTATTGCATGTATGCGAATAACTGTGTTGTCATAAGTTAAGAACACTCACAAATAGTTTCTAAATTCCAGAGAAATCATATAGAAACAAATGTGCTCAAAATTTTGTTTATAGTATTCCTTTACTCAATTATTAAAAGCTGTAAATAAAAGAAGTTTTCTTAATGTTTGAAAATAAACAAATGATCAACAACATTTTAAGCAAAAAGTTAAAAATAGTATTTTAGACTTCTATTAGTTTAGTACATGCAGTTAATCCCTGTTCTGTTGATATTCATGAACACTTCTGCTCTCCATGATTCCCGAAAGTATTTTCTGTATTCTGATGTCACAATCTCCAAAGTTATCAGAAATCTGCATTCAAGAGCACCTGTTAGAGTTTTATAGCCTATTATAAAATCACCTTCTAAGGAGAACCAAAAGAAGACAACAATTATCGGTGGATGACAAAAAGTTTTAGGACAGCAGTGGTCAAAGATGCAATTGACAAAGAAATTTGTTCCTCTGTGGCACACAATAATTTAACATAACAATTATAACTATTAATAATAACATACACTAAGTCATATCAAAATTTTAGGATTTTCCCATAATTTTGGAACACATACCAATAACATATTTATACAAATGCAGCCCAAAGAAAACCAAATACCACTTTATATTTGGCAATGCTTTCTGTATAGTTTTTATACCAAATAAGCCAAGTATGTTAGTTCGGGACTTTAGGGAGCTGATTAATATCTTAAAGGGTTAATTAGGTGAGCAAAAGACATATTTTATGATTTGATTTTTGAAAATTTGCAAAATATCAAAGGTTATGACAGGTCCTTGTAAAACAAGTCATTCATTTAACCAAGATGTAACTCAAGGATTTCCCCAAAAAAGGAGATAACCTTCATTCTTTGAGAAAGGAGACCTAATGACAAGCCCTAATAAAAACAGCATGAAGCCAAATTAATTTGTTTTCCAAAATTTTGTAAACAATATATAAAATTTTCATCTTTACCACAAGATATAACTTCCATAATCCTTTATAACCTTCATTAAGGAAGGTTATATAATGCTTCAAGAAAACCTTGTTGATCTGACACAGGGCCCATGTGCTGGTCTTGCATCAGTGTGCCTTTGACATTAATGATCAATTTATAGAGAAACTGAACTCATTTTATCCTCAAAATTGGCCCTTAAAATCTCACATGCTCACCTCTTTTGTGATAGTTCCTGGACCTTGAGGAGCTGAAGAGCTTTAATTTTCGGCCCTGTGTTTCAGGAATGCAGTTTATTTTGATTGGCATCTTCTACCAGGCCTAAAGATAGGGCTTTAATTGCTGGTAGTGTTTAAAATTTACCAGGACTTGGTGTGCTTTTTAGCCGAGGAGTCAAAGCCCTGTAACTCAATGTCACAAGGACTTTAAAAACATATACAGGGCCAGGTGCAGTGGCTCACGCCTGTAATCCCAGCACTTTGGGAGGCTGAGGCAGGCAGGTACCTGAGATCAGGAGTTCAAGACCAGCCTGGCCAAAATGGTGAAACCCTGTCTCTACTAAAAGTACAAAAAATCAGCTAGGCATGGTGGTGGGCACCTGTAATCCCAGCTACTCAGGAGGCTGAGGCAGGAGAATCGCTTGAACCTGGGAGGCAGAGGTTGCAGTGAGCTGAGATCACACCATTGCGCCCCAGGATGGGCAACAAAAATGAAACTCCATCTCAAAAAAAAAAAAAAAAAAAGGCACATACAGAAAGATACATGGATATAATAAACTTAATTTAAAAATATTTTAACCTCAGTTTTTCCCTAAGCAAACCAAAACCTAATAATAATGTGACAACTTGATCATATAGAAGTTTCTTGGCTTTTTAAAAACAATAAATCCTTTTATTATGATTTGTACAGACTATTAACGACATGCTTGGACTTTCTGGTTTGTTCTGAACATCCCTCTTTCTTGAACAACCAATCAGTTTTCTCTAGGACTAAATTTACCATACAAGATTCTTTCTCATATAAAATTATTTTTCCTTAAGCTTTCTTACCAAGACAAATCCTCTTTATTTTTATGAATTTTTTTAAATTTCCTGATTTCCTGATTCCTTTTACCTTGTTTTATTCATGACATTTAAATAAGCTTTGAGTGAGAGACAAACTGTTCACCTTGTTTGAAAGGAAATTCATCATTGCAGTTTGTGAAAACTGTTTTAAAAACCTCTGGGAGAAAATTACTTTCATGTCATAGAACACCACCTCCACCACCTCCACCATCATTTTGACCTTCATCCTCTCCAAAGGACCAAAACTAACTCTTCATCCATCCCTAAAGCAGCCCACAAATACTGTAATCTCTTTTGTGGTACAGTGGAAATTGAGAAGAGGAGAAAAGTCACTGGCATTCAGGCTGTGCCTCACATTGCTAAATTATCAAGACATAAGCCCTTCCTTATGTCTTAAGAGAAAGTTGTAGAGATGAAAGAAAGGGATGAAGAAGAAAGAAAGAAGGAAGTGTCCCTGAGATCCAGCCCTTTCTTACCAAAAGAAGTAAAACCCACACATCTTACCAAAGCCTTATCATTCAGGCTACCTAGGCTAATCTCCTGCACTCCCTCCACTGCAGCAGCCACACTGACCTTTCTTCAACCAAACTTGTTTTTACTTAAAGAACTTCCCTTTGCACTTTCTGTTCCCTCTGCCTGGAGGGAGATAAGAACACCAAAATGCTAATAATTATGAGGTAGAGTGGTAAGCTTATGTGTAATATTTTTCTCACATGCCTAAAAATGTTATAATATTTTTATCTCATTTTTATCATAGAAAAATAAAATTATGGCCATGCATGGTGGCTCATGCCTGTTATCTCAGCACTTTGAGAAGCAGAGGTGGGAAGACTGTTTGAACCTAGGAATTCAAGGCCAGCCTGGGCAACATAGTGAGACTCTGTCTCTACAAAAATAATAATTATAAAAATTACCTGGCCCTAGTAGCATGTGCATGTAGTTCTAGCTCCTTGGAGGCTGACAGGGTAGGATTGCTTATGCCCAGGAGATGGAGGCTGTAGTGAGCTATGACTGAGCCAGTGCACTCCAGCCTGAGTGACAGAGCAAGACCGTGTCTCAAATACTAACAAACAACAGAAAAAAAAGAAAAATAACATTTTAATAGGCAATTCTTCCTCAATGATGATTTTCACAATAAAACAATAGAAAATTGTTCCTTAATGATTGAATTATTTAAAACAAAATGACAATACAACAACTTGGTGACATTAAAGATAGTAAACACTCAAGCTTTTTAAACGAGGAGAAAATTACTCTACAGATAATCAGATATGTTAAAGAGAGTCTGAATGTTATTTTGGCAATCAGGCCTATTCTCTAAGTGATAAGAAGTTCCTGGATACCCCAATTCAACATAAGCAGAGATATCTGTGGGGATTTGCAAGTGCCTCTGAGACCTGAAGACATGCTCCTTCTGCTTATTCCCTTAGAACTATGGTGTTGGAAGATAAGATGAGCTTCCTAATTTCCACTCATGCTCAATGTGAAAGTGCAAACTAAGATTAGTCCAACATAAAACTTCTGCCAACAATATAATTTGCAACCCATTTCTTCTTATTATTATTTTAATGTGTGGGCTACTTTAATAGTAAGTCTAAACTCCTTATCATGGGCAATATGTTTAGTGCTCACTACATTCCATAAGTTAGGCAAAGTTTAGTTTTGGTGCCCTTAGTACCTGTTTCTGCAACCTTGGTAATCCCTTTCTCTAACCTCGTACTTTTTCTATCTAACCCTATCAAAACTCCTGTCATGGAAAATAATTTGATACTGATCATAGCTGCATTTTGTTGAGCAGTTGTTACATACCAGGTGTAATTCTAGAGACAATTGTGAGATGGCTAATATTATTAATCCTATTTTATAGATGAGACAAGTGGAATAAGGAGAAGTTAAATAACTTGATGAAATCCATACTTTTGTCAATTTATTTACATATACAAATAATTTTCCATATTACATATATATTACATAATTACATATAAATTTATTTATATATTTTATATATTTATTTATATATTTATATATAAATATATATATCATTTGTGCATCCTCTATTTCATCTAGCAACTTTATCTGCAACGATTAATGAAAAACATCTTTTTTTCTTAACATCTATCCAACTGATTCTCCTTTTGCATACAACCTGGCTTTATTCCTCATAGGTAAATCATGTAATCACAAGGAAATATACAATTGATATTCATGACCATGAATTTTTAATAGAACTAGTCTACCTAGTTGTGTAACTTTCTCCAGCAATGTTTTTTGCCCAGGTGCAAGCAGGAAGAAGACGGAAGTTTGGTTGAAGTGGAAAAGAAAAGAAGAGCAAAGATTTATGTACACTTTATCAATTTTATGTATTCACCATTTATCAATACTCACTGAGTAAATAGTAATACATAGTTGTTACTGCCTTCTATCTGTTGGCATTTTTCTAGGGACTGCTAGGAAAGAAAAACTCTTCAATGCCAGGATCCTCTTTCAGGTTATTTTTGGATAATTTAATTTTGCCTCATTTGGGGTTTCTAAAATGTTTATGTGTTCACTACGGACAAAAACATATTAATATTTTTGAATATTTAAAGAAAGTCTTTAAGAAAGATGAATGTTTTAATATTCATCCCCAGAAAAGTGCACAAACTGCACTTTTAGTGTATTTTGAGGATATTATAAAAGTTATACCATAGACTAGAATGAATGAAGTGAAGACAGATTAGGAGCAGCAGAAAGAGAAAGTGGAGTATTTTATGAATTAGAAGTCTCGAAGATGTTGAACGTTGCAGAAGGATATTTAAGCAGGCAAGGTAGAAGGATAAGTGGCATTACTAAGGGAGGAAGTTGGTGATTTTGGAGTTTGGAAAGCTAAGGGTGATTCACAAAGTGGCTGTCAGAGTCAGTGAGTGAAATAAAATACAAAGCATCATTGTACATGAGGGGAGCAAGTAATATAGAACTGGGATATTATATAGATTATCCATGTAAGTTTTGGAATTATCCCAAAGTTAGGATGCAAAGGAAACTATACACAGGTGTCAAAATCCTCAGAGAATGAGTGGAATGCCTAGACTCTAAATAATTAATAGATGACAGCATAAAGTAGCAAGAATGTGTGGTAGAGTCACATGGCATACATTTCAAAGACAGGTGGATTTTTAAGGTGGTAGAGAAACTTTGAAGAGATTGCAATCATTTCATGTTCATTTGGAACCGTTAGCCACACATTTTGAGGCCTTACAGCAATTACCATCAACTCCTTTCCCATCTGGTTTTAACACTTCCTAAACCTTGAGTTGCATACTCTAGCTTCTGCCTCACAAGTTTATGTGTGACACCTCCTGCTTTCCATCTCTGTGAAATGCAAGTTTATAGTAATTCCAAATGATGTTCATTACTTAGGGTTTATGTCCAACCCAGGATCTCTAGAACAGCAGTGTTTAATAAAACTCTCTGCAATGACAGAAATGTGCTCTGTGTTACTAGTACAGTAGCCAAATTACTCTCAGTGCTGTTTCCAGAACCAGAAGCTCAAATATATAATTATCCCTCATCTTCTTATTGCAACCCTTTCTTCACCGTCCCTTGTCCTATCTCCTTTGGTCCTGAACTCTTCTTTGGGATTCAGAAAATGATATGCATAAATGTCTGTCAGTGGGTCTAAACCTGAAACACATGGCTCTTTGAAGTGTCATGGATGGACTTTGGAAGCCCATGAACCTCCTGATGTTGTATGCAAAGGTTGTGTATGTGTGATTGTGCACTTTTCTGGGGATGAATATTAAAACATTCATCTTTCTTAAAGACTTTCTTTAAAGATCCAAAAATATTAATATGTTTTTGTCATAGTGAACACAAACATTTTAAAAACCCCAAATGAGGCAAAATTAAATTATCCAAAAATAACCTGAAAGAGGATCCTGGCATTGAAGAGTTTTTCTTTCCTAGCAGTCCCTAGAAAAATGCCAACAGATAGAAGGCAGTAACAACTATGTATTACTATTTACTCAGTGAGTATTGATAAATGGTGAATACATAAAATTGATAAAGTGTACATAAAATTGATAACGATAAGGACAGTGTACCTTGATGAGCTCAAACCTTCTTAGGGGGAGCAGGATCCCATTAGGACTTCCCAATATGATCTAAGAATAAATGTAGGAGTTGTAGGTCAGGGATCTTGGTTATGAGACCAGATATGTTTTATTAAATCCTAGTAACTGGGTTATTGCCATTTTCCCTTGACCATTTCCCAAAATAAAAGATCTCAAACCAAATGTAAAAAGATGTAGTTTACCTATTTTGGAGACAGTATATGTATTTCATTTCATAGTTAAGTTAGACATAAAATGGATATTAACAGGTCTAAAACAGAAACCCAAGGAAACAAATCCTTGGGGGCAAAAAAAAGAAGTAGGCAGAGTATTGACCTAGGGTTGTCTTCAGACTTACCTGAGTGAGAGCTTCATATCAGATATGTAGTAAAGTAATAGAGTTTAGTAATCCAAAGTTTGAAGACACTTCATGAATAAAAATGTTAGTAAGTGTGGTGAAGTATATGGAAAACCCTCAAGCTGTCTTATTCTCAGCATCTTATCTTGGCTTGCTTCCTTAGAAATACAAACATATGAAGTACTTTGTGGTACATCTAATTATGGGAGAGGTTCTAAGAATTGAATCCATCCCAAATTCCTATATTCATGCCCCCTGAGGTGTTGACTCAGTTTTGCTTTATAAATGAACAAATAGATTGTGGCTTATATAATAAAGTGTTTCCTTTTATTTCATGGTAATGGATTGTGACATTATAACCATGCCTTAATAGTTTTACATTAAATCTTACAAGCCCTTTAAAATTATTGCCAATATTTCTTTAGTTAATTAAAACCAGTGAGTTTATTTGCTGGGTAATGTGATTTTTATAATTATTTAAGAATAGACAAGGTGAAAAATTTCTGAACTAGAGACATGAAGATTTTGTGGAATACGGAGAAGGTAAGTCTCTAAAGTGAACCTCTTCAGTTTCTTTGAAAGCTTCTGAAGTGAATGCAGGAAGGTACAAACTGGAAGTTAATTTTTGTATTACATCCTAAGTAATCAACATACACACGCACATAAACATTTTGACTCTAAAACTTATTCTCATTTATAGATTATTGATAGCCATACTATGTGTCTTACCTTAAACACAGCTAAACCCATCTATTAATGTTTCAACAGAGAGCAAATATCCAAAATGAAGCAATTAAAAGCATTAGACTACTGTTGGAAGAATTACTCAGCTCTGTGTTTGTTACTATTATGAGTGAGAAATTGAGCAATAACTCTTTTTTAACCTATAAAGCTGGAATATGAATACCAACCTCACAGAATTATGATTTTTTTTTTTTTTTCTGAGACAGAGTCTCTGTCACCCAGACTGGAGTGCAGTGGCATGATCTCAGCTCCTGCAACCTCTGCCTCTCAGGTTCAAGTGATTCTCCTGCCTCAGCCTCCTGAGTAGCTGGATTACAGGTGCCCACCACCTTGCCTAGCTAATTTTTTGTACTTTCAGTAGAGACGGAGTTTCACCATGTTGACCAGGCTGGTCTCGAACTCCTGACCTCAGGTTATCTGCCTGCCTTGGCCTCCCAAAGTGCTGGGATTACAGACGTGAGCCACCATGCCTGGCCTTGATATGGTTTATATAAAAATGCCCTACTTAAGGATATTTTTGAAAATACAGCAGAACGTGCAAATTTAGCTTTATAACATATAAGCTTATCTATTTTGGTGGTTTCCAAATCTGGTTGATCTTTAGAATCACTTGGGAAGTTAAAATTAATAAATGGAGAAGCCTTGGGCTTTACTGTATATTTATTTAATCAGAATCCCCTGGCAAGGAATCCAAAAATCAGCATTTTTATTTAGCTACCAGGGTGCTTCAGATCTAATTCCCTAATAAAACAATAGCTACTGTTTATCGAATACTTAATATGTTCTAGACACTTTGTCAGGTAGATATTTTTCCTATATCTTGTGTCTCATTTAGATCTCACAAGAGCTCTGGAAGTCGGTATTGTTGTCTCCATTTTACAAACAAAGAAATAAATATTGTGTCCAAGGTCCCCACAAGTTACATAATGAGTAAATCATGGAATCCTTGTTAAAAACTCAAGACTGCTAGACTCCAGTGGTTTTTCAAGTTTTATATGTTTCATGACATGCGTTAGGACTAGAATTTTTAGCAGTTGTACTTGAAAGGATGAAAAAACTCAATAAGCTTAAAATAAGGCATTGCTATAGTATTCCAATGCCCTTCTAAGCAGATCAGTCTCTCTCGGTTGTCTGTCCACTAGCAGTACTATTGGAGCAGTAAGTGCTGCCTGACTGACCCCTCATGCTCTCATGAAGCAGAGTCACCTCATGTTCCACTAGACATGTTATCATCTTCCTTTGGTACTGGCTACCTATTGCATTGTGCCTTTCATATCTCAAGTATGTTAAAATTCTCATCAACTATCTGATATTTACTCCCTTAACAGTATAGGTATTTAGTTTGACAGAAATTAAATTTGCATGTTGACCAAAATTTGACAGCCCAATAAAGGGTTCACAGTGCATATTCCTTCCACTGCAACATTCCTCCTATTTGTTTAAGACTGCTGACTTTCCTTGGGTGGTGGGGCGTGGGGGCAGGGGGTGGTTAACTTTTTCCTTCTCCTAAACTTAAACTCTTACATAAGGTCTAACATAGCTTGTTTCATCCCCATTTAACATATGGTTTTAGATCTCATTTGAGCTTAGATTTTTAATTTTTTTTCCATTCAAGACATACTTTTAAAAAGAATTTCTGCCAAAGTTGAAATGTTTCGCTCATGTGAGTGATACAGTGGTCTGCCACTGAAAGCAGAGCAACTTCCCCAGAGTGGTGTTGGGGATAGTTGAGGTACTGGGGATCCCCTGCACAAGGAAAGCCATGGTCTCTGAGATGTATACCAGGCCAGAGAGTGAGTGCTTTTCTTGTCATCCCTTTGCCCAGAATCATGACTGTAAAGTGTTGCTTTGACAGTGGTATTAACCTCTTTTTCCCCAGTCTTCTCTTCTCCTGTCTTTAACACATAAAGTATACTTTCTGCTTTGTAATTTTTTTTGTTCTTATTTTTAAGACACTTAGAGAAGTTTCGTAACTTTCTCAAAAATCTGACTTCAAGGAAACTTTTGGAAGTATCTTTTAAAAACAGCAAAAATTACTATGAGGCAGAAAATGTGTTTTATGTATATAGTCAAAGATATTACTATAGCATAGATTATTAAGGTAGCCAAATATTTTGATTTAATTTACTTGGGGGAAAGTGGGTATTACTAATTGTCATTAACTAGGTGCCAAACATTGTAATAAACATGTTGTGAACATAATTTCATTTAATCCTCATGACCCAATTACGAAAAGCATTATTTCCATTTCATAGGCAAGAAAACAGGCTCAACGGAGATCAATCATCCAGAAATTGATAGAGCTGGAAACCCTTGCCTATCTAACTTCAAAATCTCTCCTCATAACATTGCATTTAATATCCTCTTTCGTGACTGCTGTGATGGTTTTAAATAAATAGCTGCAAATTTTTTTATATTCTTTCTATTTTAAGGTGGGGCCTATGCCTTATCTCCTTGAATCTGTGTGGGCTTATAACTCACTTATAACCAATAGAATGACATGAAAGTAAATGCATAATTTCTGAAGCTAAGTCATAAAAAGTGATGCAGCTTTTGTCTTCTTCACTGGTTCACTTATTTTGGAGGCCTAATCTTCCATATAAGAAATCCAACTATTCTGAAACCAGCATCGTATGAAGAGGCCTAGGGTATTTGGAGAGATCTCAACCAACAGCAGCCTCAGCCACCAAGGATGGGAGTGAAGATCTCTCCAGATTTGCAGCTCCCAAATGCCAGGTTTTCCCAGCCACTGCTCTAGACATTGTAGAACAGAGACATGCCATCCTTACTATGTACTATTGGGAATCTGGACATACAGAATCTGTGAGCATTAAAACAAATTGTTGTTTGAAGTTTCTGAGCTTGAGGGTAGTTTGTTACATAGGAATAGTAATTTAAACAACTGGCCACTAACTACCCAGATATGTCTTTCCACACTCCCCTCCCATAAAAGCCAATGTTTTCACTTTAAATTCTCTGTTGTTCTTTGTCTGGAATACCTGATTCCCAGCTAAGTTCAACTTCTCCTTCCAAATATAGCTCAGATGTCACTTACTTCAGAAAAACTTCGTTGTCAAATGCAGCCTTTCAAGCCTCAATGATGCAATGATCATAGGGGATATTTCCCCTTCTACCTTCTCCAATCAGCAGAAAAATATTCTAGGATGGGGTGGTTTGTCTCTTATTTTCTTATAATTGGGGTCTTGAATAGTGTCAGCATATGGCACACATTTAATAAAAATTTCTGAGTGAATGAATAAATACTTGAATGAACCAATTAATGAGAGTATAAGTGAACGAGTAGACATGGTGGTATATAATATGCAGAAAAATATGCCAAACATAATCTCTATATGAAGCAAATTAGGGAAGAAAACTTTTATAAAGAATTTATATAGATATGAATATTTAGATAAATACTGTTTAGAAAGCATGCATAAAACAATCTAATGTTTGGTGTCTATGGTTTTAAAATAGTTTATAACAAATGCTCTATGGTTAATGCATAATTCAGAGATGCAATGAAATGTGAGCCTTATATATACATAACTTTGATTAACAGAGATTTTTTAAATTGCCATTAAACATCTTTTACATGTTGCAAGAAACAATTTTATATTTGCAAACAAAGAGATTGGGTTGAATTTCATAATGTTGCTTATACAGATTTTACTGAAGGAGTAGATCATATAAAAAGAATCAACTGGAAATTATAAAAGTAAAAAATAAAATATTTGGATTTATACTTCCACTAATGAAGGATTAACTACAATAGTAATAGTGTTTTCACCATAAATAACTACAAAACTTGATAAAATATGTGAAACAATTGTTTTTCAGATATTGAGCTACAGCTCAGTGAGAAAAGAGAAATGGATGAGGTATATTTGCTGTCACATACTATGTAAAAGCAGTTTCCGGGCTACAATGATGGAAAGGAGAACCAGAGACAAGGCAGTGGTCTTGCTGAGGTGAGAAAACAGAGATCAGAGTTCAAGGAGGCTGAGACAACCAGAATTTGTGGACAGAAAGTTAAAGAGGAAAGAGCTGAACAGAGAGAGGACTCTAAAGATCTGCTGAAGTGTGTCCTTGAATCTTCATCTGAATATTAATCTGTATATGCATGGGATAAAACTCCATGAGGCTGAGGGAGAAAAAAAAACACATACACGAAAGCAATAAGTCCATAATTCCTGGAGGTCACAATTCAAGGTGGTCCTCAATCCCAATAGCTACAATAGAGGCACCTTGCAATATGTAAGGAATTGGATAGAGTCCCTATATGGGTATTGCCTTAGTAGTGGGGTTAATTTAGCCCTAGGCTAAAGCCTACTACAGATCAGTGCTAATCAAAATTAAAAGTTAGCTTTAAAAGAATTATACAGATTCAAAGTTAGTTTAAAAATAGTTAACAAAAAATAAAATGATAGTAATTTTTCAAATTTAATGAAAGCAACAATCCCATAGCTCAATAAACCCCAAGAAGAAGAAAGCTGAAAGAAATGACATCTAGGTAAATTATGATCAAATTGCTGAAAACCAGCAATAAAAAATTCTTAAAAGTAGTCAGAGAAAAATAACACATTGCATTAAAGAACAAAAAGAAAGTTGACAGCAGACTGTCCACTGGAAACTATGTAAGTCAGAGAACAATGGAAACATCGACAGAGGACACACAGGAAAAAAACCAAACTGGAATTTTGTATCTAGTTAAAATAACTTTCAAAAATGAAGATTAAATGAATACTTTATCAGACAAACATAAGCTGAGAGATATTCTCACCAGCAGATCTTTACTATAAATCAAATTTAAAGAAAGTTCTCTGGGAAGATGGGAAATTCTACCAAATGAAAAATTAGATGCACAAAAGAAAGAACACCAGAAATGATACATTTAGAGATTAATATAAAAGATATTTTTGTAATTTAAAAATATCTTTAAAAGATAATTGATGGTTGGAAGCAAAACTAATAGCAATGTATTGTAAAATACATTAGAGTAAATATATATCAGAGTGAAATGTATAACAAGAATAGCACAAAGGACAGAAGGAGAAAACATGTATTGTGAGTTATATTTATACATCATACATTATTTGAGAGTGGAAAAAATTAAAAATATATTTTATAAACCCTGGAACATTTGCTAAAACAAAACAAAAAAGGTTGAACAAGATGCCAATATGTAAATATTTCTTACATGTTGCCAAAAACAATTTTATATTAGCAAAATGTTTTGGATTATATTTAGTAATAGTGCTTATTAAAAAGAAGCTTAAGGGAAAGGAAAAAATCATATCCAAGAATCAAGGATTCACTTTTAGATTTGACTTCTGGTTAGGAAGCAAAGTCAATGACAAAGTTAGGAGCAAAAGACTTTGGAGATTCCACCCATTTCTGAATCCCCACTCTCAGACTAGGCTTTCTCAGCAAGTGCATCATGTTTATATATGGCATATATGTCGTGTGTGTGTGTGTGTGTGCATGTGTGCATGTGTATTTGTGTAAACTTTTGTATTGAGCAGGGCCTCTCTTTTGTTCATTGCTCCCTATACAGTGCCTGGTATAGTAGGTATGCAATAGTATTTTATGATTTACTAACTGGAAGTATCAGAACTCTCTGGAGAAGCAGGCAGATTGAGCACCATGAGTTACTCTTTGCATCTAGGTGAAGAAGAATAGATGATACCATCATATGTGGCCTGGTATTTAAAATCCTCAAGTCCCTCTCTGATAAAGGTCCAAAGCTCAGCCTACCTGTGACTCTAAGCTCTAAGTGAGAGAATTTACTTAATAGCTACCAACTTTGACTTTAGATGTGCCTGACCTTGGTTTAGCAAAACAAATTCTGATCTTTCAAGCACCTAATTTATTTTTGTGGAGCCCAACTAAACCCCAGTTTGACAACCGAACCATCATTTATGCACTCGTTTTTTAATTGACAGTTTAATTTGGCCTCTTAAACTGAGCCTAGATCCAAATTAGCCTTATCATAACTATTCAGCACAAGGAGCCTCTGCTTTATGTATATTATGCTGCAGGCCCTGTGTCAAGCCTAAGAGGTAGGATATATAACTCTTGCCATCAAGAAACACAAGGTTTACAGCAAAGGGAAATATATAAACAGGTAATTTTTAAATATTGTAAAATGTATTGTAATGGCTGAAAGTAACAACAAAGTGTAATGGTGGCAAAAGCATTGAAATATACAAGCTTATTATAAACACTTAGCATACAAAAAAGTAGTTATGAAAGTTTGGTATCTGCCATTCTGTGTTTCTTGGATGATATAACAACCCAGTGTTTGCATTAAGGGAAATGGTCCTGGGTTCATATCTCAGTAAAATATGAGGAGTAGTAACATATCATTCCTTTAAATTCTTAGTTCTTTCCCATGTCTGTTGATTTTATCTAAGGTTTGAAAAGGGAAGCTGCAAGTCCCATCTTTTCATCATATGCTTCTTGCTTGCCAGCATTGAAAGGAGCAATTCTATCATGTGATTTGACTAACCACTGAATTAGGGAGCAGCAGTCATGTTATGTGAAGGCCTACCAGTTCTGTAGAGACTATAAAATTAATCTAAACAATAAGGTTAAGAATGGGTTGATACCACAAGAAAAGGAAATATAACTACATGGGATGATAGATATGTTACTTTGTTTAATTATAGTAATTACTTCACTGTAATACTCAAGATAAGTAGCTCAAGATAAGTATATCAAAACATCATATCGTACACCTTAAATATATACTGTTACAAAAGAAAGAATGGGTTGAAAACCCACAGTTTATTGTGTTGTTTGTTATTAGAATGACAACCTCTGAGTTCACTCTAAGCTACATTTTGGGGTCAGGTTCCAGATCATAGATGACTGTTTAGGCGTTACAACAGAGGAAGGTATAAGATGAGATAATTTTATGTAGCTGAAGCCACAGTGGACTCATTTTGTGACTCAGTGCAGGATTTCTCAACCTTAGCAATATTGGCAGTTAAAGCCAGCTGATTCTTTGTTGGTGGAGGAGAGGGCTAGTCTGTGCATTGCAGGATATCTGGCAGCACGCCTCGCCTCTGCCTTCTTGATGCCAGTAGCATTTGTGAGAACCAAAAATGTCTTCAGACATTTCCAAATGTTCTCTGAGAGGTACAATTTCCCTTCTTTTATAACCGCAAACCTAATATACACATTTTAGTTAAAAGTAAGACAATCTCTTCTTAAGTGACAGGTAGTTGATATCACTGCTTTTGCTTTTGCAATACGTGTGTCTGGAAAACCCTTGGAGGAGATGATATATGTCAAATACTAAGTTTTTTTTACAGAAAGTCACATGGATACAGTAGTGAAGGGAATGATTAGCTCTGCCTGGGAGTGATCCGTGAAGAACTTCACAAGAAATGATGTTACCCTTATGAAGTGATTAATACTTTATCACGGGAGTGGAGTAGTTAGAGATGGAGTGGGTTCCTGATAAAATAATGCATTTGGCTCCCTCCCCTTCTCTCTCTAACCTCTTGCCTTTCTGCCTTTCACTAGGAGGTGACACAGTAAGAAGGCCCTTGCCAGACGTGGGCACCTCAATCTTGGACTTTCCAGCCTCCAGAGCTGTGAAAAATGAATTTCTGTCCTTTATAAATTACCTAGTCTTGGGTATTCTGTTATAGCAGCACAAAACAGACTAAGACAGATGATTGCCAGGTGGACAAAGGTAAGAGAAGGAATAGCAATCTTCATAGAAGAAACAGCACAGGTAAATGAATGGCAACATAGAATAAAATATTTATGGACCTTCAAGTAGTCAATATCACTCTCAGTTTACCAAAGGTAGCTCCTTTCTGTGCCTGTTTTCTCAGTATCTTTACTAATAGTGCCCCCTCCTGCCCCTGTCACTCTCAGAACTGTCCCATTTTAATGATAAGGTACATATGGTTATCTTAGATTTTACGGAACTACCAAACTCTGCCTTTTTTAGGCAAAATATTTATGGTCACTTCCTTCTTTCTTTTTTTCCTTTCTCTCACTCTTTCTTCAAGAAATAAGTATTGAATTCTTGACACATACTGATCACTGCGATAGGCAGGCAGAGGGAACAAAGCAGTAGAAAAGGCACAGCCCCTGTCTTCAAGGAGCTTATGCTATAGTGAAAGACCTATAAATAAACAATTCTCACACTAAGAGGAGCCCATTGGAATAATTACAAGTTACTCTGAACTTGCTTAGGACTTCACAGAAGGCTTTCTGAAGAGGAATGAGACAGCACTGCTGGTACCTGAAGTGCTAATGGGATACAGCCAGTGGATGAGAGGGTGGGCAGATGACCCGAGATAAAGAAACACCATGTGTAAAAACAGAATTGATAAAGGAAAGGCTCACTGAGGAAGCAACATGTATCTTCATGCCCCGAAAGAGGTGAGTGAGGCTGTGAATTAAGAGAGGAGTCAGCAGATGGACAACCCCGGTGTATGAAGGTCTATCCACTGCCTTTACTTTTTAAAGATATTTCAAAGAATACCACACACCAAGGAACAGCACTATTCTATATGGGTTTTAAAAGTTAATCTCAACTTTTGGTTTTACTTGCAAAATAATTTTTATTAGATTTCTTAAAATTCCTTTTTTTTTTTTTTTTTTTACATTTTTAAGACTTCATTTTTAGGGAACAGTTTTAGTTTCACAGCAAAATAGAGAAGGTAGAGTAGTTCCTCTATCCATGGTTTCACTTTCCAAGGTTTCAATTACCCAAGTGTGAACTACAGTCCAAAAATATTGCATATAATAAGATATTTTGAGAGAGAGACTACAGTCCTTAGAATTATTAAAAGAAACTTTTAATATTATAGGATAATTCTTTGCTTTTTAGCAAGTAGATTTATAAATTTAACCCCATAATGATAAGATACAGACTGAATATATATTAAATTTAAATTGGTCATTCTTGTATGTAAATGTTCACTATCCTTTTCCTTAACTAAATGACAAAGTGTATTTGCTAAAACTGCTTTTTTTTTTTTCAAAGCAACTGTATCACTAGGCACCCATTCTTACAAGTTTCCTTATTAAATTCCAATTAAGCTTATAGAACTTCTGACTTTGATTGTAATTTCTAGTTAAGACTGACTTAATAGTGACAATAGTGATAATAATAAATGATAAACAACAGCAACATCTACTATAACAACTATCATTTATTCAATCTTTACTTTGTACCAGGCATTGTTCCAAGCTCTTTTATTAATCTTAACTCGTTTAATCTCGACAACAAACCTATGAGGTAGGCATTATTATTATACACTTTTCACACTCATGAAATTGAGGAATAGAAGTTAGTTAAATAACTTGCCATAGGTCACACATACAAGCAGTAAGTGGTAGATTGGGGATGCAGTCACAGGCGGTTTAGGTCAGGGTCAGCTCTGTTCACAACTAGTGTATATGAAGACAGACCTTACAATTTTGTTGTGTTTTTTTTTTTTTTTCCAGAAATTGGCATGCCTCCTTTCCATCTATGTTTTTATACTTTTACTATACATAGCTTTACAAGCCATATATTATTGCTTTGTGCATTTTAAACCTATATAAATGCTATATCATAACATGCATAACTCTGCTTCTTATTTTATTTTCTACTCAAAATGATGCTTTCAAAATTATTATTAGGAATACCACAGAATCTTTAAAAATACCATTTTAGCAGCTATTAATATAATATGCTTTTTTCCCTTCTTTAACTGGCTGATGAAATAAAGTATATTGTTAGATTCTGTACAGTTGAAGAATTCTTGTATTCCTGGTTCCTCTGCTGCTTGGTCATAGTATGTTTTATTCTTAATCCTCTGATGACTTCATTTGCTAATATTTTATTAAAATTTTGTGTCTATTTATTTACATTAAATTAGTCTATAGCCTTTATATTCTATAAGTTGCCTTATCTGGTAGTAAGAATGTACTAGCATTTTTTAAAATTGGGAATTTTTCTATATTCTGAGATAAGATAGAAAACTATGGTTTTATATTTACTTATAAGTCATATAAAAACCAATCTGGAAATGATATCTTTTAATATGTATTTAGTTTTTTGATTTGGTAATACAGTCACATGGCTCAATGCTTTTAAAAAATATGAATGAACTATCAACATAAAGTGAAAAGTCTCCTTTTCACCCATCTCTTAGTGTCCCACTGCCATCATCATAGAAAGTCAATGCAGTGTGTGTGTGTGTCTGTGTGTGTGAGTGTGTACCCTTCCAGAAACTTTTTTACACTTATAGGAACAAGCAAACATAGATGTCTTCCCATCTACTACCACTTTTACAGAAATAGTCATAGATTATACAAATTAGTACGAATCCTATGTTTTCATTTAAAAGTATAAGCTGTAAAATTTTTTCAGCTGTTCAGTATTTCATTGAATCAATGTCACATTTAGGACTTTCAGGGTGTTTCCCACATTTTAACATTTTAAACAATATTTCAATGAATAACCTTAGACTTATGTAATTTCACATGTGTAAAAAAAATGAGCTCATATACATGCTATATGTCTATAAAATAAGTTACAAGGTATGAAATTGCTCTGTCAGAAAGTATATGCCTATGTAATTTAGGTAGATATTGCCAAGCTGCCTTGCGCAGAGGTTGTATATGGTGCTTTTTAAATGGTAGTTCTTTAATTACATTTCTAATCTCTTTTGTGATTATTAATCTGTTCAGTTTTTATATTTTTCTTGGTTCAATTTTAATATTTTAATATTTAATTATGTAAAATATTTAATATTATTATAATAAATTGTATTTATAATATTTAATATTTTTATTTGGGTTGTTATTGATTTACTTTAAGTTAAATATATATATAGCCAGATAATTGCACTTTTGTGTAGTTCTTTTAGTTTTTTCAATATCTGAAGTATACCACTTAAAAATTCCTAATGTAAAGAAACAAACAACAGACGCTGGGCTCTACTTGACGGTACAGAGTGGGATGAGGGAGAGAAGAAGAAAAGATAACTATTGGATATTGGGCTTAATACCTGGGTGATGAAATAATCTGTACAACAAACCCATGGCATGTGTTTATGTAACACACCTTCACATGTACCCCAAAACCTAAAATAAAAGTTAAAAAACATTTAATGCTATACTTTTGCCTAATTCTTCTAACACAGGAATTATCTGTTTTACAGTTCTCTTCAAATAATCAACTTTTGGTTTTATTTATACCACAAGTAATTTTGGATTTATGTTTTCTGCTAATTTCAGCTTTGTCTTTATTAATTCCCTTCTCTTTGGTTTCCTTTTGGTTTATTTATTGCTTTTATTCTAATTTTTAAAATTGAACGGTTGTTCTTTATTTTTTAAGAGATATTATAGGTATTACAGTTGAGTTTAAAGTTATATCCTGTAGGTTTGGATTTAATATGTTCTTTTTTCATTACTTTCTTTACAAATGAAATTTTTGGTTTTGATTTCTTCTTTGATCCAAGGATTGTGCTCCTTAACTTTCAAATAGAGTAGTCGTTGATTTTTTAAAATGTGTTGAATTTCACCTATTTAACATAAAATATTTTTTAAATGCAGTATCTTTTTGTAGGGTACAACTAAATATGTCTATTAAATTGTGTTAGTCAAATATTTTATATTTTTTAGCATTTATCTACTTCTTGTAGCAAAATCTATTAATATATTTACATCTACTTCAAATATGTATTTATCAATCTATTAATTGATATATCACTATCCAGTTAGAAATAAAAAAATTTTATTTTAGATATTTGACCATGAAAATTTCAAACTAAAAAGGAAAAAATACGGTATTAAAAAAAATTTGTGCAAGCTTGTAAAAGAAAAAAATTATAAGATAAAACAATAAAATAAAATGCATAAAATAATTGATATAAAAATAGAACCAGTTACAATACATGCAATTGAATGAATTATATGCCAACTTACCAACTTAATTCCCTTTATCAAAAGGTAGAGAATAGCCGGGTGCAGTGGCTCAGTCCTATAACCCCAGCACTTTGGGAGCCTAAGACGGGTAGATTGCTTGAGCTCAGGAGTTTGAGACAAGCCTGGGGAACATGGCAAAACCCCATCTCTACAAAAATATATAAAAATTTAGCTAGGCATGGTGGCAGGGGCCCGTAGTCCCAGCTACCAGGGAGGCCAGCGTGGGAGGATCGTTTGAGCCTGGCAGGTCAAGGCTGCAGTGGGCCGAGATCAGGCCACTGCAATCCAGCCTGGGTGACAAAGTGAGACCCCGGCTCAAAAAAAATAAAAAAAAGAATATTCAATTGTATGTTTTAAATAATTCAATTATAAAATAGATTGCTTTTTTTTTTTTTTTTTTTTTTTTTTAAAAAAAAAAAAAACACTAAAAGAGAATGATTTTAATGAGAGAGATTGGAAGCAGAGTTACAGGAAAAGATATATCAGGCAAATACAAGCAGATGAATTTTTTTTTTTTTTTAGGAGGCAGGGTCTCAGTCTCACTTTGTTGCCCATTCTGGAGTGCAGTGGCATAATCATAGTTCACTGTAACCTTGAACTCTGGCACTCAAAAGATCATTCCACCTCAGCCTCCTGGGTAGCAAGGACTACAGGTGCACACCTCCACGACTCCACACCTCCACACCTGGCTTTTTTTTTTTTTGGGTAGAGACAGAATCCTATTATGTTGCCCATGCTGGTCTTGAACTCCCCGTCTCAAGTGATCCTCCTGCCTTGGCCTCCCAAAGTTTTGGGATTACAGGAGCAGATACTTTTTGAATGTAGCTTATTCAACAGCGTTAGATTTCTGTGCAAAGACTGCACTAAAGGAAAGGGGATTGGGCAGCCACCATGGCTCACGCCTGTAATCCCAGCACTTTGGGAGGCCAACATGGGACGATTGTTTGAGCCCAGCAGTTCAAGATCAGCCTAAGCAATATAGTAAGATCTTATCTCTACAAAAATTTTAGAAATTAGCTAGGGTGTGGTTGTGTGCACCTGTAGTCCCAGCTACTTGGGAGATGGAGGCAGGAGGATCGCTTGAGCCCAGGGTTCAAGGCTGCAGGGAGCTATGATCACACTACTTATAGTTACCCTTCTGTTCCACAGAACACCAGAACCTATGCTTCCTTTCTAATTGTAACTTTGTACCCATTGACCAACCTCTTCTCATTCCTCCATCCTCCCTACCCTCACTAGTTTCTGGCAGCCACTTCCTATTTACTACTTCTATGAGATCAACTTATTTAGGTTATATTTATGAGTGATAACATGAGATATCTGCTTTTCTGTATCTGACTAATGTTATTTAACATAATGTCCTCCAGGCTCATCCATGTTGTTGCAAATGACAGGATTTCATTCTTTTTCATGGCTTTTATAGGATTTCATTGTGTATATACACCACATTTTCTCTTTTTTTGTTTGTTTTATTTTACTTTAAATTCTGGGATACGTGTGCAGAATGTGCAGGTTTGTTACATAGGTATACATGTGCCATGGTGGGTTGCTGTATCTGTCAACCCGTCATCTAAGTTTTAAGCCCTGCATGCATCAGGCATTTGTCCTAATGCTCTACCTCCCCTTGCCCCACCGACAGGCCCCAGTGTGTGATGTTCCCTTCCCTGTGCCCATGTGTTCTCATTGTTCAGCACCCACTTATGAGTGAGAACAAGCAGGATTTAATTTTCTGCTTCTGTGTTAGTTTGCTGAGAATGATGGTTTCCAGTGTCATCCATGTCCCTAGAAAGGACATGAACTCCTTCTTTTTTATGGCTGCATAGTACTTCAAGGTGTATATGTGCCACATTTTCTTTATCCAGTCTATCATTGATGGGCATCTGGGTTGGACTTACAATAGCAAGTCTTTGTAAATAGTGCTGGAATAAACATATGTGTGCATGTGTCGTTCTAGTAGAATGATTTATAATCCTTTGAGTATATACCCAGTAATGAGATTTCTGGGTCAAATGGTATTTTTGGTTCTATATCCTTGAGGAATTGCCACACTGTCTTCCATAATGGTAGAAGTAATTTACACTGCCACCAACAGTGTAAAAGCACTCCTGTTTCTCCACATCCTCACCAGCATCTATTGTTTCCAGACTTTTTAATGATCACCATTCTAACTGGTGTGAGATGGTATCTCATTGTGGTTTTGATTTGCATTTCTCTAATGACCAGTGATGATGAGCTGTTTTTCATATGTTTGTTGGCCTCATAAATGTCGTCATTTGAGAAGTGTCTGTTCATATCCTTTGCCCACTTTTTGATGGAGTTGTTTTTTTCTCGTAAATTTGTTTAAGTTCCTTGTAGATTCTGGATATTAGCCCTTTGTCAGAAGGATAGATTGCAAAAATCTTCTCCCATTCTGTAGGTTATCTGTTCACTCTGATGATAGTTTCATTTGCTGAGCAGAAGCTCTTTAGTTTAATTAGATCTTATTTGTCAATTTTGGCTTTTGTTGCAATTGCTTTTTGTGATTCAGTCATGAAGTCTTTGCCCATGCCTATGTCCTGACTGGTATTGCCTAGGTTTTCTTCTAGGGTTTTTATGGTTTTAGGTTTTACATTTAAGTATCTAATCCATCTTGAGTTAATTTTTGTATAAGGTGTAAGGAGAGGTTCAGTTTCTGTTTTCTACCTATGGCTAACCAGTTTTCCCAGCACCATTTATTAAATAGGGAATCCTTACCCCATTGCTTGTTTTTGTCAGGTTTGTCTAAGACCAGGTGGTTGTAGATGTGTGGTGTTATTTCTGAGGCTTTTGTTTTGTTCCATTAGTCTATATATCTGTTTTGGTACCAGTACCATGCTGTTTTGGTTACTGTAGCCTTGTAGTATAGTTGGGAGTCAGGTGGCGTGATGCCTTTTTGCTTAGGATTTTTGCTTAGGTTGTTATTTTTGCTTAGGATTGTCTTGGCTATACAAGCTCTTTTTTGGTTCCATATGAAATTTAAAGTAGTTTTTTCTCTTTCTTTGAAGAAAGTCAGTGGCAGCTTGATAAGAATAGCATTGAATTTATAAATTACTTTGGGTAGTATGGCCATTTTCACGATATTGATTCTTCCTATCCATGAACATGAAATTTTTTTCCATTTGTTTGTGTCCTCTCTTATTTCCTTGAGCAGTGGTTTGTAGGGTTGTTCTCCATTCATTGTTGGACACTTAGTTTGATTCCATATCTTGGGTATTATGAATAACACTGCAATAAACAGGAGTGCAGATATCTCTTTGATATACTGATTTAATTTCCTTTCTCACACTGCTAATAAAGACATACCCACAACTAGGTAATTTATAAAGAAAAAGAGGCTTAATGAACTCACAGTTCCACGTGGCTGGGAATGCCTCATGATCATGGTGGAAGGCAAAAGTCATGTTATGCATGGCGGCAGGCAAGAGAGAAATGGGAACCAAGCAAAAGGGGTTTCCTCTTATAAAACCATCAGATCTCATGAGACTTATTCACTACCACGAGAACAGTATGGGAGAAAACGGGCTCCATGACCCAATTATCTACCACCAGGTCCCTCCCACAACAAATGGGAATTATGGGAGCTACAATTCAAGATGAGATTTGGGTGGAGACACAGCCAAATCATATCAGGTATATACCCAGTAACAGGATTGCTGGATTGTATGGTCATTCTATTTTTAATTTTTTAAGGAAACCCCATACTTTTTCCCATAATGGCTGTACTAATTTATATTCATACCAACAGTGTGTAAGGGTTCCCTTCTTTCCACATCCTCACCTATACTTGTTATCTTTTGCTTTTTGATAATAGTCTTTCTAACTGAAGTGAGGTGATATTTCATTGGGGTCTTGATTTGTGTTTCTCTGATGATTAGTAATGTTGAATATTTTTTCATATACCTGTTGGTCATTTGTATGTCTTGTTTGGTGAAATGTCTGTTCCTGGAATATTTCATCCATTTTTTAATAAAATTTTTTGTTTTTATATTATTGAGTTATTTGAGTTCCTTATATATTCTGGATATTAACCCACTGTCAGATGTATAGTTCAAAAATATTTTTTCCATATGTGGAAATGTGAGATGCCTGCTCCCCATTCACCTTCTGCCATGATTTTAAGCTTCCCAAGCCTTCCCCAGAAGCAGATGCCAGTGTTATGCTTTCTGTACAGCCTGCAGAACCATGAGCCGATTAAACCACTTTTCTTATAAATTACCCAGTCTCAGATCTTTACAATAATGTAAGAATGGCCTGATACAGGGATTTTTGTGGTTTCATACAAACTTTAGGATTTTTTTCTATTTCTGTTAAAAATGTCACTGTTATTTTAATAAGGATTACATTAATTCTATATATCACTTTAGACAGTATGGACATTTTGAAAATGTTAATTTTTCTGGTTCATGAACATGGAACATTTTTCCATGTATTTGTGCCTTCTTCAATTTCTTTCATCAGTATTTTATAGCTTTCAGTATAGAGATCTTTTACCTCCTTGTTGAATTTACTCCTAGAAATCTTGGTGTTTTTGTAGCTCATGTAAATCCAATCCTTTTTTGAATTCTTTTTCAGATAGTTTGCAGTGATTGCTAATGACTTTTGTATATTGATTTTGCATCCTAAAGCTTAACTGAATTTTTTTAGTTCTAACAGTTTTTTTATGGTGAAATATTTAGGATTTTCTATATAAGATGATATTGTCTGTAAATAGGGACAATTTGACTTCCTTCTTTCTAATGTAAATACTTTTTAAAAATTTATTTATTTATTTTTGTCTAATTGTTTGGATAGGACTTCCAGTACTATGTTGAATAGAAGGGGTGAAAGTTTGCAGGCACTGTTATCTCATTTAAGATATTAGAAGAAAAGTTTTCAACTCTTCCTTGTTTAGTATGATTTTAGCTATGGATTTATAATATATGGCTTTCATTGTGTGGAGGTATGTACTTTATATGCCTAATTTATTGAGAGTTTTCATCATACAGGGATGTTAAATTTTGTCAAATGCTTTCTCTGTGTCTATTAAAATACCATATAGCTTTTGTCCTTCTTTGTGTTTATACGATGCATCACATTTATTGATTTGCATATATTTAACCATTCTTGCATTCCTGGGAGAAATTTCACTTGATCATGGCATTTACTGTGCTGTTGAAATGAAATTGCTATTATTTGTTGAAAATTTTTGCATCTATGTTCATCAGATATGTTGGCCTGTAGTTTTCTCTTTCTGGTTGTGTCCTTGTCTGGTTTTGGTATCAGTGTAATGCTGGCCTTATATAAGAATGAATTTGGAAATATTTTCTTTTCTTCAACTTTTTGGAATATTATGAGAAGAATTGTTATTCTTCCTTTATTTGGTAGAATTCAGCAGTGAAGCCATCAGGTCCTGGGATTTTCTTGGATGGGAGACTATATTACTGATTCATCTTTCTCATTATTGATCTGTTCAGATCTTCTATTTCTTCATAATTCAATTTTGGTATGTTGTATGTGTCTGAGAATTTATGTGTAACAACTATAAGTACATACACCCAATGATGGAGTACCCAGATATATAAAACAAATATTATTATATCTAAAGGGAGAGACAGACTGTGATACAGTAATAGTAGGAGACTTTAGTACCCCACTTTCAGCAGTGGACAGATCATTCAGACAGAAAAATTAACAAAGAATTACCAGATTCAAACTGCACTCTAGCCCAAATAGATCTAACCAACATTTACAGTAGGTTACATCCAATAGCTGCAAAATCCACATTCTTCTCAACTGCACTTGAAACTTCTTCAGGATAAATCATACATTTGGTCACAAAACAAGTCTTAACAAATTTAAGAAGATAGATATATCAAGTATGTTTTCTGATCACAATAGTATAAAACTAGAAATCAGTAACAAGAGGAACTTCAGAAACTTTACGAATATGTGGAAATTGAACAACATGGTCCTGAATAACCAATGGGTAAATAAAGAAATTAAAAGGAAAATTTAAAAATTTCTTGAGACAAAATTGAAACATGATGTTCCAAAACCTATGGTATACAGCAAATGCAGTTTTAAGAGTGAAATTTATAGAAATAAATGCATACACCAAAAAAAAAAAAAAAAGTCAAATAAACAACCTAATGTTGTACCTCAAGGAAGTAGAAAAACAAAACAAACTAAATCCAAAACTACTGAAGGGAAGGAAATAAAATCAGGGCAGAAATAAATGCAATAGAGACTTTAAAAAATACAAAAATCAACAAAATGGAGAGTTGAGTTTTTGAAAAGATAGAGAAAAAAACCCATCAAACCTTTAGCTACCCTAAGAAAAAGAGAGAAGACTCAAATACATACAATTAGAGATGAAAAAGAAAACATTACAACTAATAACCCCCAGAAATACAAAGGATCATGAGAGAATATTATGAACAATTATATGCCAGCAAATCGGATAATATAAAAAGAATGGATAAATTCCAGAATCTGCATTTTATTTTGCAACAAGAGTGTTGTTTTTTATTTTAATTTTTAATATTTTATGGATACATAGTAGGTATATATATTTATGGATTACATGAGATTTTATGATACAGACATGTAATACATAATAATCACATAAACATAAATGGAGTATTCATCACCTCAAGCATTTATCCTTTTTAAAAAAACTTTCATTTTAAGTTCAGGGGTACATGTATAGGTTTGTTACATAGGTAAACTTGTGTCATGGGGGTTTGTTGTATAGATTACTTCATCACCCAGGTATTAAGCCTAGTATCCATTAGTTATTTTCCCTGATTCTCTCCCTCCTCCTGTCCTCTAACCTCCAATAGGACCCAGGGTTTGTTGTTCCCTCCTGTGTGCCCATATGTTCTCATTGTTCAGCTCCCACTTATAAGTGAGAACAAGCAGGATTTAATTTTCTGTTCCCATGTTAGCTTGCCAAGGATAAGGGTCTTTAGCGCCATCCATGTCCCTACAAAGAACATGATCTCATTGATTTTTATGGCAGCATAGTATTCCATGAGGCATATATAACACATTTTTAAAATTTAATCTCTCATTGATGGACATTTAGGTTTATTTCATGTCTTTGCTATTGTGCATAGTGCTGCAGTGAACATACATGTGCATGTGTCTTAATGGTAGAATGATTTATATTCCTTTGGGTATACACCCAGTAATGGGATTGCTGGATTGAATGGCATTTCTTTCTTTAGGTCTTTGAGGAATCACCACACTGTCTTCCACAATGGCTGAACTAATTTACACTCCTACCAACAGTGTGTAAGTGTTTCTTTTGCTCTACAGCCTCACCAGGATCTGTCATTTTTTGACTTTTTAGTAAGAGCCACATAATCTATTTCAACAAAATTTTCAATATTAAAGTGTTAGGAGCACTCTCTTGATTGCATTTTTCAGCAAGAGACCTATGGAGACCATCAGTGAACAGTAAGGGGAAGTAGTTCTGACTAATCTGGATGCCTCTTTTTGTCCCTCCTTTCTGTCCTTTCCATTCCACTCAGGAGAGAAGCTTGGTTGGAGGTTTTGTAGGTTCTTAGGATACTGGGGCACCAAATCTCCGTGTTGCCGAGGTGCCTCAGGGATGGCAAGTAAAGAGTAGGTCCTTCATGCCAGGAAGAGGGATAAGCAAACAGGTGTGTCTGGGTGGAGTAGGTTCAGGTGCTGAACTCAGGTGTCCCAACCAGAAAAACAGTAAGAGAATTGTTGGAACAGGAGCTGGTGTGGGTTGTTGAGCTGAAACCTCTCCTTTTTAAAGTGTTAGCACTCTCAGAACTTCTTTCTCATCTCCTGGCACACAGGACGATCTTCCTCCCACCTGTCTCATATTATGATCTTGTCAGTGTCTCTTATTTTCTTCTCTCCTTTTCTTCTCTCAACCCAACTGGAATTCTCCTTGGCTATTTCTCTCTCTAACCAACCCAAAGCTAATAAGAGTTGTCTGCATATATATTTTTAATCATCTTGATGTGCTCCTTGGTACTGCTCCGGCTTCAAGTGCACTGGCTGTTCCCTCTGTCTGGAATGCTCTTTCAATGATGTGGGCGTAGCCGACTCTTTGACTTCTCAGTAAGGCCCACACTGACCACACTATTTAAAATTGTAACTCATGCCTGGTGAGCTTAATCCTCTGTAGCAGCTTGCTCTACATTTTCCTCTCTGTAGTATTTATTATCTTCTAACATGCTATATGATGTACTTATCTGTTATGTTTGTTACTTATTATTTGACTTCCCTTGCCAGACATTGACAATGTTCTCTGCCTATGTTGTTCACAAATGTATCCATAAAGAATAGTGCTTTGCCATGAGTAAATTCTCAATAAATATTTGTTGAAATTGAATTGAAGTGAGTTGAATTGAATTGAGTTGAACTGAATTGGATTTTATTGAATGAAAAGACTGTCACTCTCACGTTTTACTTACAGGCACATCCAAAAACTTATATTTTCTACTGGCTCATTTCCATCAGTAGACAAACATGCTTTTATTTCTCTCATCAAAAACAAAAAGCTAAATACATTTGTGGACCTCCATTGTTTTCTTATCAACTTACCTCCCAATTTCTCTGCTCCTGTTTTAGCTAAACTCCTTGGAAGAACTGTTGGTGCTCATAGTTGTCTCTAATTCTTCTCTCCTTCTCTCGCCATTGTGTTCAGTAGGCTTTTGTTCTCCTTTGTCCACATAAATGACTCTTATCAAGAGCATCAAGAACATCCTCACTGGTAAGTCTACACCCAGATCCCAGCCATCGGCTTTTTTTTTTTTTTTTGTCATGTCAGCAATGTTTGTCTCACACCATTGGTCAATGGTTCCTCTTGGCATACTTTCTTTGCACACTTCCAGGACACCACACTTTCCTGACTCTCCTACCTCCTTGTCTGCTTCTTCTCACTCTCCTTGGTTCTGCATTTCCCAGTCTCTAAATGTTGGAGAGCCCCACTGCTAAGCCCTTTGGCCTTCTTCTCACCCTTTGGTGATAGTAACCAGTCTTAAACCAGGCTTTAAGATCTTTCCTATGCTGATGACATCTACACTTATAACTCTCATCCAGTTCTCTGCCATGAATTCCAAAGTGTATATGGATTTATATGCTAGACCTTTAAATGTGTTATTTCAAACTTAATATGTCAAAACGGAGCTCCTGATCTTCCCTCCCAAAGGAGGAACTCTCTCCAGTCTCACTTCATAAGAAGTCCATCCTAACAGCTGCTCAAGCCAAAGCCTTGGAATTATCCTTAACTCCTGTTTCTCTCATATCTCACATCCAGTCTATCAGCAAATCTTTCCAGCTGTTCCACAAATACGCGGCATCTGACCACTTCTCAACCCCCACTGCCACCACCTTGCCAGAGCCCCAGCTTCTCTCTCCTGAATTAGCACAAGTTACTGGGCCTATTGCTTTCAACCTTTGTGAGGGACTAAGTGGCTAAGTTGGCTGGACTTCCTGAGTCAATAGGAACTTCCCTAAGGGGACTTTTCCCTAAGCCAAAATGAGTCACAGCTGCAAGCTAAGGGATTGAAACTTCAACCAATCACACAGGGAGTTTAAGCTCTAGCTGCAGCCTGATGTTTTTAACCAATCAGGCCCGCCAACCCACAAGCGGATTAAAAATAAGCTAATTACCTAGGACAGAAAAAGAAAAAGAAGAGCGGTCATAAGGGGACATAAGCATAAGACACCCAAGCCAAAAACCCGCAACCCTTCCAGGTCCCCTTCCACCAGGCGGAAGTTTTACTATCACTTTCATTTTACTTTCGCTTTCGCTCTAATAAAACTTGCCACTGCACACTCTTTGGGTCCACGGGGTTCTCTAATCGAGCTGTAACACTCGCCACTGTGGTCCACGGCTTCATTCCTTGAAGCCCGTGAGACCACGAACCCTTCGATCTATAAAAGACCTTCCATTGAGAGAAGACTTCTTGCCTTATTATTCCCACCTATAATCTCTTCAAAACATAGCAGAGTCATCTGCTGAACTCACAAGTCACTCGTCTGCTCAAAGCCTTCCAGTGGCTTCTCATCTCACAGAGTAAGTCAGGCTGCTTACAGTGGCCCACAAGGAGCTTCACAGTTTAACTGGCTCGCTCTCTCTCTCTCTCAATGACCTCACCCTTCACTTCTTCCCCTTGCACGCACTGAACTCCTGGCTGTGCCTCAGACATGCCAGGCACACTCCTGACTCAGGGCTTTTGCCCTTTCTTTTCCCTGGACCTAGGCATCCTTCCGCTAAATATTGCCAAGGCACCCTCTCTACCTTCAAGTCTTTGCTCTTTCTCAAATGCCACTTTCTGAGTCCCTTTCTGGCCCCCTGCTCTTCCTCTTTCTTATTACCACTTTTTCTTTCCCATGTCACATTCTCTTCTAACTATATAATTATTTATTTTACTTTATTGTAAACTTCTTTTGCCAGAATCTGTAAGCTCCAGAAAAACAAGGGCTTTTGTTGATTTTGTGTATTTCCCTATTCCTAGATCCTAGAACAGGGCCTGGCACATGATGTAGGCTCAATAAATATTAGTGGTATAGATGAAATTATTAATTCTATGGGCCTTCATCCTTCATTGAGAAACAGTGGTTACAGGGAGGGAAGGGGGAAATAATTGGCTTAAAACCTAAATGATTTACATTTACTCCCTTCAAATGTAAACAACTGCTGGCCATCTGAATGTTCTTGGACAAATCTCTTCATCTTTCTGGGCCTCAGTTTTCTTATGTGTATAAATAATGGGTTGAACTAAGTAATCTCCATAAACATTCTTACTTTAGCATTCTTTAAGTCTCTAAACCTCTTGTCCCTGCACTGTCTCTGGGATTTACTCTCTATCTCTCTGCCTTTTAAATGTTCTTTATCCATTCATCAATTCTATAAGCAATAATTGAGCATATTCAATAGGCCAATCCCTAGCCTGAGCCCTGAGGATATATGGTTGAATAAGATAAGAATTTCCACTGGGGAGAAGGTAAGTGAAGAAAGGCAGCTCATATACTTCAACAGGGTGGTCACTCTTGTCCTATGGAGGCCAGAGCCTTGAGCATATGTTGGGTGATGGTGGGGAAGGTGGAAGAGGATGGGGCTGGACTTCACTCATGGCTGCATAATGCACAGGAAATCCAGAAGCTGACTCTCTATAATAAAGAAGGATATTGATTTTAGCAGTTTTCTGGTATCTGAGTTCTGGTTTTGTGGATGTAGTATTTGTAGTAGTGGCAAAACACTAGCCCTATCTCTGCTAAAAAAAACATGCAAAAAAGATGAGGCTTCTACAAAAGGCTTAGCTCATTACAGTTGGGGTCAACCTGTCTTTCTGGCTTGATGCCTACCCGAGTGAACAAGCAAAAAAGATTACTGGTTGAAGCACTCTCTACCCTGCTCACCCAGGGGTCACCTTAGGACAGCTTCTGCCTGATGTTTGGCGAATTTCCCAGGAAGCTGACTTGAGGCAAGGGGAGGACATGAGAATTGGAAGACAACAAATTAAACGTTGCCCATCCCTTCTGAAACATACAAAGCCTTTGGAACACCCTCCATTTGCAGAAGATTATTTCTTTAATTATATATATATTTAAGGGCCTGAGTCAGTCAATTATCTGCCTTCACAGACCTATCTTGCTGCATAAACAGATTTCCATTTCCCGATGCTGTCGCTAAATGGCAAATAGTAAAACACTGGGAGAAAGTGGCTGACATTGCTCTGTATGTGTATCTAAAAAGCCCAGTGTGATCTGATGCATCTTCTGGGGCAAACACAGATGCATGTGAGAAGAGAAGTGCAGAAGGGCTCCGCATGCGTGGGAGTGGACCATCACCTCTCACTCCAAATTCTGGAGCTGCTATCTGCTTTCCTTCCTTTTTTTGCCAATGATGCAGCCAAAACTGCCTGCATTGTTGTCACTTCAGATTTTGGACTCTTGTGGGGATGTTCTAACATACTCCTTGCTTTTGTGGTTTTTCCGTCAGTCATCCAGTCAACAAACCTTTACTTTACTGTGGGCCTAGTATAGGCTGCTCTCCAGGCATTGCTAGAGGAACAAAGATTAACCTGGCACCATCCAAACCTAACAAACTCAATGCTCTAGTTGGGAGACAAACATTAAGCAATAATTACAATGCAGTATGTTATAGGCAGTAACAGAAATACATTTAAGAAATGGAAGTGTCAATTTCAAGAGAGGCAGGAACAGAGAAGATTCTCAAAAGAGATGTTATCTGAGCTAGGTTTCTAAGAATCAATAGAAATTTGTCACATGGATAAGAGGCAGAACAACTGAGGAATCTGCACATGCACAGGCACAGAAGTGAGCAGCAGTAGACCCAGGTGCAGGGAACCACAGGTCCTTAAAGCATTCTTGGAGTGCAGCGCAAAAGCCAGGGTGCTGAGAGAGGACAGGCTCCCATGGGCCTGATGGTGAAGGTGGTATTTGTCATAAGGAAGACTTTTCTTACTGACATGAAGCATCACTGGAGGCTTTCAAACAAGATAGTGCCATGGTCAGATTGGGGTTTTGGAAATATCACCCTATAAATAGTGGAGAAAAGATCAAAGCAGGAAAAGTGATCAGAATGAAAGGGGGTAAGTGACAGTGAAGGTAAGGGCCTGCAAAGTTGGAAGCGGCAGACAACACTGGCATTTAGGAGGCAGAGATACAGAGCTCAGGTACTGCTGGAGTGCCTGGTTGTGGAAGAAAGGGAGAGAATGAAGCGACAAGCTGGCTGGCAGGCTCTGATTTGGTGGCTGACTCAGTGATGACCCCTCCAACCTCCAGGCCTCTGTTTGGATACATGTGACAACAATGGCCACCCTGTTGGAGCATATGAACTGCCTTTCTTCACTCACATTCCTCTCTCCAGTTCTGAAGGCAGGGGTCTTATCTTACTCAACAAGTGTCTTGCCCTGTGTTTGGCTTACAGAATATGCTCAATTATTGCTTTTAGAATTGATGAATGAATAAAGGAAGTCTAAAAAGGAGAGAGAGAGTAAAACCTGGAGACAGTGCAGGGACATGAAGGTTAGAGAATTAAATAATGTTAAAGTAAAAAGATTCATGGGGATTATTTAGTTCAATCTGGTAATTATACAGATGAAAAAAACCGAGACCCAGAGCACTAAAATATTTGTCCAATGTCACACGCCTGAGATAACAAGACAGAGTAATGGGCAAGTTGGGGATGAAGAGATGATGAATTCAGTTTGGATACCATTACATTTGTGATGCTTGTGGTGGTAAATGCAGATTCTCATATCCAATGTGCTGTTGGAATGTGGTGTTCAAGAGAAGGGTCAAGTCTAGACATACAAATTTGGGATATAGATCATACTAAGACCACACCTCATGAGAATAGGTGGAGTCAGGAGCCAGGAGGGCCACAAGGGGAGCTCTAGTAATCTCAGAGATGGTGTAGCATGGTAGGAAGCAGCATACCAAATTGATTGGCCATCCTGTGCCTCAGTTTCCCCAATCTATCTTCTGAGGTTGTCATGTGTTATATAAAATAAATGGATATTTATAAGACCTTATAGCAGTGCCTGGCATGAACTAAGCTCTAAGTAAGTATGAAAATGAATATATAAACACCAACATTTGATGGTGGACAGAGAAAAAAGACTCAGAAAATCAGTAAACTAGGTATGACAAGAATGGTAGGAGGAAATCAGGCAACTGTGGGAACACCAATGACTAAGGAAGAGAGAGTGTAAAGAAGGCAGGAGCAATTATGTGGCAGATGCTAAAGAAGACTAAAATCAGAAAGTGCCTATTGGCTTTGGCAGTTGAAAGTTCATTGGTGATTTTAGAGCCTCCTTGGTGGGTGCTCAGGGGGAAGAGGGGTGGGCTGAAAAGTGAGTTAGGGGCAAGAAGTGGGAGGGCTGATGTGGGCAGTTGGCTCAGGGCGAGGCTGGGCAAAGTGGAGGAACCCTGAGCTGTTGAACTCCATTCTAGTGAAGCTCTGCAACAAGTCTCACCTACAACACAGGCTGAGTCTCTCCTCATCTCAGAGTCGTCATCTGTAAAATGAAGGCAAACTTGACCTCCACATTCCTATCAGCTATGATGGCTGAATCCTTTTCTTTTCTTGTGACTAACATATGATAGTGATCAAATTCTTTTTCACTTATAAATATACCTGAGTCAGCTAGTGGCATTCTTTTTAAAATCTTGTTTTGAGTTTATGGAAATAGATGCTATGAGGGCTGGTTTATTTTTTAATTTATGTAGTGTTTTTAATGTACAATTTTGCATTGATCTTTAGGCATGCACGTTATTGGTATTGTCACCTTATCTATGAAGCCGACTTCAAAGAATAGGGTAATTTTTCTCAAAGTCACAAGAAAAGTAACCCAATAATTGAAGCCAGGACTTCTGGCAGGCAAATCCTATGCCTGAGAGCTGCTGGGAGTACCTGGGGTAGGTGGCACAAAACTACTTAAGAACTGGGCCTTTAAAGAAGATTGTTTTTGTTTATGAAAAATGCCTTTCAGCATAAAATGTCTTCAACATATTTATCAAAATACTAAGTTTTTCTGCTCCATCCTCTTCTCCTGCAGTAGGACATAAGATTTCTCATTTGGAGAAATAAACTTTTAAAATGAATATTTTGGTTTCTCCTGCAGTGATAGGGTGTTTAACAATATGATCATTTATATTTTATTAGACTGATGTGGCTTCGTATTCACCTAGACAATTTCAAAGCACTTTTGCATACATTATACATCTGATTCTCCTTGCCACTCTTTGAGAATGGTAAAACAGGAATGACTAGTGTCGTTTTAGTCATTTAGTAAGAATCTGGTGTTAGAAAGATGATGTGACCAATGCACGGTCTCTCAGAATTGCTCAGAAACACCATTTAGACACTGAGTTTCCTCATCTCGAAGCTGGAGATAATTCCAAGCTTGGGGAATCATTGTGCCGCTGCCAATAAGATAGGGTCAGTAGGTCCCGAGTCTATAATTGACACTCGTAAATTAGTGAGCATTAGGAGAAAAAAGTGTCCCACCTCTCTGTGCAGTCCTCATCTTTATTGTCAGGGTGTTGGCGGTGGTGTCAGGAAACTTAAGGGAAAATTGAAAATGATGCATAAGATGGGAGAGAAAGAGAAAGGAAGGAACAGGAGAAGGAAAAGAGAAGAAACCTTAGCAGTAGTTAAACATTTCACAAATGGTGGCTTTGGCTGTTTCCAATGTTTGTGTAAAGTGCTGACTTCATCATTCTATAAGTGTTTTATGGAATAATATTTAAAAAGCCCTTTGAGTGCCTTTGAAAACAGTGTTAGATAAATATAAAATACTGGGTGCATAAAAGTGGAAGACAACCTCAGATATATAGTCTATGTGTGAAAAGAAATAAAATTGCTTTAATTCATCAAAAAATAATCACTGTAAAGTTGTAAAGTGAAGAAAGCAGAGTTTTCTTTTTTTTTTTCCCCCCTTGGCAGAGTAACCAGCCTGGTTTTCATAAGGATTAATGTGGTATAAACATGTTTATCACTAATAAAAGAGTCTATAGAAATACTGCTTCTCTTCTTCAGCATGAGGATGAAACACTGCTAATTTCATCTCAGCAAGAACAATTCATCTGTCTTTGGGACACAAACTTGTATAGTAAGTCAAAAAATTCTATGACCAAGTAGTTTATTTTATCAGGGTGTCAGGTTTAGAGTGTGACCTGATTTAATCTCAGAAAGATATCTTTTTGGATGTGGTTCCAGAATATTCTGGGTATTATCTTTTAAACTAGCACCATAATTTCAAAGGATGATAAAATAAAGACAAAAACATGAATATATTTTCTTAATTTCATTAGTACTAAAATTCTTGCACCAATTTCAAGAAAAGGGTAAGTTTGACTGTAAAATGCCTCACTACAAAACTGAAAGAAAAACATTTATTTTTTTAGCCCAAGAAAATACTTTTGAAAAAGAAAAAACACTATATGTACAAAGATAACTACAGCTGCATTGTTTGTAATAGAAAAAAATGAACAGTTAGTAAGTAGTTGAATATTAATATGGTAGGCTGTTTTATAACTATTAAAATTATAAATATTCTATCTATGAAAAATCTGGGGAAATATTTTATAATATAATGTTTTGAAAAGTGTACAACAAAGCAAAGTGTGCTATATGCTATTATTATGTGCATGTAAAAACTGTATGTCTATATGGACAAAGTGTGGATGGGAACATGAAGAAACAGAAACCATTGGTTGTGTCAGTATATCAGTCAGGATAAGCTAGGTTATGCTACGGTAACAAACAATACCTATATATCAGTGACTCACAACAAAAGCTCATGCTACCCAATCAGACTCTGCTCATTGTAATCCTTTTGGCACCCAGGCTGAAGAAGGTTCCATCTTTACACATCCTGCCTCAATTGTCTCAGTGTTGGTAGAGGAAAGATACAGTTGGTACTATATCTGAAAGATTCTACATGGAAGTGAAATATGTCACTTCTACTTACATTTATTTAGCCAAAGCAAGTCACATTGGCGTGTCAACTCCAAAGGGGGCAGGGAAGCTAAATCCTACTATGTGATCAGAAAGAGAACCAAATAGATTTGAATGACACTAATAAGCTCAATAAGACTGATAAAATTACAGATGCTTTTTAAAATCTTTTATAATGTTAAAATACATTTTTATTATTATTACCTCAGATTCTACTTGTGAGCCAGAAATTGGGACTTGATGATGTATGTGATACTAATCTTTCAAAGAAAGGCTTTTACCTGAAAATTCTTTAACATGCATATTCTTTTATTCAAATAGTTTAAAGGGATCAAGATGATAAACATTTTTGCATGAGGAAATACAGTTTGAGTGAAAAATATTTCTGGCTTCATTCATTGTAATATGCAATTTGTAAATTACATTAAGGAAACAACTTGCAAGAAGGCATTCTGTTATAAATATTTATAAATGTAGTTAGAAAAATACATCTTTTGCCTATGTACAATAGAACAATTTGCTTGCTTCAGCAAGCAATCAGCAATAAAGGAAAAACATGCCATACTGGTAGGGTTTTAAATATTTCAGTTAGTAAACTCCTGAAAAACATCAGTTGAGCATGAATGGGAGACAGTGTGATGTACAGCAAAGGACACTGGCTTTGGCATCAGGTGGGTTCAAATGTTGAACCACATTTATTAATTACGCTACCTGGGGCAATCAGGCTAACTTCTTCCACACAGTTCCCAGCACATAGTAAGCACTCATATTTGTTTCATAAGTGAATTTCTTCTTTGTTTCTATCATTTATGCATTATGAAAAAAGTTTTCTCTTGGCTTGTAAGATAGTCAAATTGTACCCGAATATAAAAACCAAGGGCAGAGTAAGTGTCTGCAATAAGGAGTTTTCAATTTTTTTTTTTTTTTTTTTAGCATTCCTGAAAACTGCCTTCCTGACATTAGAAGTTATATCTAAAATCTGACTTATGGATTTGACCACACACCCCTAAGCCCGTAAATTCAGTAATTGCCTGTGGTGAAGGACCCTACTTTTCCCTGTGGCCTCTATTCTCTGGACCGTGTCAGCCATCCTCTCTGTGGAGGACAGGTCTGTGTTCAGTCCTATGAAGGCAAACACAGGATAAGGAAAGGTTTAGGACAGGCCAAGGAGTATAGTTCCTGGAAAGTAAAAGCGTGGGAGTGTGGGTTCTGAGCTGATTGAAAGGACCTAAGAGAAGAGTTCTAGAAAGAAAATGAAGACCTGACTTTTTTCTTTCCCTGTTAGCAATATAAATGGGAGTTTTTATTCCTACATTTTTAAACAGAATTCTGAGAATGGCATGTTTTTTCCTTCTCTGGCTCCTCAATTACTGTCTGCTCCACAAAACAGATAAAAAGAAAAAGAATCAAGGAGAAATCTCATCCCCAAAAGAATTTTAGTACGAGTTCTAAATGGAACACAGGGCCCTGGAGTGATGCCGATGCTGGCGGCTGATTCTGGATGATCCTGGTTTTGTGCTGTGTGGAGAGCCTAGAAAGTGTGTACCAGGATGGGAGAGTCTCTCAGTTTCGTAAAAATTGTTATAAATGAGTTTCCCATCCTTGATAATGATTTTTTAGGCCTTTCAAGCCTTTCTAAATTCTCCAAAAATAAAATTGTAAAAAAGGAAAATCTATCCCTCTTACTGCCTTTAAGCTAAATAAAATTTATCTGGATAATAAAATTATTTTAAGCAAAGTTAGTGAACAGCAATTTCGGTTGTAATTGACCCATTCTTTCATTTAAACTGACTCAATTTTAATACTCCTTTGGTTCAAGGAGGCTAGCAGTAGCAAAAAGGAAACCATAAGAATTCATTCCTTTTAACTGTGTTACCTGTTAACACTCAGGTGGCCCAAAGAGTTTGGAGTTTCCTTGTTGGCATTACAGCTCCCGCTGGCTGCATTAGCCAACAACAGCCAAAGTCACTTTTTTCCACATGAAGTGGGAATATGTGATTGTATAGGAACATCTGCTTATCAGTGATATTCATGGAATCTTCAAAGAAAGGAAATTAGAAGGTGTGTTATTTGGCAAAGATGACACCAACTTTCTCCACAGTGCTACAGTCTTAAAAAGTGGCAGCTATTTCCATGAATTCTTTCACATTGGGTTTGATCATTATCCTGCCAGAAATGGATGTTTTGGGAAGGTTGTCACTGATGCTCATTGAGAGTTTAGAAATCTTCAAAACTGGGGAAGACGACTCATATTAGTATTTGCCTCACTTCATTTACTTATCCATTTATTCATTCTGGAAAACGTTATTGCATACTCTTTTTTCCCCCCTTCTGTTTCTACAGATGAGTTAAAAAATGGTCTCTAGGATAAAGATTTGGACTCCAGGGTTCTCCTTTTCCTCCTCCCTTTCTCTTCCTTCCCTCTCCCTATATAAGGTTGATCTCATACTAAGAAAAGTAAAAAGCCAGGAAGGCAAAGCGCTGGTCTTTCACTTAAAACGTTTTCACCTGTCTTTCCACTGTAGGGCCTTAAACACAGCCTGTGTACAGTAGCACAAGACAGAGGCACGTATAAAAGCTGACTCTGGGGACCCATTCTGAGCTTGGCTCTAGCATTTATCACAGCAAGCCTTGGTTCTCTTTGTTCTGAGATATTTAGCTGAATTTCACATAGTGGTGATGATTTGTACACAATCATATAGCGTATAGCAAAGCCTCATTTGTCTGGCACTATCATATCATCAGGATGTTGAGGAAACTTATGTTTATATGGTTAAGAAAATACTTCTTTTACTTTTACTTTCTTTACTCTTTCACTTTGTGTTTTGATTAAAATATTTCTAAAATTGATTAAGCTGTTTTCTTGTTTCTTAAACAGTGTGCAATGAACATAACTTAACCTTTTTTATTGCTCCTTCTGATCATTAAGCACCTTAATTACTGCTCAAATGCTATAATGCAGTTTTAATGTCTCCTCCCTGTGTTGTTCATTATTATGGTTCTTGTCACTGAATCTGCAGCCAGCAGTATTTCCCTTCTCAGTTGTGGTTCTGGCCTGACAAACCAGACAACCCATGGTTAGAATTGTCTGTAAAATAAAGACCAATAAATACTGAGTGGTCCTCTTCAACATTGTCTCATTGGTGAAGTGCATGAGTCATAATACATGGAAAACTGCTTTATAAGAACTTTCTAAGTTCTTATAATCACATCAACTGAGACAAAGTAGATGCATCCTAAAAGGTATCATGAATACCTTTTTGGAGGCTTTGGAGCATAGTTTGCATCACTGAATTTTTTTTAATATTGAACTTTTTAATTAAAACATTTTTAATTGACATGTAATAGTTACCTAATTTATGGGGTACATAGTAATGTTTGATATATACAAGGTATAGTGATTAATTAGCATATCCATTGTCTCAAACATTTGTCATTTCTTTGTGTCAGAAACATTCAATATACTCCTTGTAACTATTTGAGACTATACGTTATTGTTAACGATAGTCATCCAACAGTGCTATGGAACATTAGAAATGATTACTCCTACCTAGCTGTAATTTTGTATCCTTCAAGAAATCTCTCCCTATTCCCTCACTCCTCTACCCTTCCCAGCCTCTAGCAGCTGCCATTCTACTTTTTATTTCTATGAGGTCATATGAGAGATGAGATTATATCTCACTCACCTATGAGTGAGAACATGTAGTGTTTAATTTTCCATTCCTGGCTTATTTCATTTAATGTCCTCCAGTTTCATCCATGTTGCCATGAATGACAAGATTTCATTCTTTTTTAAGGTTGAATAGTATTCCATTGTGTATATATGCCCCATTTTCTTTCTTCGTTCATCTGTTGTTAGACACTGGAGTTGATTCCATATCTTGGCTATTGTGAATAGTGCTGCAATAAATGTGGGGTGCAGATGTCTCTTTGGCATACTAATTCACATTTATTTGAATAAATGCCAACTGGAGGGATTGCTATATCATATAATAGTCCTATTTGTAGTATTTGAGGAACTTCCATTACTGTTGGTCATAGTAGCTGTACTAGTTTACATTTCCACCAATGGTGTATAAGAATTCTCTTTTCTCTGCATCCTCATAACATTTGTTAATTTTTTTTTTAATAATAGCCATTTTAACTGGGGTGAGATGATATCTCACTGTGGTTTTGATTTGCATAATCCTGATGACTAGTGATGTTGAACATTTTTTCACATATTTGTTGGCCATTTGTGTGTCTTCTTTTGAGAAATGTCTGTTCAGAGCATTTGCCCATATTTAACTGGATTATTTGCTTTTTTGCTACTGATGTTTGAATTCCTTGTAACTAATTTTAATATTATTTCTTCCAGTTCATGAACATAATGTTTTCTATTTTTTCATATCTTCTTTAATTTCTTTCATCAGTGTTCTACGTGTTTTTTTGTAGAGATCTTTTACTTTCGTGATTAATTTTATTCCTAAGAATTTTTTGGTAGTTATTGTAAATCCAATTGATTTCTTGATTTACTTTTTAGCTAGTTTGTTGTTCATGTGTAGAAATCCTGCTTATTTTTAATTCTGCAACCTTACTGAAATCATTTTTAAGAGTTTTTTGGTAGAATCTTTAGGTTTTTCAGAATTTTACATCCTCCTTTCCAATTTTTTTTTTTTTTTTTTTAGACAGTCTCACTCTGTCACCAGGCTGGAGTACAATAATGCGATCTCGGCTTACTGCAACCTCTGCCTCCTGGGTTCAAATGATCCACCTGCCTCAACCTCCCGAGTAGCTGGGACTACAGGTGCGTGCCACCAAGCCCAGCTAATTTTTGTATTTTTAGTAGAGACGGGGTTTCATCATGTTGGCCGTGATGGTCTTGATCTCTTGACTTTGGGATCTGCCCAGCTCAGTCTCCCAAAGTGCTGGGATTACAGGCATGAGCCACCATACCCAGCCTGATGCCCTTTTTTCTTTCTTTCTCTTGCCTTATTACACTAGCTAGAGCTTCCAGTACTATGTTAAATAGTAGTGGTGAAAGTAGGCATTCTTGTCTTGCCTCAGATTATAGAGGAAAAGCTTTCAGCTTTTCTTTCCACTTTTCCCCATTGAATACGATGTTAGCTGTGGGTCTGTCAGTTTGTGGTCTTTATTGTGTGAGGTACTTTC